>NW_027140954.1:697053-1045580 GCF_036365525.1 Heterodontus francisci | reverse complement strand
TCTTCCGCGCACACTGAAACCCATCCCCACACACTGAAACCCATCCCCACATTCTGAAACCCATCCCCACATACTGAAACACCTTCCCCACACAATGAAACTCTTCCCCACACAGTGAAACACATCCCCACACACTGAAACACTTACCCACACACTGACACACCTTCCCACACACTGAAACCCCTTCCGCACACAGTGAAACCCATCCCCACACACTGAAACCCATCCCACAATCTGAAACCCATCCCACATACTGAAACACCTTCCCCACACATGAAACCCTTCCCCACACACTGAAACCCTGCCCCACACACTGAAACACACATCCCCACACACTGAAACACCTTCCCATACACTGAAACCCCTTCCACACAGACTGAAACCCATCCCCAAACACTGAAACCATCCCCACACACTGAAACCCCTCCCCACACACACTGAAACACCTTCCCCACACACTAAAATGCCTTCCGCACACACTGAAACACGTTCCGCACACACTGAAACTCCTTCGACACACACTGAACCCTTCCCCACACACTGAAACCCCTTCCGCACATACAGAAAACCCCTTCCCCACACACTGAAACCCATTCCCCAACACACTGAAACTCATCCCCACACACTGAAACCCCTTCCCCACCCACTGAAACCCCTTCCGCACACACTGATCACCTTCCCCATACACTGAAACCCCTTCCCCACACACTGAAACCCCTTTCTGCACACACTGAAACACCCTCCGCACACACTGAAACACCATCCCCGCACACTGAAACCCCTTCCCCACACACTGAAACCCCTTCTGCACACACTGAAACACTTCCCCACACACTGAAACCCCTTCCCCACACACTGAAACCCCATCCGCACACAGTGAAACCTTCCCACACACAGGAACCCCTTCCCCACTCACCGAAACCCCTTCCTCACACACTGAAACAACTTCCCCACACACTGAAACCCCTTTCTCACACACTGAAACACCTTCCCCACACACTGAAACACCTTCCCCATACACTGATACCCCTTACACACAGACTGAAACCCATCCCCAACAACACTGAAACCCATTCCCACACACTGAAACCACTTCCCCACACACTGAAATCCCTTCACCACACAGCTGAAACACATCCCCACACACAGAAACACGTTTCCCAAACACTGAAACCCCTTCCGCACACACTGAAACCCATCCTCACACACTGCAAACCCATCCCCACACACAGAAACACGTTTCACAAACACTGAAACACCTTCCCCACACACTGAAACCCCCTTCTCCACACACTGCCTCCCATTCCCCACAAACTGGAACCCTTCCCCAAAACACTGAAACCCATTCACCACACACTGAAAAACATTCCCCACACACTGAAACGCCTTCCCCACACACTGAAACACCTTCCCCACACACTGAAACGCCTTCCACAAACACTGAAACCCGTTCTGCACACACTGAAACTCCTTCCCCACACACTGAAACCCTTCCCCACACACTGAAAAACCTTCCGCACACACTGAAACACATCCCCACACACTGAAACCCTTCCATACACACTGAAAGCCTTCCCCACACCTGAAACCCCTTCTGCACACACTGAAACACCTTCTGCACACACTGAAACACCTTCCCCGCACACTGAAACCCCGTTCCCCACACACTTAAACCCCTTCTGCACACACTGAGACACCTTCCCCACACACAGAAACACGTTTCCCACGCACTGAAATCACTTCCGCGCACACTGAAACCCATCCCCACAGTCTGAAACCCATCCCCACATACTGAAACACCTTCCCCACACAATGAAACCCTTCCCCACACAGTGAAACACATCCCCACACACTGAAACACTTACCCACACACTGACACACCTTCCCCACACACTGAAACCCCTTCCGCACACACTGAAACCCATCCCCACACACTGAAACCCATCCCCACAATCTGAAACCCATCCCACATACTGAAACACCTTCCCACACAATGAAACCCTTCCCCACACACTGAAACCCTGCCCCACACACTGAAACACATCCCCACACACTGAAACACCTTCCCCATACACTGAAACCCCTTCCACACAGACTGAAACCCCATCC
Organism: Heterodontus francisci; assembly: GCF_036365525.1. Lineage (NCBI taxonomy): Eukaryota > Metazoa > Chordata > Chondrichthyes > Heterodontiformes > Heterodontidae > Heterodontus > Heterodontus francisci. The sequence goes on along the minus strand of NW_027140954.1, from coordinate 1,043,471 downwards.
CCAAACACTGAAACCATCCCCACACACTGAAACCCCCTTCCCCACACACTGAAACACCTTCCCCACACACTAAAATGCCTTCCGCACACACTGAAACACGTTCCGCACACACTGAAACTCCTTCGACACACACTGAAAACCCTTCCCCACACACTGAAACCCCTTCCGCACATACAGAAAACCCTTCCCCACACACTGAAACCCATCCCCACACACTGAAACCCATCCCCACAATCTGAAACCCATCCCCACATACTGAAACACCTTCCCCACACAATGAACCCTTCCCCACACACTGAAACCCTGCCCCCACACACTGAAAACACATCCCCACACACTGAAACACCTTCCCCATACACTGAAACCCCTTCCACACAGACTGAAACCCATCCCCAAACACTGAAACCCATCCCACACACTGAAACCCCTTCCCCACACACTGAAACACCTTCCCCACACTCTAAAAAGCCTTCCGCACACACTGAAACACGTTCCGCACACACTGAAACTCCTTCGACACACACTGAAACCCTTCCCACACACTGAAACCCCTTCCGCACATACAGAAACCCCTTCCCCACACACTGAAACCCATTCCCCACACACTGAAACTCATCCCCACACACTGAAAACCCCTTCCCCACCCACTGAAACCCCTTCCGCACACACTGAATCACTTCCCCACACACTGAAACCCCTTCCCCACACACTGAAACCCCTTCTGCACACACTGAAACACCCTCCGCACACACTGAAACACCATCCCCGCACACTGAAACCCCTTCCCCACACACTGAAAACCCCTTCTGCACACACTGAAACACTTCCCCACACACTGAAACCCCTTCCCCACACACCGAAACCCCATCCGCACACAGTGAAACCCTTCCCCACACACAGGAACCCCTTCCCCACTCACTGAAACCCCTTCCTCACACACTGAAACAACTTCCCCACACACTGAAACCCCTTTCTCACACACTGAAACACCTTCCCCACACACTGAAACACCTTCCCCATACACTGATACCCCTTACACACAGACTGAAACCCATCCCCAAACACTGAAACCCATTCCCACACACTGAAACCACTTCCCACACACTGAAATCCTTCACCACACACTGAAACACATCCTCACACACAGAAACACGTTTCCCAAACACTGAAACCCCTTCCGCACACACTGAAACCCATCCTCACACACTGCAACCCATCCCCACACACAGAAACACGTTTCACAAAGACTGAAACACCTTCCCCACACACTGAAACCCCTTCCCCACACACTGCCTCCCATTCCCCACAAACTGGAACCCTTCCCCAAACACTGAAACCCATTCACCACACACTGAAAAACATTCCCCACACACTGAAACGCCTTCCCCACACACTGAAACACCTTCCCCACACACTGAAACGCCTTCCGCAAACACTGAAACCCGTTCCGCACACACTGAAACTCCTTCCCTAAACACTGAAACCCTTCCCCACACACTGAAACACCTTCCGCACATACAGAAACCCCTTCCCCACACACTGAAACCCCTTCCCCACACACTGAAACACATCCCCACACACTGAAACCCCTTCCATACACACTGAACGCCCTTCCCCACACTCTGAAACCCCTTCTGCACACACTGAAACACCTTCTGCACACACTGAAACACCTTCCCCACACACTGAAACCCCTTCCTCAGAAACTGAAACAACTTCCCCACACACTGAAACCCCTTCCATACACACTGAAACCCCTTCCCCACACACTGAAACACCTTCCCCACACACTGAAACCCCTTCCCCACACACTGAAACCCTTTCCTCACACACTGAAACAACTTCCCCACAAACTGAAACCCCTTCCATACACACTGAAACCCCTTCCCCACACACTGAAACACCTTCCCCATACACTGAAACCCCTTCCACACAGACTGAAACCCATCCCCAAACACTGAAACCCATCCCCACACACTGAAACCACTTCCCCACACACTGAGCTCCCTTCACCACCCACTGAAACACATCCCCACACACAGAAACACGTTTCCCACGCACTGAAACCCCTTCCACACACACTGAAACCCATCCCCACACACTGAAACCCATCCCCACAATCTGAAACCCATCCCCACATACTGAAACACCTTCCCCACACAATGAAACCCTTCCCCACACAGTGAAACACATCCCCACACACTGAAACAGTTACCCACACACTGAAACCCCTTCCCCACCCACTGAAACCCCTTCCGCACACACTGAATCACCTTCCCCACACACTGAAACCCCTTCCCCACACACTGAAACCCCTTCTGCACACACTGAAACACCCTCCGCACACACTGAAACACCATCCCCGCACACTGAAACCCCTTCCCCACACACTGAAACCCCTTCTGCACACACTGAAACACTTCCCCACACACTGAAACCCCTTCCCCACACACTGAAACCCCATCCGCACACAGTGAAACCCTTCCCCACACACAGGAACCCCTTCCCCACTCACTGAAACCCCTTCCTCACACACTGAAACAACTTCCCCACACACTGAAACCCCTTTCTCACACACTGAAACACCTTCCCCACACACTGAAACACCTTCCCCATACACTGATACCCCTTACACACAGACTGAAACCCATCCCCAAACACTGAAACCCATTCCCACACACTGAAACCACTTCCCCACACACTGAAATCCCTTCACCACACACTGAAACACATCCTCACACACAGAAACACGTTTCCCAAACACTGAAACCCCTTCCGCACACACTGAAACCCATCCTCACACACTGCAACCCATCCCCACACACAGAAACACGTTTCACAAAGACTGAAACACCTTCCCCACACACTGAAACCCCTTCCCCACACACTGCCTCCCATTCCCCACAAACTGGAACCCTTCCCCAAACACTGAAACCCATTCACCACACACTGAAAAACATTCCCCACACACTGAAACGCCTTCCCCACACACTGAAACACCTTCCCCACACACTGAAACGCCTTCCGCAAACACTGAAACCCATTCCGCACACACTGAAACTCCTTCCCTAAACACTGAAACCCTTCCCCACACACTGAAACACCTTCCGCACATACAGAAACCCCTTCCCCACACACTGAAACCCCTTCCCCACACACTGAAACACATCCCCACACACTGAAACCCCTTCCATACACACTGAACGCCCTTACCCACACTCTGAAACCCCTTCTGCACACACTGAAACACCTTCTGCACACACTGAAACACCTTCCCCACACACTGAAACCCCTTCCTCAGAAACTGAAACAACTTCCCCACACACTGAAACCCCTTCCATACACACTGAAACCCCTTCCCCACACACTGAAACACCTTCCCCACACACTGAAACCCCTTCCGCACACAGTGAAACCCTTCCCCACACACTGGAACCCCTTCCCCACACACTGAAACCCTTTCCTCACACACTGAAACAACTTCCCCACAAACTGAAACCCCTTCCATACACACTGAAACCCCTTCCCCACACACTGAAACACCTTCCCCATACACTGAAACCCCTTCCACACAGACTGAAACCCATCCCCAAACACTGAAACCCATCCCCACACACTGAAACCACTTCCCCACACACTGAGCTCCCTTCACCACCCACTGAAACACATCCCCACACACAGAAACACGTTTCCCACGCACTGAAACCCCTTCCACACACACTGAAACCCATCCCCACACACTGAAACCCATCCCCACAATCTGAAACCCATCCCCACATACTGAAACACCTTCCCCACACAATGAAACCCTTCCCCACACAGTGAAACACATCCCCACACACTGAAACAGTTACCCACACACTGAAACACCTTCCCCACACACTGAAACCCCTTCCGCACACACTGAAACCCCATCCGCACACAGTGAAACCCTTCCCCACACACAGGAACCCCTTCCCCACTCACCGAAACCCCTTCCTCACACACTGAAACAACTTCCCCACACACTGAAACCCCTTTCTCACACACTGAAACACCTTCCCCACACACTGAAACACCTTCCCCATACACTGATACCCCTTACACACAGACTGAAACCCATCCCCAAACACTGAAACCCATTCCCACACACTGAAACCACTTCCCCACACACTGAAATCCCTTCACCACACACTGAAACACATCCCCACACACAGAAACACGTTTCCCAAACACTGAAACACCTTCTGCACACACTGAAACCCATCCTCACACACTGCAACCCATCCCCACACACAGAAACACGTTTCACAAACACTGAAACACCTTCCCCACACACTGAAACCCCTTCCCCACACACTGCCTCCCATTCCCCACAAACTGGAACCATTCCCCAAACACTGAAACCCATTCACCACACACTGAAAAACATTCCCCACACACTGAAACGCCTTCCCCACACACTGAAACACCTTCCCCACACACTGAAACGCCTTCTGCAAACACTGAAACCCATTCCGCACACACTGAAACTCCTTCCCTACACACTGAAACCCTTCCCCACACACTGAAACCCCTTCCCCACACACTGAAACACATCCCCACACACTGAAACCCCTTCCATACACACTGAAAGCCCTTCCCCACACTCTGAAACCCCTTCTGCACACACTGAAACACCTTCTGCACACACTGAAACACCTTCCCCACACACTGAAACCCCTTCCCCACACACTGAAACCCCTTCCGCACACAGTGAAACCCTTCCCCACACACTGGAACCCCTTCCCCACACACTGAAACCCCTTCCTCACAAACTGAAACAACTTCCCCACACACTGAAACCCCTTCCATACACACTGAAACCTCTTCCCCACACACTGAAACACCTTCCCCACACACTGAAACCCCTTCCGCACACAGTGAAACCCTTCCCCACACACTGGAACCCCTTCCCCACACACTGAAACCCTTTCCTCACACACTGAAACAACTTCCCCACAAACTGAAACCCCTTCCATACACACTGAAACCCCTTCCCCACACACTGAAACACCTTCCCCATACACTGAAACCCCTTCCACACAGACTGAAACCCATCCCCAAACACTGAAACCCATCCCCACACACTGAAACCACTTCCCCACGCACTGAGCTCCCTTCACCACCCACTGAAACACATCCCCACACACAGAAACACGTTTCCCACGCACTGAAACCCCTTCCACACACACTGAAACCCATCCCCACACACTGAAACCCATCCCCACAATCTGAAACCCATCCCCACATACTGAAACACCTTCCCCACACAATGAAACCCTTCCCCACACAGTGAAACACATCCCCACACACTGAAACAGTTACCCACACACTGAAACACCTTCCCCACACACTGAAACCCATTCCGCACACACTGAAACCCATCCCCACACACTGAAACCCATCCCCACAATCTGAAACCCATCCCCACATACTGAAACACCTTCCCCACACAATGAAACCCTTCCCCACACACTGAAACCCTGCCCCACACACTGAAACACATCCCCACACACTGAAACACCTTCCCCACACACTGAAACCCCTTCCGCACACACTGAAACCCATCCCCACACACTGAAACCCATCCCCACAATCTGAAACCCATCCCCACATACTGAAACACCTTCCCCACACAATGAAACCCTTCCCCACACACTGAAACCCTGCCCCACACACTGAAACACATCCCCACACACTGAAACACCTTCCCCATACACTGAAACCCCTTCCACACAGACTGAAACCCATCCCCAAACACTGAAACCCATCCCCACACACTGAAACCCCTTCCCCACACACTGAAACACCTTCCCCACACACTAAAATGCCTTCCGCACACACTGAAACACGTTCCGCACACACTGAAACTCCTTCGACACACACTGAAACCCTTCCCCACACACTGAAACCCCTTCCGCACATACAGAAACCCCTTCCCCACACACTGAAACCCATTCCCCACACACTGAAACTCATCCCCACACACTGAAACCCCTTCCCCACCCACTGAAACCCCTTCCGAACACACTGAATCACCTTCCCCACAGACTGAAACCCCTTCCCCACACACTGAAACCCCTTCTGCACACACTGAAACACCCTCCGCACACACTGAAACACCATCCCCGCACACTGAAACCCCTTCCCCACACACTGAAACCCCTTCTGCACACACTGAAACACTTCCCCACACACAGGAACCCCTTCCCCACTCACCGAAACCCCTTCCTCACACACTGAAACAACTTCCCCACACACTGAAACCCCTTTCTCACACACTGAAACACCTTCCCCACACACTGAAACACCTTCCCCATACACTGATACCCCTTACACACAGACTGAAACCCATCCCCAAACACTGAAACCCATTCCCACACACTGAAACCACTTCCCCACACACTGAAATCCCTTCACCACACACTGAAACACATCCCCACACACAGAAACACGTTTCCCAAACACTGAAACCCCTTCCGCACGCACTGAAACCCATCCTCACACACTGCAACCCATCCCCACACACAGAAACACGTTTCACAAACACTGAAACAACTTCCCCACACACTGAAACCCCTTCCCCACACACTGCCTCCCATTCCCCACAAACTGGAACCCTTCCCCAAACACTGAAACCCATTCACCACACATTGAAAAACATTCCCCACACACTGAAACGCCTTCCCCACACACTGAAACACCTTCCCCACACACTGAAACGCCTTCCACAAACACTGAAACCCGTTCCGCACACACTGAAACGCCTTCCCCACACACTGAAACCCTTCCCCACACACTGAAAAACCTTCCGCACACACTGAAACACATCCCCACACACTGAAACCCCTTCCATACACACTGAAAGCCCTTCCCCACACACTGAAACCCCTTCTGCACACACTGAAACACCTTCTGCACACACTGAAACACCTTCCCCGCACACTGAAACCCCGTTCCCCACACACTTAAACCCCTTCTGCACACACTGAGACACCTTCCCCACACACTGAAACCCCTTCCCCACACACTGAAACCCCTTCCGCACACAGTGAAACCCTTCCCCACACACTGGAACCCCTTCCCCACACACTGAAACCCTTTCCTCACACACTGAAACAACTTCCCCACACACTGAAACCCCTTCCATACACACTGAAACCCCTTCCCCATACACTGAAACACCTTCCCCATACACTGAAACCCCTTCCACACAGACTGAAACCCATCCCCAAACACTGAAACACATCCCCACACACTGAAACCACTTCCCCACACACTGAGCTCCCTTCACCACCCACTGAAACACATCCCCACACACAGAAACACGTTTCCCACGCACTGAAATCACTTCCGCGCACACTGAAACCCATCCCCACACACTGAAACCCATCCCCACAGTCTGAAACCCATCCCCACATACTGAAACACCTTCCCCACACAATGAAACCCTTCCCCACACAGTGAAACACATCCCCACACACTGAAACACTTACCCACACACTGACACACCTTCCCCACACACTGAAACCACTTCCGCACACACTGAAACCCATCCCCACACACTGAAACCCATCCCCACAATCTGAAACCCATCCCCACATACTGAAACACCTTCCCCACACAATGAAACCCTTCCCCACACACTGAAACCCTGCCCCACACACTGAAACACATCCCCACACACTGAAACACCTTCCCCATACACTGAAACCCCTTCCACACAGACTGAAACCCATCCCCAAACACTGAAACCCATCCCCACACACTGAAACCCCTTCCCCACACACTGAAACACCTTCCCCACACACTAAAATGCCTTCCGCACACACTGAAACACGTTCCGCACACACTGAAACTCCTTCGACACACACTGAAACCCTTCCCCACACACTGAAACCCCTTCCGCACATACAGAAACCCCTTCCCCACACACTGAAACCCATTCCCCACACACTGAAACTCATCCCCACACACTGAAACCCCTTCCCCACCCACTGAAACCCCTTCCGCACACACTGAATCACCTTCCCCACAGACTGAAACCCCTTCCCCACACACTGAAACCCCTTCTGCACACACTGAAACACCCTCCGCACACACTGAAACAACATCCCCGCACACTGAAACCCCTTCCCCACACACTGAAACCCCTTCTGCACACACTGAAACACTTCCCCACTCACTGAAACCCCTTCCCCACACACTGAAACCCCATCCGCACACAGTGAAACCCTTCCCCACACACAGGAACCCCTTCCCCACTCACCGAAACCCCTTCCTCACACACTGAAACAACTTCCCCACACACTGAAACCCCTTTCTCACACACTGAAACACCTTCCCCACACACTGAAACACCTTCCCCATACACTGATACCCCTTACACACAGACTGAAACCCATCCCCAAACACTGAAACCCATTCCCACACACTGAAACCACTTCCCCACACACTGAAATCCCTTCACCACACACTGAAACACATCCCCACACACAGAAACACGTTTCCCAAACACAGAAACCCCTTCCGCACACACTGAAACCCATCCTCACACACTGCAACCCATCCCCACACACAGAAACACGTTTCACAAAGACTGAAACACCTTCCCCACACACTGAAACCCCTTCCCCACACACTGCCTCCCATTCCCCACAAACTGGAACCCTTCCCCAAACACTGAAACCCATTCACCACACACTGAAACACATTCCCCACACACTGAAACGCCTTCCCCACACACTGAAACACCTTCCCCACACACTGAAACGCCTTCCGCAAACACTGAAACCCGTTCCGCACACACTGAAACTCCTTCCCTAAACACTGAAACCCTTCCCCACACACTGAAACACCTTCCGCACATACAGAAACCCCTTCCCCACATATTGAAACCCATTCCCCACACACTGAAACACATCCCCACACACTGAAACCCCTTCCATACACACTGAAAGCCCTTCCCCACACTCTGAAACCCCTTCTGCACACACTGAAACACCTTCTGCACACACTGGAACCCCTTCCCCACACACTGAAACCCTTTCCTCACACACTGAAACAACTTCCCCACAAACTGAAACCCCTTCCATACACACTGAAACCCCTTCCCCACACACTGAAACACCTTCCCCATACACTGAAACCCCTTCCACACAGACTGAAACCCATCCCCAAACACTGAAACCCATCCCCACACATTGAAACCACTTCCCCACACACTGAGCTCCCTTCACCACCCACTGAAACACATCCCCACACACAGAAACACGTTTCCCACGCACTGAAACCCCTTCCACACACACTGAAACCCATCCCCACACACTGAAACCCATCCCCACAATCTGAAACCCATCCCCACATACTGAAACACCTTCCCCACACAATGAAACCCTTCCCCACACAGTGAAACACATCCCCACACACTGAAACAGTTACCCACACACTGAAACACCTTCCCCACACACTGAAACCCCTTCCGCACACACTGAAACCCCATCCGCACACAGTGAAACCCTTCCCCACACACAGGAACCCCTTCCCCACTCACCGAAACCCCTTCCTCACACACTGAAACACCTTCCCCACACACTGAAACCCCTTTCTCACACACTGAAACACCTTCCCCACACACTGAAACACCTTCCCCATACACTGATACCCCTTACACACAGACTGAAACCCATCCCCAAACACTGAAACCCATTCCCACACACTGAAACCACTTCCCCACACACTGAAATCCCTTCACCACACACTGAAACACATCCCCACACACAGAAACACGTTTCCCAAACACTGAAACCCCTTCTGCACACACTGAAACCCATCCTCACACACTGCAACCCATCCCCACACACAGAAACACGTTTCACCAACACTGAAACACCTTCCCCACACACTGAAACCCCTTCCCCACACACTGCCTCCCATTCCCCACAAACTGGAACCATTCCCCAAACACTGAAACCCATTCACCACACACTGAAAAACATTCCCCACACACTGAAACGCCTTCCCCACACACTGAAACACCTTCCCCACACACTGAAACGCCTTCCGCAAACACTGAAACCCGTTCCGCACACACTGAAACTCCTTCCCTACACACTGAAACCCTTCCCCACACACTGAAACACCTTCCGCACATACAGAAACCCCTTCCCCACACACTGAAACCCCTTCCCCACACACTGAAACACATCCCCACACACTGAAACCCCTTCCATACACACTGAAAGCCCTTCCCCACACTCTGAAACCCCTTCTGCACACACTGAAACACCTTCTGCACACACTGAAACACCTTCCCCACACACTGAAACCCCTTCCCCACACACTGAAACCCCTTCCGCACACAGTGAAACCCTTCCCCACACACTGGAACCCCTTCCCCACACACTGAAACCCCTTCCTCACAAACTGAAACAACTTCCCCACACACTGAAACCCCTTCCATACAGACTGAAACCTCTTCCCCACACACTGAAACACCTTCCCCACACACTGAAACCCCTTCCGCACACAGTGAAACCATTCCCCACACACTGGAACCCCTTCCCCACACACTGAAACCCTTTCCTCACACACTGAAACAACTTCCCCACAAACTGAAACCCCTTCCATACACACTGAAACCCCTTCCCCACACACTGAAACACCTTCCCCATACACTGAAACCCCTTCCACACAGACTGAAACCCATTCCCAAACACTGAAACCCATCCCCACACACTGAAACCACTTCCCCACGCACTGAGCTCCCTTCACCACCCACTGAAACACATCCCCACACACAGAAACACGTTTCCCACGCACTGAAACCCCTTCCACACACACTGAAACCCATCCCCACACACTGAAACCCATCCCCACAATCTGAAACCCATCCCCACATACTGAAACACCTTCCCCACACAATGAAACCCTTCCCCACACAGTGAAACACATCCCCACACACTGAAACAGTTACCCACACACTGAAACACCTTCCCCACACACTGAAACCCATTCCGCACACACTGAAACCCATCCCCACACACTGAAACCCATCCCCACAATCTGAAACCCATCCCCACATACTGAAACACCTTCCCCACACAATGAAACCCTTCCCCACACACTGAAACCCTGCCCCACACACTGAAACACATCCCCACACACTGAAACACCTTCCCCATACACTGAAACCCCTTCCACACAGACTGAAACCCATCCCCAAACACTGAAACCCATCCCCACACACTGAAACCACTTCCCCACACACTGAGCTCCCTTCACCACCCACTGAAACACATCCCCACACACAGAAACACGTTTCCCACACACTGAAACCCCTTCCGCACACACTGAAACCCATCCCCACACACTGAAACCCATCCCCACAATCTGAAACCCATCCCCACATACTGAAACACCTTCCCCACACAATGAAACCCTTCCCCAAACACTGCAACCCATCCCCACACACTGAAACACCTACCCCACACACTGAAACCCTGCCCCACACACTGAAACACATCCCCACACACTGAAGCACATCCCCACGCACTGAAACACCTTCCCCACACACTGAAACACCTTCCCCACACACTGAAACCCTTTCCCCACACACTGAAACCCATTCCCCACACACTGAAACACCTTCCCCACACACTGAAACCCCTTCCCCACACACTGAAACACCTTCCCCACACACTGAAACCCCTTCCCCACACACTGAAACCCCTTCCACACACTGTGAAACCCTTCCGCACACACTGAAACAATTTCCCCACACACTGAAACACATCCCCACACACTGAAGGACCTTCCCCACACACTGAAACACATCCCCACACACTGAAACCCCTTCCCCACACACTGAAACCCCTTCCGCACACAGTGAAACCCTTACCCAAACACTGGAACCCCTTCCCCACTCACTGAAACCCCTTCCTCACACGTTGAAACAACTTCCCCACACACTGAAACCCCTTCCCCACACAGTGAAACCCCTTCCTCACACACTGAAACACCTTCCCCATACACTAAAACCACTTCTCCATACACTGAGCTCCCTTCACCACCGACTGAAACACATCCCCACTCACAGAAACAAGTTTCCCACACACTGAAACCCCTTCCACAAACACTGAAACCCTTCCCCACACACTGGAACCCCTTCCCCACACACTGAAACCCCTTCCTCACACACTGAAACAACTTCCCCACACACTGAAACCCCTTTCTCACACACTGAAACACCTTCCCCACACACTGAAACACCTTCCCCATACACTGAAACCCCTTCCACACAGACTGAAACACATCCCCAAACACTGAAACCCATCCCCACACACTGAAACCACTTCCCCACACACTGAGCTCCCTTCACCACCCACTGAAACACATCCCCACACACAGAAATACGTTTCCCACACACTGAAACCCCTTCCGCACACACTGAAACCCATCCCCACACACTGAAACCCATCCCCACAATCTGAAACCCATCCCCACATACTGAAACACCTTCCCCACACAATGAAACCCTTCCCCACACAGTGAAACACATCCCCACACACTGAAACACTTACCCACACACTGAAACACCTTCCCCACACACTGAAACCCCTTCCTCACACACTGCAACCCATCCCCACACACTGAAACACCTACCCCACACACTGAAACCCTGCCCCACACACTGAAACACATCCCCACACACTGAAGCACATCCCCACGCACTGAAACACCTTCCCCACACACTGAAACCCCTTCCCCACACACTGAAACCCATTCCCCACACACTGAAACACATCCCCTCACACTGAAACACCTTCCCCACACACTGAAACACATCCCCACACACTGAAACCCCTTTCCCCACACACTGAAACACCTTTCCCACACACTGAAACCCCTTCCGCACACAGTGAAACCCTTACCCAAACACTGGAACCCCTTCCCCACACACAGATGCCCCTTCCTCACACACTGAAACAACTTCCCCACACACTGAAACCCCTTCCCCACACTCTGAAACCCCTTCCTCACACACGTAAACACCTTCCCCATACACTGAAACCACTTCTCCACACACTGAGCTCCCTTCACCACCGACTGAAACACATCACCACACACAGAAACACGTTTCCCACACACTGAAACGCCTTCCGCAAACACTGAAACCCTTCCCCACAAACTGGAACCCCTTCCCCACACACAGAAACCCCTTCCTCACACACTGAAACAACTTCCCCACACACTGAAACCCCTTTCTCACACACTGAAACACCTTCCTAACACACTGAAACACCTTCCCCATACACTGAAACACCTTCCACACAGACTGAAACCCATCCCCAAACACTGAAACCCATCCCCACACCCTGAAACCACTTCCCCACACACTTAAATCCCTTCCCCACACAATGAAACCCTTACCCAGACAGTGAAACACGTTTCCCACACACTGAAACACCTTCCCCACACACTGAAACACCTTCCCCACACACTGAAATCACTTCTGCACAGACTGAAACACCTTCCCCACAGACTGCAACCCATCCCCACACACTGAAACACCTTCCCCACACACTGACTCCCATTCCCCACAAACTGAAACCCTTCCCCAAACACTGAAACCCATTCACCACACACTGAAACACATTCCCCACACACTGAATCCCTTCCAAACACACTGAAACACATTCCCCACACACTGAAACCCCTTCCCCACACACTGAAACAACTTCCCCACACACTAAAATGCCTTCCGCACACACTGAAACCCGTTCCGCACACACTGAAACTCCTTCGACACACACTGACACCCTTCCCCACACACTGAAACCCCTTCCGCACATACAGAAACCCCTTCCCCACACACTGAAACCCATTCCCCACACACTGAAACACATCCCCACACACTGAAACCCCTTCCCCACCCACTGAAACCCCTTCCGCACACACTGAATCACCTTCCCCACAGACTGAAACCCCTTCCCCACAGACTGAAACCCCTTCTGCACACACTGAAACACCCTCCGCACACACTGAAACACCATCCCCGCACACTGAAACCCCTTCCCCACACACTGAAACCCCTTCTGCACACACTGAAACATCTTCCCCACACACTGAAACCCCTTCCCCACACACTGAAACCCCATCCGCACACAGTGAAATCCTTCCCCACACACAGGAACCCCTTCCCCACTCACCGAAACTCCTTCCTCACACACTGAAACAACTTCCCCACACACTGAAACCCCTTTCTCACACACTGAAACACCTTCCCCATACACTGAAACCCCTTACACACAGACTGAAACCCATCCCCAAACACTGAAACCCATCCCCACACACTGAAACCACTTCCCCACACACTGAAATCCCTTCACCATACACTGAAACACATCCCCACACACAGAAACACGTTTCCCAAACACTGAAACCCCTTCCGCACACACTGAAATCCATCCTCACACACTGCAACCCATCCCCACACACAGAAACACGATTCCCAAACACTGAAACACCTTCCCCACACACTGAAACCCCTTCCCCACACACTGCCTCCCATTCCCCACAAACTGGAACCCTTCCCCAAACACTGAAACCCATTCACCACACACTGAAAAACATTCCCCACACACTGAAACGCCTTCCCCACACACTGAAACACCTTCCCCACACACTGAAACGCCTTCCGCAAACACTGAAACCCGTTCCGCACACACTGAAACTCCTTCCCCACACACTGAAACCCTTCCCCACACACTGAAACACCTTCCGCACATACAGAAACCCCTTCCCCACACACTGAAACCCCTTCCCCACACACTGAAACAAATCCCCACAGACTGAAAGCCCTTCCCCACACACTGAAACCCCTTCTGCACACACTGAAACACCTTCTGCACACACTGAAACACCTTCCCCGCACACTGAAACCCCGTTCCCCACACACTTAAACCCCTTCTGCACACACTGAGACACCTTCCCCACACACTGAAACACCTTCCCCACACACTGAAACCCCTTCCGCAAACAGTGAAACCCTTCCCCACACACTGGAACCCCTTCCCCACACACTGAAACCCCTTCCTCACACACTGAATCAACTTCCCCACACACTGAAACCCCTTCCATACACACTGAAACCCCTTCCGCACACACTGAAACACCTTCCCCATACACTGAAACCCCTTCCACACAGACTGAAACCCATCCCCAAACACTGAAACACATCCCCACACACTGAAACCACTTCCCCACACACTGAGCTCCCTTCACCACCCACTGAAACACATCCCCACACACAGAAACACGTTTCCCACGCACTGAAACCCCTTCCGCACACACTGAAACCCATCCCCACACACTGAAACCCATCCCCACAATCTGAAACCCATCCCCACAGACTGAAACACCTTCCCCACACAATGAAACCCTTCCCCACACAGTGAAACTCATCCCCACACACTGAAACACTTACCCACACACTGAAACACCTTCCCCACACACTGAAACCCCTTCCTCACACACTGCAACCCATCCCCACACACTGAAACACCTACCCCACACACTGAAACCCTGCCCCACACACTGAAACACATCCCCACACACTGAAACACCTTCCCCATACACTGAAACCCCTTCCACACAGACTGAAACCCATCCCCAAACACTGAAACACATCCCCACACACTGAAACCACTTCCCCACACACTGAAATCCCTTCACCATACACTGAAACACATCCCCACACACAGAAACACGTTTCCCAAACACTGAAACCCCTTCCGCACACACTGAAATCCATCCTCACACACTGCAACCCATCCCCACACACAGAAACACGATTCCCAAACACTGAAACACCTTCCCCACACACTGAAACCCCTTCCCCACACACTGCCTCCCATTCCCCACAAACTGGAACCCTTCCCCAAACACTGAAACCCATTCACCACACACTGAAAAACATTCCCCACACACTGGAACCCCTTCCCCACACACTGATGCCCCTTCCTCACACACTGAAACAACTTCCCCACACACTGAAACCCCTTCCCCACACTCTGAAACCCCTTCCTCACACACGTAAACACCTTCCCCATACACTGAAACCACTTCTCCACACACTGACCTCCCTTCACCACCGACTGAAACACATCACCACACACAGAAACACGTTTCCCACACACTGAAACACCTTCCGCAAACACTGAAACCCTTCCCCACACACTGGAACCCCTTCCCCACACACAGAAACCCCTTCCTCACACACTGAAACAACTTCCCCACACACTGAAACCCCTTTCTCACACACTGAAACACCTTCCTAACACACTGAAACACCTTCCCCATACACTGAAACACCTTCCACACAGACTGAAACCCATCCCCAAACACTGAAACCCATCCCCACACCCTGAAACCACTTCCCCACACACTTAAATCCCTTCCCCACACAATGAAACCCTTACCCAGACAGTGAAACACGTTTCCCACACACTGAAACACCTTCCCCACACACTGAAACACCTTCCCCACACACTGAAATCACTTCTGCACAGACTGAAACACCTTCCCCACAGACTGCAACCCATCCCCACACACTGAAACACCTTCCCCACACACTGACTCCCATTCCCCACAAACTGAAACCCTTCCCCAAACACTGAAACCCATTCACCACACACTGAAACACATTCCCCACACACTGAATCCCTTCCAAACACACTGAAACACATTCCCCACACACTGAAACCCCTTCCCCACACACTGAAACAACTTCCCCACACACTAAAATGCCTTCCGCACACACTGAAACCCGTTCCGCACACACTGAAACTCCTTCGACACACACTGACACCCTTCCCCACACACTGAAACCCCTTCCGCACATACAGAAACCCCTTCCCCACACACTGAAACCCATTCCCCACACACTGAAACACATCCCCACACACTGAAACCCCTTCCCCACCCACTGAAACCCCTTCCGCACACACTGAATCACCTTCCCCACAGACTGAAACCCCTTCCCCACAGACTGAAACCCCTTCTGCACACACTGAAACACCCTCCGCACACACTGAAACACCATCCCCGCACACTGAAACCCCTTCCCCACACACTGAAACCCCTTCTGCACACACTGAAACATCTTCCCCACACACTGAAACCCCTTCCCCACACACTGAAACCCCATCCGCACACAGTGAAATCCTTCCCCACACACAGGAACCCCTTCCCCACTCACCGAAACTCCTTCCTCACACACTGAAACAACTTCCCCACACACTGAAACCCCTTTCTCACACACTGAAACACCTTCCCCATACACTGAAACCCCTTACACACAGACTGAAACCCATCCCCAAACACTGAAACCCATCCCCACACACTGAAACCACTTCCCCACACACTGAAATCCCTTCACCATACACTGAAACACATCCCCACACACAGAAACACGTTTCCCAAACACTGAAACCCCTTCCGCACACACTGAAATCCATCCTCACACACTGCAACCCATCCCCACACACAGAAACACGATTCCCAAACACTGAAACACCTTCCCCACACACTGAAACCCCTTCCCCACACACTGCCTCCCATTCCCCACAAACTGGAACCCTTCCCCAAACACTGAAACCCATTCACCACACACTGAAACACATTCCCCACACACTGAAACCCTTCCAAACACACTGAAAAACATTCCCCACACACTGAAACCCCTTCCCCACACACTGAAACAACTTCCCCACACACTAAAATGCCTTCCGCACACACTGAAACCCGTTCCGCACACACTGAAACTCCTTTGACACACACTGAAACCCTTCCCCACACACTGAAACCCCTTCTGCACATACAGAAACCCCTTCCCCACACACTGAAACCCATTCCCCACACACTGAAACACATCCCCACACACTGAAACCCCTTCCCCACCCACTGAAACCCCTTCCGCACACACTGAATCACCTTCCCCACAGACTGAAACCCCTTCCCCACAGACTGAAACCCCTTCTGCACACACTGAAACACCCTCCGCACACACTGAAACACCATCCCCGCACACTGAAACCCCTTCCCCACACACTGAAACCCCTTCTGCACACACTGAAACATCTTCCCCACACACTGAAACCCCTTCCCCACACACTGAAACCCCATCCGCACACAGTGAAATCCTTCCCCACACACAGGAACCCCTTCCCCACTCACCGAAACTCCTTCCTCACACACTGAAACAACTTCCCCACACACTGAAACCCCTTTCTCACACACTGAAACACCTTCCCCATACACTGAAACCCCTTACACACAGACTGAAACCCATCCCCAAACACTGAAACCCATCCCCACACACTGAAACCACTTCCCCACACACTGAAATCCCTTCACCATACACTGAAACACATCCCCACACACAGAAACACGTTTCCCAAACACTGAAACCCCTTCCGCACACACTGAAATCCATCCTCACACACTGCAACCCATCCCCACACACAGAAACACGATTCCCAAACACTGAAACACCTTCCCCACACACTGAAACCCCTTCCCCACACACAGCCTCCCATTCCCCACAAACTGGAACCCTTCCCCAAACACTGAAACCCATTCACCACACACTGAAAAACATTCCCCACACACTGAAACGCCTTCCCCACACACTGAAACACCTTCCCCACACACTGAAACGCCTTCCGCAAACACTGAAACCCGTTCCGCACACACTGAAACTCCTTCCCCACACACTGAAACCCTTCCCCACACACTGAAACACCTTCCGCACATACAGAAACCCCTTCCCCACACACTGAAACCCCTTCCCCACACACTGAAACAAATCCCCACAGACTGAAAGCCCTTCCCCACACACTGAAACCCATTCTGCACACACTGAAACACCTTCTGCACACACTGAAACACCTTCCCCGCACACTGAAACCCCGTTCCCCACACACTTAAACCCCTTCTGCACACACTGAGACACCTTCCCCACACACTGAAACACCTTCCCCACACACTGAAACCCCTTCCGCAAACAGTGAAACCCTTCCCCACACACTGGAACCCCTTCCCCACACACTGAAACCCCTTCCTCACACACAGAAACAACTTCCCCACACACTGAAACCCCTTCCATACACACTGAAACCCCTTCCCCACACACTGAAACACCTTCCCCATACACTGAAACCCCTTCCACACAGACTGAAACCCATCCCCAAACACTGAAACACATCCCCACACACTGAAACCACTTCCCCACACACTGAGCTCCCTTCACCACCCACTGAAACACATCCCCACACACAGAAACACGTTTCCCACGCACTGAAACCCCTTCTGCACACACTGAAACCCATCCCCACACACTGAAACCCATCCCCACAATCTGAAACTCATCCCCACAGACTGAAACACCTTCCCCACACAATGAAACCCTTCCCCACACAGTGAAACTCATCCCCACACACTGAAACACTTACCCACACACTGAAACACCTTCCCCACACACTGAAACCCCTTCCTCACACACTGCAACCCATCCCCACACACTGAAACACCTACCCCACACACTGAAACCCTGCCCCACACACTGAAACACATCCCCACACACTGAAACACCTTCCCCATACACTGAAACCCCTTCCACACAGACTGAAACCAATCCCCAAACAATGAAACACATCCCCACACACTGAAACCACTTCCCCACACACTGAGCTCCCTTCACCACCCACTGAAACACATCCCCACACACAGAAACACGTTTCCCACACACTGAAACCCCTTCCGCACACACTGAAACCCATCCCCACACACTGAAACCCATCACCACAATCTGAAACCCATCCCCACATACTGTAACACCTTCCCCACACAATGAAACCCTTCCCCACACAGTGAAACACATCCCCACACACTGAAACATTTACCCACACACTGAAACACCTTCCCCACACACTGAAACCACTTCCTCACACACTGCAACCCATCCCCACACACTGAAACACCTACCCCACACACTGAAACCCTGCCCCACACACTGAAACACATCCCCACACACTGAAGCACATCCCCACGCTCTGAAACAACTTCCCCACACACTGAAACACCTTCCCCACACACTGAAACCACATCTCCACACACTGAAACCCATTCCCCACACACTGAAACACCTTCCCCACACACTGAAACCCCTTCCCCACACACTGAAACACCTTCCCCACGCACTGGAACCCCTTCCCCACACACTGAAACCCCTTCCGCACACTGTGAAACCCTTCCCCACACACTGAAACAATTTCCCCACACACTGAAACACATCCCCACACACTGAAAGACCTTTCCCACACACTGAAACACCTTCCCCACACACTGAAACCCCTTCCTCACACACTGAAACAACTTCCCCACGCACTGAAACCCCTTCCCCACACACTGAAACCCCTTCCTCACACACTGAAACACCTTCCCCATACACTGAAACCACTTCTCCACACACTGAGCTCCCTTCACCACCGACTGAAACACATCCCCACACACAGAAACACGTTTCCCACACGCTGAAACCCCTTCCGCACACACTGAAACCCATCCCCACACACTGAAACCCATCCCCACACTCTGAAACCCATCACCACATACTGAAACACCTTCCCCACACAATGAAATCCTTCCCCACACAGTGAAACACATCCCCACACACTGAAACACTACCCCACACACTGAAACACCTTCCCCACACACTGAAACACCTTCCTCACACACTGAAACCCATCCCCACACACTGAAACACCTACCCCACACACTGAAACCCTGCCCCACACACTGAAACACATCCCCACACACTGAAGCACATCCCCACGCACTGAAACACCTTCCCCACACACTTAAACACCTTCCCCACACACTGAAACACCTTCCCCACACACTGAAACCCATTCCTCACACACTGAAACACCTTCCCCACACACTGAAACCCCTTCCCCACACTTTGAAACACCTTCCCCACACACTGAAACACCTTCCCCCCACACTGAAACCCCTTCCGCACACTGTGAAACCCTTCCCCACACAATGAAACAATTTCCCCACACACTGAAACACATCCCCACACACTGAAACACCTTCCCCACACACTGCAACACATCCCCACACACTGAAACCACTTCCCCACACACTGAAACATCTTCCCCACACACTGAAACCCCATCCGCACACAGTGAAACCCTTCCCCACACACTGAAACCCCTTGCCCACACACTGAAACTCATCCCCACACACTGAAACCCCTTCCCCACACTCTGAAACCCCTTCCGCACACACTGAAACACCTTCCCCACAGACTGAAACCCCTTCCCCACACACTGAAACCCCTTCTGCAGACACTGTAACCATTTCCGCACACACTGAAACCCCTTCCCCACACACTGAAACCCCTTCCCCACACACTGAAACCCCTTCCGCACATACTGAAACACCTTCCCCACACACTGAAACCCATTCCTACACGCTAAAACCCCTTCCGCACACAGTGAAACCCTTCCCCACACACTGAAACACCTTCCCCACAAACTGAAACCATTTCCGCACACACTGAAACCCCTTCCCCACACACTGAAACCCCTTCCCCACACACTGAAACACCTTCCCCACACACTGAAACCCCTTCTCCACACACTGAAACCCCTTCCGCACACACTGAAACACCTTCCCCACAGACTGAAAGCCCTTCCCCACACACTGAAACCCCTGCTGCACATACTGAAACACCTTCTGCACACACTGAAACACCTTCCCCGCACACTGAAACCCCTTCCCCACACACTGAAACCCCTTCCCCACACACTGAAACACCTTTCCCACACACTGAAACCCCTTACCCACACACTGAAACCCCTTCCCCACACACTGAAACCCCATCCGCACACAGTGAAACCCTTCCCCACACACTGGAACCCCTTCCCCACACACTGAAACCCCTTCCTCACACACTGAAACAACTTCCCCACACACTGAAACCCTTTCCCCACACATTGAAACACCTTCCCCATGCACTGAAACCCCTTCCACACAGACTGAAACCCATCCCCAAACACTGAAACACATCCCCAGACACTGAAACCACTTCCGCACACACTGAGCTCCCTTCACCAACCACTGAAACACATCCCCACACACAGAAACACGTTTCCCACACACTGAAACCCCTTCCGCACACACTGAAACCCATCCCCACACACTGAAACCCATCCCCACACTCTGAAACCCATCCCCACATACTGAAACACCTTCCCCACACAATGAAACCTTTCCCCACACAGTGAAACACATCCCCACACACTGAAACACTTCCCCACACACTGAAACACCTTCCCCACACACTGAAACCCCTTCCTCACACACTGAAACCCATCCCCACACACTGAAACACCTACCCCACACACTGAAACCCTGCCCCACACACTGAAACACATCCCCACACACTGAAGCACATCCCCACGCACTGAAATACCTTCCCCACACACTGAAACCCCTTCCGCACACACTGAAACCCCTTCCCCACACACTGAAACCCATTCCTCACACACTGAAACACCATCCCCACACACTGCAACCCCTTCCCCACACACTGAAACCCCTTCAGCACACACTGAAACACCTTCCCCAAACACTGAAACCCCTTCAGCACACTGTGAAACCCTTCCCCACACGCTGAAACAATTTCCCCACACACTGAAACACATCCCCACACACTGAAACACCTTCCCCACACACTGAAACACATCCCCACACACCGAAACCCCTTCCCCACACACTGAAACACCTTCCCCACACACTGAAACCCAATCCGCACACAGTGAAACCCTTCCCCACACACTGAAACCCCTAGCCAACACACTGAAACACATCCCCACACACTGAAACCCCTTCACCACACTCTGAAACCCCTTCCGCACACACTGAAACACCTTCCCCACAGACTTAAACCCCTTCCCCACACACTGAAAACCCTTATGCAGACACTGTAACCCTTTCCGCACACACTGAAACACCTTCCCCACGCAGTGAAACCCCTTCCCCACACACTGAAACCCCTTCCCCACACACTGGAAAACCTTCGCCACACACTGAGACACCTTCCCCACACACTGAAACCCCTTCCGCACACACAGAAACACCTTCCCCACACACTGCAACACATCCCCACACACTGAAACACCTTCCCCACACACTGACTCCCCTTCCCCACACACTGAAACCCTTCCTCAAACACTGAAACCCATTGACCACACACTGAAACACATTTCCCACACACTGAAACCCTCTTAAACACACTGAAACTCATTCCCCACACACTGAGATCCCTTCCCCACACACTGAAACACCTCCCCCACACACTGAAACGTCTTCCACACTCACTGAAACCCCTTCCGCACACACTGAAACTCCTTCCCCACACACTGAAACCCTTCCCCACACATTGAAACCCCTTCCGCACATACTGGAAATCCTTCCCCACACACTGAAACCCATTCCGCACTCACTGAATCCTTCCCCACTCACTGAAACACCTTCCCCACACACTGAAACACATCCCCACACACTGAAACCCCTTCCCCACACACTGAAACACATCCCCACACACTGAAACACCTACCCCACACACTGAAACACCTTCCCCACACACTGAAAATCTTCACCACACACTGAAACTCATCCCCACACACAGAAACACGTTTCTCACATACTGAAACCCCTTCCGCACACACTGAAACCCATCCCCACACACTGAAACTCATCCCCACACACAGAAACACGTTTCTCACATACTGAAACCCCGTCCCCACACAGTGAAACACATCCCCGCACACTGAAACACTTCCCCACACACTGAAACACCTTCCCCACACACTGAAACACCTTCCTCACACACTGAAACCCATCCCCACACACTGAAACACATACCCAACACACTGAAACCCTGCCCCACACGCTGAAACACATCCCCACACACTGAAGCACATCCCCACGCACTGGAACACCTTCCCCACACACTGAAACCCCTTCACAACACACTGAAACCCATTCCCCACACACTGAACCCCATTCCTCACACACTTAAACACCTTCCCCGCTCACTGAAACCCTTCCCCACTCTCTGAACCACTTCCCCACACACTGAAACCCCTTCCCCACACACTGAAACACCTTCTGCACACACTGAAACCCCTTACGCACTCACTGAAACACCTTCCCCACACACTGAAACCCCTTCCCCACACACTGAAACCTTTTCCGCACATACTGAAACACCTTCTCTACACACTGAAACCCCTTCCCCACACACTAAAACACCTTCCGCACACAGTGAAACCCTTCCCCACACACTGAAACACCATCCCCACACACTGAAACACATCCCCACACACTGAAACACCTTCTCCACATACTGAAACACATCCCCACACACTGAAACCCCTTCCCCACATACTGAAACACCTTCCCCGCACACTGAAACACCTTCCCCACAAACTGAACCCCCTTCCCCGCACACTGAATCACATCCCCATACACGGAAACCCCTTCCCCACACACTGAGACACCTTCCACACACACGGAATCAACTTCCTCACAAATCTGAAACCCCTTCCCCACACACTGAAACCCCTTCTACGCACACTCAAACCCCTTCCCCACAGACTGAAACACATTCCCCACAGACTGAAATCCCATCCCCACACACTGAAACCCTTCCCCACACTCTGAGACCCCTTCCCCACACACTGAAACATCATCCCCACATACTGAAACACATTCCCCAC
Organism: Heterodontus francisci; assembly: GCF_036365525.1. Taxonomy (NCBI): domain Eukaryota; kingdom Metazoa; phylum Chordata; class Chondrichthyes; order Heterodontiformes; family Heterodontidae; genus Heterodontus; species Heterodontus francisci. The sequence goes on along the minus strand of NW_027140954.1, from coordinate 1,018,593 downwards.
ACACTGAAACACCTTCCCCACACACTGACAACACTTCCCCCCACACTGAAACCCTTCCCCACACCCTGAAATCCCTTCCACACACACTGAAAAACCTTCGCCACACACTGAGACACCTTCCCCACACACTGAAGCCCCTTCCGCACACAGTGAAACACCTTCCCCACACACTGACTCCCCTTCCCCACAAACTGAAACCCTTCCCCAAACACTGAAACCCATTCACCACACACTGAAACACATTCCCCACACACTGAAACCCTCTTAAACACACTGAAACACATTCCCCACACACTGAAACCCCTTCCCCACACACTGAAACAGATTCCCCACACACAGAAACGCCTTCCACAATCGCTGAAACCCCTTCCGCACACACTGAAACAGCTTCCCCACACACTGAAACCCTTCCCCACACACTGAAAACCCTTCCGCACATACAGAAACTCCTTCCCCACACACTGAAACCCATTCTGCACATCTGAAACCCTTCCCCAGACATTGAAATACCTTCCCCACACACTGAAACACATCCCCACACACTGAAAACCCTTCCCCACACACTGAAACACCTTCCCCACACACTGAAACACCTTCCCCACACACTGAAACCCCTTCCGCACACAGTGAAACCCTTCCCCACACTCTGAAACCCATTCCCCACAGAATGAAACACATCCCCACACACTTAAACACCTTCCCCACACACTGAAACCACTTCCGCACACATTGAAACACCTTCCCCACAGTCTGAAACCCCTTCCACACACCCTGAAACCCCTTCTGCACAAACTGAAACCCTTTCCGCACACACTGAAAACCCCTTCCGCACACACTGAAAACCCCTTCCGCACACACTGAAACACCTTCCCCAAACACTGAAACCCCTTCCCCTCACACTGAAACCCCTTCCGCACAGAGTGAAACCCTTCCCCACACACTGAAACCGCTTCCCCACACACTGAAACACCTTCCTCACACACTGAAACACATCCCCACACACTGAAACCCCTTCCCCACACACTGAATCACCTTCCCCACACACTGAAACCCCTTCCCCACACACTGAAACCCCTTCCGCACACAGTGAAACCCTTCCCCACACACTGAAACACCTTCCCCACACACTGAAACACCTTCCTCACACACTGAAACACATCCCCACACACTGATACCCCTTCCCCAACATCTGAAACACCTTTTCCACGCACTGAAACACCTTCCCCACACACTGAAACCCTTACTCACACTCTGAAACCCCTTCCCTACACACTGAAACACCTTCCCCACACACTGAAACCCCTTTCCAACACACTTAAACACCTTCCCCACACACTGAAACACCTTCCCCATACACTGAAATCCCTTCCGCACACACTGAAACCCATCCCCACACACTGAAACACCTTCCCCACACACTGAAACCCCTTCCCCACACACTGAAACACCTTCGCCACACACTGGAACCCCTTCCCCACACACTGAAACCCCTTCCGCACACTGTGAAACCCTTCCCCACACACTGAAACAATTTCCCCACACACTGAAACACATCCCCACACACTGAAAGACCTTTCCCACACACTGAAACACCTTCCCCACACACTGAAACCCCTACCTCACACACTGAAACAACTTCCCCACACACTGAAACCCCTTCCCCACACACTGAAACCCCTTCCTCACTCACTGAAACAACTTCCCCATCCACTGAAACCACTTCTCCACACACTGAGCTCCCTTCACCACCGACTGAAACACATCCCCACACACAGAAACACGTTTCCCACACACTGAAACCCCTTCCGCACACACTGAAACCCATCCCCACACACTGAAACCCATCCCCACACTCTGAAACCCATCCCCACATACTGAAACACCTTCCCCACACAATGAAATCCTTCCCCACACAGTGAAACACATCCCCACACACTGAAACACTACCCCACACACTGAAACACCTTCCCCACACACTGAAACCCCTTCCTCACACACTGAAACCCATCCCCACACACTGAAACACCTACCCCACACACTGAAACCCTGCCCCACACACTGAAACACAAACCCACACACTCAAGCACATCCCCACGCACTGAAACGCCTTCCGCACACACTTAAACACCTTCCCCACACACTGAAACCCCTTCCCCACACACTGAAACCCATTCCTCACACACTGAAACACCTTCCCCACACACTGAAACCCCTTCCCCACACTTTGAAACACCTTCCCCACACACTGAAACACCTTCCCCCCAAACTGAAACCCCTTCCGCACACTGTGAAACCCTTCCCCACACAATGAAACAATTTCCCCACACACTGAAACACATCCCCACACACTGAAACACCTTCCCCACACACTGCAACACATCCCCACACACTGAAACCACTTCCCCACCCACTGAAACATTTTCCCCACACACTGAAACCCCATCTGCACACAGTGAAACCCTTCCCCACACACTGAAACCCCTTGCCCACACACTGAAACTCATCCCCACACACTGAAACCCCTTCCCCACACTCTGAAACCCCTTCCGCACACACTGAAACACCTTCCCCACAGACTGAAACCCCTTCCCCACACACTGAAACCCCTTCTGCAGACACTGTAACCCTTTCCGCACACACTGAAACCCCTTCCCCACACACTGAAACCCCTTCCCCACACACTGAAACCCCTTCCGCACATACTGAAACACCTTCCCCACACACTGAAACCCCTTCCTACACGCTGAAACCCCTTCCGCACACAGTGAAACCCTTCCCCACACACTGAAACACCTTCCCCACAAACTGAAACCCCTTCCTCACACACTGTAACACATCCCCACACACTGAAACCCCTTCTCCACACACTGAAACCACTTCCGCACACACTGAAACACCTTCCTCACAGACTGAAAGCCCTTCCCCACACACTGAAAACCCTTCTGCACACACTGAAACACCTTCTGCACACACTGAAACACCTTCCCCGCACACTGAAACCCCTTCCCCACACACTGAAACCCCTTCTGCCCACACTGAAACACCTTTCCCACACACTGAAACCCCTTACCCACACACTGAAACCCCTTCCCCACACACTGAAACCCCATCCGCACACAGTGAAACCCTTCCCCACACACTGGAACCCCTTCCCCACACACTGAAACCCCTTCCTCACACACTGAAACAACTTCCCCACACACTGAAACCCTTTCCCCACACACTGAAACACCTTCCCCATGCACTGAAACCCCTTCCACACAGACTGAAACCCATCCCCAAAGACTGAAACACATCCCCACACACTGAAACTACTTCCGCACACACTGAGCTCCCTTCACCACCCACTGAAGCACATCCCCACACACAGAAACACGTTTCCCACACACTGAAACCCCTTCCGCACACACTGAAACCCATCCCCACACACTGAAACCCATCCCCACACTCTGAAACCCATCCCCACATACTGAAACACCTTCCCCACACAATGAAACCTTTCCCCACACAGTGAAACACATCCCCACACACTGAAACACTTCCCCACACACTGAAACACCTTCCCCACACACTGAAACCCCTTCCTCACACACTGAAACCCATCCCCACACACTGAAACACCTACCCCACACACTGAAACCCTGCCCCACACACTGAAACACATCCCCACACACTGAAGCACATCCCCACGCACTGAAATACCTTCCCCACACACTGAAACCCATTCCTCACACACTGAAACACCATCCCCACACACTGCAACCCCTTCCCCACACACTGAAACACCTTCCCCACACACTAAAACCCCTTCCCCACACACTGAAACCCCTTCAGCACACTGTGAAACCCTTCCCCACACACTGAAACAATTTCCCCACACACTGAAACACATCCCCACACACTGAAACACCTTCCCCACACACTGAAACACATCCCCACACACTGAAACCCCTTCCCCACACACTGAAACACCTTTCCCACACACTGAAACCCAATCCGCACACAGTGAAACCCTTCCCCACACACTGAAACCCCTAGCCAACACACTGAAACACATCCCCACAGACTTAAACCCCTTCCCCACACACTGAAACCCCTTCTGCAGACACTGTAACCCTTTCCGCACACACTGAAACACCTTCCCCACGCAGTGAAACCCCTTCCCCACACACTGAAACCCCTTCCCCACACACTGGAAAACCTTCGCCACACACTGAGACACCTTCCCCACACACTGAAACCCCTTCCGCACACACAGAAACACCTTCCCCACACACTGCAACACATCCCCACACACTGAAACACCTTCCCCACACACTGACTCCCCTTCCCCACACACTGAAACCCTTCCTCAAACACTGAAACCCATTGACCACACACTGAAACACATTTCCCACACACTGAAACCCTCTTAAACACACTGAAACTCATTCCCCACACACTGAGATCCCTTCCCCACACACTGAAACACCTCCCCCACACACTGAAACGTCTTCCACACTCACTGAAACCCCTTCCGCACACACTGAAACTCCTTCCCCACACACTGGAACCCCTTCCCCACACACTGAAACCCCTTCCTCACACACTGAAACAACTTCCCCACACACTGAAACCCTTTCCCCACACACTGAAACACCTTCCCCATGCACTGAAACCCCTTCCACACAGACTGAAACCCATCCCCAAAGACTGAAACACATCCCCACACACTGAAACTACTTCCGCACACACTGAGCTCCCTTCACCACCCACTGAAGCACATCCCCACACACAGAAACACGTTTCCCACACACTGAAACCCCTTCCGCACACACTGAAACCCATCCCCACACACTGAAACCCATCCCCACACTCTGAAACCCATCCCCACATACTGAAACACCTTCCCCACACAATGAAACCTTTCCCCACACAGTGAAACACATCCCCACACACTGAAACACTTCCCCACACACTGAAACACCTTCCCCACACACTGAAACCCCTTCCTCACACACTGAAACCCATCCCCACACACTGAAACACCTACCCCACACACTGAAACCCTGCCCCACACACTGAAACACATCCCCACACACTGAAGCACATCCCCACGCACTGAAATACCTTCCCCACACACTGAAACCCCTTCCCCACACACTGAAACCCCTTCCCCACACACTGAAACCCATTCCTCACACACTGAAACACCATCCCCACACACTGCAACCCCTTCCCCACACACTGAAACACCTTCCCCACACACTAAAACCCCTTCCCCACACACTGAAACCCCTTCAGCACACTGTGAAACCCTTCCCCACACACTGAAACAATTTCCCCACACACTGAAACACATCCCCACACACTGAAACACCTTCCCCACACACTGAAACACATCCCCACACACCGAAACCCCTTCCCCACACACTGAAACACCTTTCCCACACACTGAAACCCAATCCGCACACAGTGAAACCCTTCCCCACACACTGAAACCCCTAGCCAACACACTGAAACACATCCCCACACACTGAAACCCCTTCCCCACACTCTGAAACCCCTTCCGCACACACTGAAACACCTTCCCCACAGACTTAAACCCCTTCCCCACACACTGAAACCCCTTCTGCAGACACTGTAACCCTTTCCGCACACACTGAAACACCTTCCCCACGCAGTGAAACCCCTTCCCCACACACTGAAACCCCTTCCCCACACACTGGAAAACCTTCGCCACACACTGAGACACCTTCCCCACACACTGAAACCCCTTCCGCACACACAGAAACACCTTCCCCACACACTGCAACACATCCCCACACACTGAAACACCTTCCCCACACACTGACTCCCCTTCCCCACACACTGAAACCCTTCCTCAAACACTGAAACCCATTGACCACACACTGAAACACATTTCCCACACACTGAAACCCTCTTAAACACACTGAAACTCATTCCCCACACACTGAGATCCCTTCCCCACACACTGAAACACCTCCCCCACACACTGAAACGTCTTCCACACTCACTGAAACCCCTTCCGCACACACTGAAACTCCTTCCCCACACACTGAAACCCTTCCCCACACATTGAAACCCCTTCCGCACATACTGGAAATCCTTCCCCACACACTGAAACCCAATCCGCACTCACTGAATCCTTCCCCACTCACTGAAACACCTTCCCCACACACTGAAACACATCCCCACACACTGAAACCCCTTCCCCACACACTGAAACACATCCCCACACACTGAAACAACTACCCCACACACTGAAACACCTTCCCCACACACTGAAAATCTTCACCACACACTGAAACTCATCCCCACACACAGAAACACGTTTCTCACATACTGAAACCCCTTCCGCACACACTGAAACCCATCCCCACACACTGAAACTCATCCCCACACACAAAAACACGTTTCTCACATACTGAAACCCCGTCCCCACACAGTGAAACACATCCCCGCACACTGAAACACTTCCCCACACACTGAAACACCTTCCCCACACACTGAAACACCTTCCTCACACACTGAAACCCATCCCCACACACTGAAACACATACCCAACACACTGAAACCCTGCCCCACACGCTGAAACACATCCCCACACACTGAAGCACATCCCCACGCACTGGAACACCTTCCCCACACACTGAAACCCCTTCACAACACACTGAAACCCATTCCCCACACACTGAACCCCATTCCTCACACACTTAAACACCTTCCCCGCTCACTGAAACCCTTCCCCACTCTCTGAACCGCTTCCCCACACACTGAAACCCCTTCCCCACACACTGAAACACCTTCTGCACACACTGAAACCCCTTACGCACTCACTGAAACACCTTCCCCACACACTGAAACCCCTTCCCCACACACTGAAACCTTTTCCGCACATACTGAAACACCTTCTCTACACACTGAAACCCCTTCCCCACACACTAAAACACCTTCCACACACAGTGAAACCCTTCCCCACACACTGAAACACCATCCCCACACACTGAAACACATCCCCACACACTGAAACACCTTCTCCACATACTGAAACACATCCCCACACACTGAAACCCCTTCCCCACATACTGAAACACCTTCCCCGCACACTGAAACACCTTCCCCACAAACTGAACCCCCTTCCCCGCACACTGAATCACATCCCCATACACGGAAACCCCTTCCCCACACACTGAGACCCCTTCCACACACACGGAATCAACTTCCTCACAAATCTGAAACCCCTTCCCCACACACTGAAACCCCTTCTACGCACACTCAAACCCCTTCCGTACACACTGAAACACCTTCCCCACACACTGAAACCCCTTCCCCACACACTGAAACACCTTCCCCACAGACTGAAACACATTCCCCACAGACTGAAATCCCATCCCCACACACTGAAACCCTTCCCCACACTCTGAGACCCCTTCCCCACACACTGAAACATCATCCCCACATACTGAAACACATTCCCCACACACTGAAACACCTTCCCCACACACTGATTACACATCCCCCCACACTGAAACCCTTCCCCACACCCTGAAACCCCTTCCACACACACTGAAAAACCTTCGCCACACACTGAGACACCTTCCCCACACACTGAAGCCCCTTCCGCACACAGTGAAACACCTTCCCCACACACTGACTCCCCTTCCCCACAAACTGAAACCCTTCCCCAAACACTGAAACCCATTCACCACACACTGAAACACATTCCCCACACACTGAAACCCTCTTAAACACACTGAAACACATTCCCCACACACTGAAACCCCTTCCCCACACACTGAAACAGATTCCCCACACACAGAAACGCCTTCCACAATCGCTGAAACCCCTTCCGCACACACTGAAACAGCTTCCCCACACACTGAAACCCTTCCCCACACACTGAAAACCCTTCCGCACATACAGAAACTCCTTCCCCACACACTGAAACCCATTCTGCACATCTGAAACACTTCCCCAGACATTGAAATACCTTCCCCACACACTGAAACACATCCCCACACACTGAAAACCCTTCCCCACACACTGAAACACCTTCCCCACACACTGAAACACCTTCCCCACACACTGAAACCCCTTCCGCACACAGTGAAACCCTTCCCCACACTCTGAAACCCATTCCCCACAGAATGAAACACATCCCCACACACTTAAACACCTTCCCCACACACTGAAACCACTTCTGCACACATTGAAACACCTTCCCCACAGTCTGAAACCCCTTCCACACATCCTGAAACCCCTTCTGCACACACTGAAACCCTTTCCGCACACACTGAAAACCCCTTCCGCACACACTGAAAACCCCTTCCGCACACACTGAAACACCTTCCCCAAACACTGAAACCCCTTCCCCTCACACTGAAACCCCTTCCGCACAGAGTGAAACCCTTCCCCACACACTGAAACCGCTTCCCCACACACTGAAACACCTTCCTCACACACTGAAACACATCCCCACACACTGAAACCCCTTCCCCACACACTGAATCACCTTCCCCACACACTGAAACCCCTTCCCCACACACTGAAACCCCTTCCGCACACAGTGAAACCCTTCCCCACACACTGAAACACCTTCCGCACACACTGAAACACCTTCCTCACACACTGAAACACATCCCCACACACTGATACCCCTTCCCCAACATCTGAAACACCTTTTCCACGCACTGAAACACCTTCCCCAAACACTGAAACCCTTACTCACACTCTGAAACCCCTTCCCTACACACTGAAACACCTTCCCCACACACTGAAACCCCTTTCCAACACACTTAAACACCTTCCCCACACACTGAAACACCTTCCCCATACACTGAAATCCCTTCCGCACACACTGAAACCCATCCCCACACACTGAATCCCATCCCCACACATTGAAACACATCCCCACACACAGAAACAGCTTCCCCACACACTGAAACCCCTTCCGCACACACTGAAACTCATCCCCACACACTGAAACGCCATCCCCACACACTGAAACCCATCCCCACATACTGAAACACCTTCCCCACACACTGAAACCCTTCCCCACAAACTGAAACACATCCCCACACACTGAAACACATCCCCACACACTGAAACACCTTCCCCACACACTGAAACCCCTTCCCCACACACTGAAACACCTTCCCCACACACTGAAACTCATCCCCACACACTGAAACACCTTCCCCACACACTGAAACCCTGCCCCACACACTGAAACACATCCCCACACACTGAAGCACATCCCCACGCACTGAAACACCTTCCCCACACACTGAGACCACTTCCCCACACACTGAAACCCCTTCCCCACACACTGAAACACCTTCCCCGCTCACTGAAACCCTTCCCCACACACTGAAACCCCTTCCCCACTCTCTGAACCCCTTCCCCACACACTGTAACCCCTTCCCCACACGCTGAAACACCATCACCACACACTGAAACCCCTTCCCCAACCTCTGAAACACCTTTTCCACGCACTGAAACACCTTCCCCACACACAGAAACCCTTACTCACACTCTGAAACCCCTTCCCTACACACTGAAACACCTTCCCCACACACTGAAACCCCTTTCCAACACACTTAAACACCTTCCCCACACACTGAAACACCTTCCCCATACACTGAAACCCCTTCCGCACACACTGAAACCCATCCCCACACACTGAATCCCATCCCCACACACTGAAACCCCTTCCCCACACACTGAAACACCTTCCCCAGACACCGAAACACCTTCCCCACACACTAAAACTGCTTCCCCACACACTGAAACCCCTTCCCCACACACTGAAACACCTTCCCCACACACTGAAACACCTTCCCCACACAATGAAACACCTTCCCCACACACTGAAACCCCTTCCGCACACACTGAAACACCTTCCCCTCACACTGAAACCCCTTCCCCACACACTGAAACACCTTCCCAACACACTGAAACCCCTTTCCAACACACTTAAACCCATTCTGCACATCTGAAACCCTTCCCCACACACTGAAATACCTTCCCCACACACTGAAACACATCCCCACACACTGAAAACCCTTCCCCACACACTGAAACACCTTCCCCACACACTGAAACACCTTCCCCACACACTGAAACCCCTTCCGCACACAGTGAAACCCTTCCCCACACTCTGAAACCCATTCCCCACAGACTGAAACACATCCCCACACACTTAAACCCCTTCCCCACACACTGAAACCACTTCCGCACACATTGAAACACCTTCCCCACAGTCTGAAACCCCTTCCACACACCCTGAAAACCCTTCTGCACACACTGAAAGCCTTTCCGTACACACTGAAACTCCTTCCCCGCACACTGAAACCCCTTCCCCACCCACTGAAAACACCTTCCGCACACACTGAAACACCTTCCCCAAACACTGAAACCCCTTCCCCTCACACTGAAACCCATTCCGCACAGAGTGAAACCCTTCCCCACACACTGAAACCCCTTCCCCACACACTGAAACACCTTCCCCACACACTGAATCACCTTCCCCACACACTGAAACCCCTTCCCCACACACTGAAACCCCTTCCGCACACAGTGAAACCCTTCCCCACACACTGAAACACCTTCCGCACACACTGAAACACCTTCCTCACACACTGAAACACATCCCCACACACTGATACCCCTTCCCCAACATCTGAAACACCTTTTCCACGCACTGAAACACCTTCCCCACACACTGAAACCCTTACTCACACTCTGAAACCCCTTCCCTACACACTGAAACACCTTCCCCACACACTGAAACCCCTTTCCAACACACTTAAACACCTTCCCCACACACTGAAACACCTTCCCCATACACTGAAATCCCTTCCGCACACACTGAAACCCATCCCCACACACTGAATCCCATCCCCACACATTGAAACACATCCCCACACACAGAAACACCTTCCCCACACACTGAAACCCCTTCCGCACACACTGAAACCCATCCCCACACACTGAAACGCCATCCCCACACACTGAAACCCATCCCCACATACTGAAACACCTTCCCCACACACTGAAACCCTTCCCCACAAACTGAAGCACATCCCCACACACTGAAACACATCCCCACACACTGAAACACCTTCCCCACACACTGAAACCCCTTCCCCACACACTGAAACACCTTCCCCACACACTGAAACTCATCCCCACACACTGAAACACCTTCCCCACACACTGAAACCCTGCCCCACACACTGAAACACATCCCCACACACTGAAGCACATCCCCACGCACTGAAACACCTTCCCCACACACTGAGACCACTTCCCCACACACTGAAACCCCTTCCCCACACACTGAAACACCTTCCCCGCTCACTGAAACCCTTCCCCACACACTGAAACCCCTTCCCCACTCTCTGAACCCCTTCCCCACACACTGAAACCCCTTCCCCACACGCTGAAACACCATCACCACACACTGAAACCCCTTCCCCAACCTCTGAAACACCTTTTCCACGCACTGAAACACCTTCCCCACACACAGAAACCCTTACTCACACTCTGAAACCCCTTCCCTACACACTGAAACACCTTCCCCACACACTGAAACCCCTTTCCAACACACTTAAACACCTTCCCCACACACTGAAACACCTTCCCCATACACTGAAACCCCTTCCGCACACACTGAAACCCATCCCCACACACTGAATCCCATCCCCACACATTGAAACACATCCCCACACACAGAAACACCTTCCCCAAACACTGAAACCCCTTCCGCACACACTGAAACACCTTCCCCACACACTGAAACCCCTTCCCCACACACTGAAACCCCTTCCCCACACACTGAAACACCTTCCCCAGACACCGAAACACCTTCCCCACACACTAAAACTGCTTCCCCACACACTGAAACCCCTTCCCCACACACTGAAACACCTTCCCCACACACTGAAACACCTTCCCCACACAATGAAACACCTTCCCCACACACTGAAACCCCTTCCGCACACACTGAAACACCTTCCCCACACACTGAAACCCCTTCCCCACACACTGAAACACCTTCCCCACACACTGAAACCCCTTTCCAACACACTTAAACCCATTCTGCACATCTGAAACCCTTCCCCACACACTGAAATACCTTCCCCACACACTGAAACACATCCCCACACACTGAAAACCCTTCCCCACACACTGAAACACCTTCCCCACACACTGAAACACCTTCCCCACACACTGAAACCCCTTCCGCACACAGTGAAACCCTTCCCCACACTCTGAAACCCATTCCCCACAGACTGAAACACATCCCCACACACTTAAACCCCTTCCCCACACACTGAAACCACTTCCGCACACATTGAAACACCTTCCCCACAGTCTGAAACCCCTTCCACACACCCTGAAAACCCTTCTGCACACACTGAAAGCCTTTCCGTACACACTGAAACTCCTTACCCGCACACTGAAACCCCTTCCCCACCCACTGAAAACACCTTCCGCACACACTGAAATACCTTCCCCAAACACTGAAACCCCTTCCCCTCACACTGAAACCCATTCCGCACAGAGTGAAACCCTTCCCCACACACTGAAACCCCTTCCCCACACACTGAAACACCTTCCTCACACACTGAAACACATCCCCACACACTGAAACCCCTTCCCCACAAACTGAATCACCTTCCCCACACACTGAAACCCCTTCCCCACACACTGAAACCCCTTCCGCACACAGTGAAATCCTTCCCCACACACTGAAACCCCTTCCCCACACACTGAAACACCTTCCTCACACACTGAAACACATCCCCACACACTGAAACCCCTTCCCCAACCTCTGAAACACCTTTTCCGCGCACTGAATCACCTTCCCCACACACTGAAACCCTTACTCACACTCTGAAACCCCTTCCCTACACACTGAAACACCTTCCCCACACACTGAAACCCCTTTCCAACACACTTAAACACCTTCCCCACACACTGAAACACCTTCCCCATACACTGAAACCCCTTCCCCACACACTGAGACCCATTCCACACACACGGAATCAACTTCCTCACAAATCTGAAACCCCTTCCCCACACACTGAAACCCCTTCTACGCACACTCAAACCCCTTCCGCACACACTGAAACACCTTCCCCACACACTGAAACCCCTTCCCCACACACTGAAACACCTTCCCCACAGACTGAAACACATTCCCCACAGACTGAAATCCCATCCCCACACACTGAAACCCTTCCCCACACTCTGAGACCCCTTCCCCACACACTGAAACATCATCCCCACATACTGAAACACATTCCCCACACACTGAAACACCTTCCCCACACACTGATTACACATCCCCCCACACTGAAACCCTTCCCCACACCCTGAAACCCCTTCCACACACACTGAAAAACCTTCGCCACACACTGAGACACCTTCCCCACACACTGAAGCCCCTTCCGCACACAGTGAAACACCTTCCCCACACACTGACTCCCCTTCCCCACAAACTGAAACCCTTCCCCAAACACTGAAACCCATTCACCACACACTGAAACACATTCCCCACACACTGAAACCCTCTTAAACACACTGAAACACATTCCCCACACACTGAAACCCCTTCCCCACACACTGAAACAGATTCCCCACACACAGAAACGCCTTCCACAATCGCTGAAACCCCTTCCGCACACACTGAAACAGCTTCCCCACACACTGAAACCCTTCCCCACACACTGAAAACCCTTCCGCACATACAGAAACTCCTTCCCCACACACTGAAACCCATTCTGCACATCTGAAACACTTCCCCAGACATTGAAATACCTTCCCCACACACTGAAACACATCCCCACACACTGAAAACCCTTCCCCACACACTGAAACACCTTCCCCACACACTGAAACACCTTCCCCACACACTGAAACCCCTTCCGCACACAGTGAAACCCTTCCCCACACTCTGAAACCCATTCCCCACAGAATGAAACACATCCCCACACACTTAAACACCTTCCCCACACACTGAAACCACTTCTGCACACATTGAAACACCTTCCCCACAGTCTGAAACCCCTTCCACACATCCTGAAACCCCTTCTGCACACACTGAAACCCTTTCCGCACACACTGAAAACCCCTTCCGCACACACTGAAAACCCCTTCCGCACACACTGAAACACCTTCCCCAAACACTGAAACCCCTTCCCCTCACACTGAAACCCCTTCCGCACAGAGTGAAACCCTTCCCCACACACTGAAACCGCTTCCCCACACACTGAAACACCTTCCTCACACACTGAAACACATCCCCACACACTGAAACCCCTTCCCCACACACTGAATCACCTTCCCCACACACTGAAACCCCTTCCCCACACACTGAAACCCCTTCCGCACACAGTGAAACCCTTCCCCACACACTGAAACACCTTCCGCACACACTGAAACACCTTCCTCACACACTGAAACACATCCCCACACACTGATACCCCTTCCCCAACATCTGAAACACCTTTTCCACGCACTGAAACACCTTCCCCACACACTGAAACCCTTACTCACACTCTGAAACCCCTTCCCTACACACTGAAACACCTTCCCCACACACTGAAACCCCTTTCCAACACACTTAAACACCTTCCCCACACACTGAAACACCTTCCCCATACACTGAAATCCCTTCCGCACACACTGAAACCCATCCCCACACATTGAATCCCATCCCCACACATTGAAACACATCCCCACACACAGAAACACCTTCCCCACACACTGAAACCCCTTCCGCACACACTGAAACCCATCCCCACACACTGAAACGCCATCCCCACACACTGAAACCCATCCCCACATACTGAAACACCTTCCCCACACACTGAAACCCTTCCCCACAAACTGAAACACATCCCCACACACTGAAACACATCCCCACACACTGAAACACCTTCCCCACACACTGAAACCCCTTCCCCACACACTGAAACACCTTCCCCACACACTGAAACTCATCCCCACACACTGAAACACCTTCCCCACACACTGAAACCCTGCCCCACACACTGAAACACATCCCCACACACTGAAGCACATCCCCACGCACTGAAACACCTTCCCCACACACTGAGACCACTTCCCCACACACTGAAACCCCTTCCCCACACACTGAAACACCTTCCCCGCTCACTGAAACCCTTCCCCACACACTGAAACCCCTTCCCCACTCTCTGAACCCCTTCCCCACACACTGAAACCCCTTCCCCACACGCTGAAACACCATCACCACACACTGAAACCCCTTCCCCAACCTCTGAAACACCTTTTCCACGCACTGAAACACCTTCCCCACACACAGAAACCCTTACTCACACTCTGAAACCCCTTCCCTACACACTGAAACACCTTCCCCACACACTGAAACCCCTTTCCAACACACTTAAACACCTTCCCCACACACTGAAACACCTTCCCCATACACTGAAACCCCTTCCGCACACACTGAAACCCATCCCCACACACTGAATCCCATCCCCACACACTGAAACCCCTTCCCCACACACTGAAACACCTTCCCCAGACACCGAAACACCTTCCCCACACACTAAAACTGCTTCCCCACACACTGAAACCCCTTCCCCACACACTGAAACACCTTCCCCACACACTGAAACACCTTCCCCACACAATGAAACACCTTCCCCACACACTGAAACCCCTTCCGCACACACTGAAACACCTTCCCCACACACTGAAACCCCTTCCCCACACACTGAAACACCTTCCCCACACACTGAAACCCCTTTCCAACACACTTAAACCCATTCTGCACATCTGAAACCCTTCCCCACACACTGAAATACCTTCCCCACACACTGAAACACATCCCCACACACTGAAAACCCTTCCCCACACACTGAAACACCTTCCCCACACACTGAAACACCTTCCCCACACACTGAAACCCCTTCCGCACACAGTGAAACCCTTCCCCACACTCTGAAACCCATTCCCCACAGACTGAAACACATCCCCACACACTTAAACCCCTTCCCCACACACTGAAACCACTTCCGCACACATTGAAACACCTTCCCCACAGTCTGAAACCCCTTCCACACACCCTGAAAACCCTTCTGCACACACTGAAAGCCTTTCCGTACACACTGAAACTCCTTCCCCGCACACTGAAACCCCTTCCCCACCCACTGAAAACACCTTCCGCACACACTGAAACACCTTCCCCAAACACTGAAACCCCTTCCCCTCACACTGAAACCCATTCCGCACAGAGTGAAACCCTTCCCCACACACTGAAACCCCTTCCCCACACACTGAAACACCTTCCCCACACACTGAATCACCTTCCCCACACACTGAAACCCCTTCCCCACACACTGAAACCCCTTCCGCACACAGTGAAACCCTTCCCCACACACTGAAACACCTTCCGCACACACTGAAACACCTTCCTCACACACTGAAACACATCCCCACACACTGATACCCCTTCCCCAACATCTGAAACACCTTTTCCACGCACTGAAACACCTTCCCCACACACTGAAACCCTTACTCACACTCTGAAACCCCTTCCCTACACACTGAAACACCTTCCCCACACACTGAAACCCCTTTCCAACACACTTAAACACCTTCCCCACACACTGAAACACCTTCCCCATACACTGAAATCCCTTCCGCACACACTGAAACCCATCCCCACACACTGAATCCCATCCCCACACATTGAAACACATCCCCACACACAGAAACACCTTCCCCACACACTGAAACCCCTTCCGCACACACTGAAACCCATCCCCACACACTGAAACGCCATCCCCACACACTGAAACCCATCCCCACATACTGAAACACCTTCCCCACACACTGAAACCCTTCCCCACAAACTGAAGCACATCCCCACACACTGAAACACATTCCCACACACTGAAACACCTTCCCCACACACTGAAACCCCTTCCCCACACACTGAAACACCTTCCCCACACACTGAAACTCATCCCCACACACTGAAACACCTTCCCCACACACTGAAACCCTGCCCCACACACTGAAACACATCCCCACACACTGAAGCACATCCCCACGCACTGAAACACCTTCCCCACACACTGAGACCACTTCCCCACACACTGAAACCCCTTCCCCACACACTGAAACACCTTCCCCGCTCACTGAAACCCTTCCCCACACACTGAAACCCCTTCCCCACTCTCTGAACCCCTTCCCCACACACTGAAACCCCTTCCCCACACGCTGAAACACCATCACCACACACTGAAACCCCTTCCCCAACCTCTGAAACACCTTTTCCACGCACTGAAACACCTTCCCCACACACTGAAACCCTTACTCACACTCTGAAACCCCTTCCCTACACACTGAAACACCTTCCCCACACACTGAAACCCCTTTCCAACACACTTAAACACCTTCCCCACACACTGAAACACCTTCCCCATACACTGAAACCCCTTCCGCACACACTGAAACCCATCCCCACACACTGAATCCCATCCCCACACATTGAAACACATCCCCACACACAGAAACACCTTCCCCAAACACTGAAACCCCTTCCGCACACACTGAAACACCTTCCCCACACACTGAAACCCCTTCCCCACACACTGAAACCCCTTCCCCACACACTGAAACACCTTCCCCAGACACCGAAACACCTTCCCCACACACTAAAACTGCTTCCCCACACACTGAAACCCCTTCCCCACACACTGAAACACCTTCCCCACACACTGAAACACCTTCCCCACACAATGAAACACCTTCCCCACACACTGAAACCCCTTCCGCACACACTGAAACACCTTCCCCACACACTGAAACCCCTTCCCCACACACTGAAACACCTTCCCCACACACTGAAACCCCTTTCCAACACACTTAAACCCATTCTGCACATCTGAAACCCTTCCCCACACACTGAAATACCTTCCCCACACACTGAAACACATCCCCACACACTGAAAACCCTTCCCCACACACTGAAACACCTTCCCCACACACTGAAACACCTTCCCCACACACTGAAACCCCTTCCGCACACAGTGAAACCCTTCCCCACACTCTGAAACCCATTCCCCACAGACTGAAACACATCCCCACACACTTAAACCCCTTCCCCACACACTGAAACCACTTCCGCACACATTGAAACACCTTCCCCACAGTCTGAAACCCCTTCCACACACCCTGAAAACCCTTCTGCACACACTGAAAGCCTTTCCGTACACACTGAAACTCCTTACCCGCACACTGAAACCCCTTCCCCACCCACTGAAAACACCTTCCGCACACACTGAAATACCTTCCCCAAACACTGAAACCCCTTCCCCTCACACTGAAACCCATTCCGCACAGAGTGAAACCCTTCCCCACACACTGAAACCCCTTCCCCACACACTGAAACACCTTCCTCACACACTGAAACACATCCCCACACACTGAAACCCCTTCCCCACAAACTGAATCACCTTCCCCACACACTGAAACCCCTTCCCCACACACTGAAACCCCTTCCGCACACAGTGAAATCCTTCCCCACACACTGAAACCCCTTCCCCACACACTGAAACACCTTCCTCACACACTGAAACACATCCCCACACACTGAAACCCGTTCCCCAACCTCTGAAACACCTTTTCCGCGCACTGAATCACCTTCCCCACACACTGAAACCCTTACTCACACTCTGAAACCCCTTCCCTACACACTGAAACACCTTCCCCACACACTGAAACCCCTTTCCAACACACTTAAACACCTTCCCCACACACTGAAACACCTTCCCCATACACTGAAACCCCTTCCGCTCACACTGAAACCCATCCCCACACACTGAAACGCCATCCCCACACACTGAAACCCATCCCCACATACTGAAACACCTTCCCCACACACTGAAACCCTTCCCCACAAACTGAAACACATCCCCACACACTGAAACACATCCCCACACACAGAAACACCTTCCCCACACACTGAAACCCCTTCCCCACACACTGAAACACCTTCCCCACACACTGAAACTCATCCCCACCCACTGAAACACCTTCCCCACACACTGAAACCCTGCCCCACACACTGAAACACATCCCTACACACTGAAGCACATCCACATGCACTGAAACACCTTCCCCACACACTGAGACCACTTCCCCACACACTGAAACCCCTTCCCCACACACTGAAACACCTTCCCCGCTCACTGAAACCCTTCCCCATACACTGAAACCCCTTCCCCACTCTCTGAACCCATTCCCCACACACTGAATCCCCTTCCGCACACGCTGAAACACCATCACCACACACTGAAACCCCTTCCCCAACCTCTGAAACACCTTTTCCACGCACTGAAACACCTTCCCCACACACAGAAACCCTTACTCACACTCTGAAACCCCTTCCCTACACACTGAAACACCTTCCCCACACACTGAAACCCCTTTCCAACACACTTAAACACCTTCCCCACACACTGAAACACCTTCCCCATACACTGAAACCCCTTCCGCACACACTGAAACCCATCCCCACACACTGAATCCCATCCCCACACATTGAAACACATCCCCACACACAGAAACACCTTCCCCAAACACTGAAACCCCTTCCGCACACACTGAAACACCTTCCCCACACACTGAAACCCCTTCCCCACACACTGAAACCCCTTCCCCACACACTGAAACACCTTCCCCAGACACCGAAACACCTTCCCCACACACTAAAACTGCTTCCCCACACACTGAAACCCCTTTCCCACACACTGAAACACCTTCCCCACACACTGAAACACCTTCCCCACGCAATGAAACACCTTCCCCACACACTGAAACCCCTTCCGCACACACTGAAACACCTTCCCCACACACTGAAACCCCTTCCCCACACACTGAAACACCTTCCCCACACACTGAAACCCCTTTCCAACACACTTAAACCCATTCTGCACATCTGAAACCCTTCCCCACACACTGAAATACCTTCCCCACACACTGAAACACATCCCCACACACTGAAAACCCTTCCCCACACACTGAAACACCTTCCCCACACACTGAAACACCTTCCCCACACACTGAAACCCCTTCCGCACACAGTGAAACCCTTCCCCACACTCTGAAACCCATTCCCCACAGACTGAAACACATCCCCACACACTTAAACCCCTTCCCCACACACTGAAACCACTTCCACACACATTGAAACACCTTCCCCACAGTCTGAAACCCCTTCCACACACCCTGAAAACCCTTCTGCACACACTGAAAGCCTTTCCGTACACACTGAAACTCCTTCCCCGCACACTGAAACCCCTTCCCCACCCACTGAAAACACCTTCCGCACACACTGAAACACCTTCCCCAAACACTGAAACCCCTTCCCCTCACACTGAAACCCATTCCGCACAGAGTGAAACCCTTCCCCACACACTGAAACCCCTTCCCCACACACTGAAACACCTTCCTCACACACTGAAACACATCCCCACACACTGAAACCCCTTCCCCACAAACTGAATCACCTTCCCCACACACTGAAACCCCTTCCCCACACACTGAAACCCCTTCCGCACACAGTGAAACCCTTCCCCACACACTGAAACCCCTTCCCCACACACTGAAACACCTTCCTCACACACTGAAACACATCCCCACACACTGAAACCCCTTCCCCAACCTCTGAAACACCTTTTCCGCGCACTGAATCACCTTCCCCACACACTGAAACCCTTACTCACACTCTGAAACCCCTTCCCTACACACTGAAACACCTTCCCCACACACTGAAACCCCTTTCCAACACACTTAAACACCTTCCCCACACACTGAAACACCTTCCCCATACACTGAAACCCCTTCCGCTCACACTGAAACCCATCCCCACACACTGAAACGCCATCCCCACACACTGAAACCCATCCCCACATACTGAAACACCTTCCCCACACACTGAAACCCCTTCCCCTCACACTGAAACCCATTCCGCACAGAGTGAAACCCTTCCCCACACACTGAAACCCCTTCCCCACACACTGAAACACCTTCCTCACACACTGAAACACATCCCCACACACTGAAACCCCTTCCCCACAAACTGAATCACCTTCCCCACACACTGAAACCCCTTCCCCACACACTGAAACCCCTTCCGCACACAGTGAAATCCTTCCCCACACACTGAAACCCCTTCCCCACACACTGAAACACCTTCCTCACACACTGAAACACATCCCCACACACTGAAACCCGTTCCCCAACCTCTGAAACACCTTTTCCGCGCACTGAATCACCTTCCCCACACACTGAAACCCTTACTCACACTCTGAAACCCCTTCCCTACACACTGAAACACCTTCCCCACACACTGAAACCCCTTTCCAACACACTTAAACACCTTCCCCACACACTGAAACACCTTCCCCATACACTGAAACCCCTTCCGCTCACACTGAAACCCATCCCCACACACTGAAACGCCATCCCCACACACTGAAACCCATCCCCACATACTGAAACACCTTCCCCACACACTGAAACCCTTCCCCACAAACTGAAACACATCCCCACACACTGAAACACATCCCCACACACAGAAACACCTTCCCCACACACTGAAACCCCTTCCCCACACACTGAAACACCTTCCCCACACACTGAAACTCATCCCCACCCACTGAAACACCTTCCCCACACACTGAAACCCTGCCCCACACACTGAAACACATCCCTACACACTGAAGCACATCCACATGCACTGAAACACCTTCCCCACACACTGAGACCACTTCCCCACACACTGAAACCCCTTCCCCACACACTGAAACACCTTCCCCGCTCACTGAAACCCTTCCCCATACACTGAAACCCCTTCCCCACTCTCTGAACCCATTCCCCACACACTGAATCCCCTTCCGCACACGCTGAAACACCATCACCACACACTGAAACCCCTTCCCCAACCTCTGAAACACCTTTTCCACGCACTGAAACACCTTCCCCACACACAGAAACCCTTACTCACACTCTGAAACCCCTTCCCTACACACTGAAACACCTTCCCCACACACTGAAACCCCTTTCCAACACACTTAAACACCTTCCCCACACACTGAAACACCTTCCCCATACACTGAAACCCCTTCCGCACACACTGAAACCCATCCCCACACACTGAATCCCATCCCCACACATTGAAACACATCCCCACACACAGAAACACCTTCCCCAAACACTGAAACCCCTTCCGCACACACTGAAACACCTTCCCCACACACTGAAACCCCTTCCCCACACACTGAAACCCCTTCCCCACACACTGAAACACCTTCCCCAGACACCGAAACACCTTCCCCACACACTAAAACTGCTTCCCCACACACTGAAACCCCTTTCCCACACACTGAAACACCTTCCCCACACACTGAAACACCTTCCCCACGCAATGAAACACCTTCCCCACACACTGAAACCCCTTCCGCACACACTGAAACACCTTCCCCACACACTGAAACCCCTTCCCCACACACTGAAACACCTTCCCCACACACTGAAACCCCTTTCCAACACACTTAAACCCATTCTGCACATCTGAAACCCTTCCCCACACACTGAAATACCTTCCCCACACACTGAAACACATCCCCACACACTGAAAACCCTTCCCCACACACTGAAACACCTTCCCCACACACTGAAACACCTTCCCCACACACTGAAACCCCTTCCGCACACAGTGAAACCCTTCCCCACACTCTGAAACCCATTCCCCACAGACTGAAACACATCCCCACACACTTAAACCCCTTCCCCACACACTGAAACCACTTCCACACACATTGAAACACCTTCCCCACAGTCTGAAACCCCTTCCACACACCCTGAAAACCCTTCTGCACACACTGAAAGCCTTTCCGTACACACTGAAACTCCTTCCCCGCACACTGAAACCCCTTCCCCACCCACTGAAAACACCTTCCGCACACACTGAAACACCTTCCCCAAACACTGAAACCCCTTCCCCTCACACTGAAACCCATTCCGCACAGAGTGAAACCCTTCCCCACACACTGAAACCCCTTCCCCACACACTGAAACACCTTCCTCACACACTGAAACACATCCCCACACACTGAAACCCCTTCCCCACAAACTGAATCACCTTCCCCACACACTGAAACCCCTTCCCCACACACTGAAACCCCTTCCGCACACAGTGAAACCCTTCCCCACACACTGAAACCCCTTCCCCACACACTGAAACACCTTCCTCACACACTGAAACACATCCCCACACACTGAAACCCCTTCCCCAACCTCTGAAACACCTTTTCCGCGCACTGAATCACCTTCCCCACACACTGAAACCCTTACTCACACTCTGAAACCCCTTCCCTACACACTGAAACACCTTCCCCACACACTGAAACCCCTTTCCAACACACTTAAACACCTTCCCCACACACTGAAACACCTTCCCCATACACTGAAACCCCTTCCGCTCACACTGAAACCCATCCCCACACACTGAAACGCCATCCCCACACACTGAAACCCATCCCCACATACTGAAACACCTTCCCCACACACTGAAACCCTTCCCCACAAACTGAAACACATCCCCACACACTGAAACACATCCCCACACACAGAAACACCTTCCCCACACACTGAAACCCCTTCCCCACACACTGAAACACCTTCCCCACACACTGAAACTCATCCCCACACACTGAAACACCTTCCCCACACACTGAAACCCTGCCCCACACACTGAAACACATCCCCACACACTGAAGCACATCCACACGCACTGAAACACCTTCCCCACACACTGAGACCACTTCCCCACACACTGAAACCCCTTCCCCACACACTGAAACACCTTCCCCGCTCACTGAAACCCTTCCCCATACACTGAAACCCCTTCCCCATTCTCTGAACCCATTCCCCACACACTGAAACCCCTTCCCCACACGCTGAAACACCATCACCACACACTGAAACCCCTTCCCCAACCTCTGAAACACCTTTTCCACGCACTGAAACACCTTCCCCACACACAGAAACCCTTACTCACACTCTGAAACCCCTTCCCTACACACTGAAACACCTTCCCCACACACTGAAACCCCTTTCCAACACACTTAAACACCTTCCCCACACACTGAAACACCTTCCCCATACACTGAAACCCCTTCCGCACACACTGAAACCCATCCCCACACACTGAATCCCATCCCCACACATTGAAACACATCCCCACACACAGAAACACCTTCCCCAAACACTGAAACCCCTTCCGCACACACTGAAACACCTTCCCCACACACTGAAACCCCTTCCCCACACACTGAAACCCCTTCCCCACACACTGAAACACCTTCCCCAGACACCTAAACACCTTCCCCACACACTAAAACTGCTTCCCCACACACTGAAACCCCTTCCCCACACACTGAAACACCTTCCCCACACACTGAAACACCTTCCCCACACAATGAAACACCTTCCCCACACACTGAAACCCCTTCCCCACACACTGAAACACCTTCCCCACACACTGAAACCCCTTTCCAACACACTTAAACCCATTCTGCACATCTGAAACCCTTCCCCACACACTGAAATACCTTCCCCACACACTGAAACACATCCCCACACACTGAAAACCCTTCCCCACACACTGAAACACCTTCCCCACACACTGAAACACCTTCCCCACACACTGAAACCCCTTCCGCACACAGTGAAACCCTTCCCCACACTCTGAAACCCATTCCCCACAGACTGAAACACATCCCCACACACTTAAACCCCTTCCCCACACACTGAAACCACTTCCGCACACATTGAAACACCTTCCCCACAGTCTGAAACCCCTTCCACACACCCTGAAAACCCTTCTGCACACACTGAAAGCCTTTCCGTACACACTGAAACTCCTTCCCCGCACACTGAAACCCTTTACCCACCCACTGAAAACACCTTCCGCACACACTGAAACACCTTCCCCAAACACTGAAACCCCTTCCCCTCACACTGAAACCCATTCCGCACAGAGTGAAACCCTTCCCCACACACTGAAACCCCTTCCCCACACACTGAAACACCTTCCTCACACACTGAAACACATCCCCACACACTGAAACCCCTTCCCCACAAACTGAATCACCTTCCCCACACACTGAAACCCCTTCCCCACACACTGAAACCCCTTCCGCACACAGTGAAACCCTTCCCCACACACTGAAACCCCTTCCCCACACACTGAAACACCTTCCTCACACACTGAAACACATCCCCACACACTGAAACCCCTTCCCCAACCTCTGAAACACCTTTTCCGCGCACTGAATCACCTTCCCCACACACTGAAACCCTTACTCACACTCTGAAACCTTTTCCCTACACACTGAAACACCTTCCCCACACACTGAAACCCCTTTCCAACACACTTAAACACCTTCCCCACACACTGAAACACCTTCCCCATACACTGAAACCCCTTCCGCTCACACTGAAACCCATCCCCACACACTGAAACGCCATCCCCACACACTGAAACCCATCCCCACATACTGAAACACCTTCCCCACACACTGAAACCCTTCCCCACAAACTGAAACACATCCCCACACACTGAAACACATCCCCAAACACAGAAACACCTTCCCCACACACTGAAACCCCTTCCCCACACACTGAAACACCTTCCCCACACACTGAAACTCATCCCCACACACTGAAACACCTTCCCCACACACTGAAACCCTGCCCCACACACTGAAACACATCCCCACACACTGAAGCACATCCACACGCACTGAAACACCTTCCCCACACACTGAGACCACTTCCCCACACACTGAAACCCCTTCCCCACACACTGAAACACCTTCCCCGCTCACTGAAACCCTTCCCCATACACTGAAACACCTTCCCCACTCTCTGAACCCATTCCCCACACACTGAAACCCCTTCCCCACACACTGAAACACCATCACCACACACTGAAACACCTTCCCCACACACTGAAACCCCTTCCCCACACACTGAAACACCTTCATCAGACACCGAAACACCTTCCCCACACACTGAAACTGCTTCCCCACAGACTGAAACCCCTTCCCCACACACTGAAACACCTTCCCCACACACTGAAGCACCTTCCCCACATAATGTAACACCTTCCCCACACACTGAAACCCCTTCCGCACACACTGAAACACCTTCCCCACACACTGAAACCCCTTCCCCACACACTGAAACACCTTCCCGACACACGGAAACCCCTTTCCATCACACTTAAACCCCTTCTCCACACACTGAAACACCTTCCCCATACACTGAAACCCCTTCCGCACACACTGAAACCCATCCCCACACACTGAAACCCATCCCCAGACACTGAAACACATACCCACACACAGAAACACCTTCCCCACACACTGAAACCCCTTCCGCACACACTGAAACCCATCCCCACACACTGAAACGCCATCCCCACACACTGAAACACATCCCCACACACTGAAACCCCTTCCCCAACCTCTGAAACACCTTTTCCGCGCACTGAAACACCTTCCCCACACACTGAAACCCTTACTCACACTCTGAAACCCCTTCCCTACACACTGAAACACCTTCCCCACACACTGAAACCCCTTTCCAACACTGAAACCCCTTCCGCTCACACTGAAACCCATCCCCACACACTGAAACGCCATCCCCACACACTGAAACCCATCCCCACATACTGAAACACATTCCCCACACACTGAAACCCTTCCCCACAAACTGAAACACATCCCCACACACTGAAACACATCCCCACACACAGAAACACCTCCCCCCACACACTGAAACCCCTTCCCCACACACTGAAACACCTTCCCCACACACTGAAACTCATCCCCACACACTGAAACACCTTCCCCACACACTGAAACCCTGCCCCACACACTGAAACACATCCCCACACACTGAAGCACATCCACACGCACTGAAACACCTTCCCCACACACTGAGACCACTTCCCCACACACTGAAACCCCTTCCCCACACACTGAAACCCCTTCCCCGCTCACTGAAACCCTTCCCCATACACTGAAACCCCTTCCCCACACTCTGAACCCCTTCCCCACACACTGAAACCCCTTCCCCACACACTGAAACACCATCACCACACACTGAAACACCTTCCCCACACACTGAAACCCCTTCCCCACACACTGAAACACCTTCATCAGACACCGAAACACCTTCCCCACACACTGAAACTGCTTCCCCACAGACTGAAACCCCTTCCCCACACACTGAAACACCTTCCCCACACACTGAAGCACCTTCCCCACATAATGAAACACCTTCCCCACACACTGAAACCCCTTCCGCACACACTGAAACACCTTCCCCACACTCTGAAACCCCTTCCCCACACACTGAAACACCTTCCCGACACACGGAAACCCCTTTCCATCACACTTAAACCCCTTCTCCACACACTGAAACACCTTCCCCATACACTGAAACCCCTTCCGCACACACTGAAACCCATCCCCACACACTGAAACCCATCCCCAGACACTGAAACACATCCCCACACACAGAAACAACTTCCCCACACACTGAAACCCCTTCCGCACACACTGAAACCCATCCCCACACACTGAAACGCCATCCCCACACACTGAAACCCATCCCCACATACTGAAACACCTTCCCCACACACTGAAAACCTTCCCCACAAACTGAAACACATCCCCACACACTGAAACACATCCCCACACACTGAAACACCTTCCCCACACACTGAAACCCCTTCCCCACACACTGAAACACCTTCCCCACACACTCTAACTCATCCCCACACACTGAAACACCTTCCCCACACACTGAAACCCAGCCCCACACACTGAAACACATCCCCACACACTGAAGCACATCCCCACGCACTGAAACACCTTCCCCACACACTGAAACCCCTTCCCCACACACTGAAACACCTTCATCAGACACCGAAACACCTTCCCCACACACTGAAGCACATCCCCACGCACTGAAACACCTTCCCCACACACTGAGACTACTTCCCCACACACTGAAACCCATTCCCCACACACTGAAACCCCTTCCCCACTCTCTGAACCCCTTCCCCACACACTTAAACCCCTTCCCCACACACTGAAACACCATCACCACACACAGAAACACCTTCCCGACACACTGAAACCCCTTCCCCACCCACTGAGACACCTTCCCCAGACACCGAAACACCTTCCCCACACACAGAAACCCGTCCCCACAAACTGAAACACATCCCCACACACTGAAACACATCCCCACACACTGAAACACCTTCCCCACACACTGAAACCCCTTCCCCACACACTGAAACACCTTCCCCACACACTGAAACTCATCCCCACACACTGAAAACCCCTTCCGCACACACTGAAACACCTTCCCCACAAACTGAAACCCCTTCCCCTCACACTGAAACCCCTTCCGCACAGAGTGAAACCCTTCCCCACACACTGAAACCCCTTCCCCACACACTGAAACACCTTCCTCACACACTGAAACACATCCCCACACACTGAAACCCCTTCCCCACACACTGAATCACCTTCCCCACACACTGAAACCCCTTCCCCTCACACTGAAACCCCTTCCGCACACAGTGAAACCCTGCCCCACACACTGAAACCCCTTCCCCACACACTGAAACACCTTCCTCACACACTGAAATACATCCCCACACACTGAAACCCCTTCCCCACATTCTGAAACACCTTTTCCACGCACTGAAACACCATCCCCACACACTGAAACCCTTACTCACACTCTGAAACCCCTTCCCTACACGCTGAAACACCTTCCCCACACAGTGAAACCCCTTTCCAACACACTTAAACCCCTTCCCGACACACTGAAACACCTTCCCCATACACTGAAACCCCCTCCGCACACACTGAAACCCATCCCCACACACTGAAACCCATCCCCACACACTGAAACACATCCCCACACACAGAAACACCTTCCCCACACACTGAAACCCCTTCCGCACACACTGAAACCCATCCACACACACTGAAATGCCATCCCCACACACTGAAACCCATCCCCACATACTGAAACACCTTCCCCACACACTGAAAACCTTCACCACAAACTGAAACACATCCCCAAACACTGAAACTCATCCCCACACACTGAAACACCTTCCCCACACACTGAAACCCTGCCCCACACACTAAACACATCCCCACACACTGAAGCATATCCCCACGCACTGAAACACCTTCCCCACACACTGAGACCACTTCCCAACACACTAAAACCCCTTCCCCACACACTGAAACACATTCCCCACACACTGAAACTCATCCCCACACACTGAAAACCCCTTCCGCACACACTGAAACACCTTCCCCACACACTGAAACCCCTTCCCCTCACACTGAAACCCCTTCCGCACAGAGTGAAACCCTTCCCCAGACACTGAAACCCCTTCCACACACACTGAAACAACTTCCTCATACACTGAAACACATCCCCACACTCTGAAACCCCTTCCCCACACACTGAATCACCTTCCCCACACACTGAAACCCCTTCCCCACACACTGAAACCCCTTCCGCACACAGTGAAACCCTGCCCCACACACTGAAACCCCGTCCCCACACACTGAAACACCTTCCTCACACACTGAAATACATCCCCACACACTGAAACCCCTTCCCCACACTTGAAACACCTTTTCCACGCACTGAAACACCTTCCCCACACACTGAAACCCTTACTCACACACTGAAACCCCTTACCTACACACTGAAACACCTTCCCCACACACTGAAACCCCTTTCCAACATACTTAAACCCATTCCCCACACACTGAAACACCTTCCCCATACACTGAAACCTCTTCCGCACACACTGAAACCCATCCCCACACACTGAAACCCATCCCCACACACTGAAACACATCCCCACACACAGAAACACCATCCCCACACACTGAAACCCCTTCCGCACACACTGAAACCCATCCCCACACACTGAAACGCCATCCCCACACACTGAAACCCATCCCCACATACTGAAACAAATTCCCCACACACTGAAACCCTTCACCACAAACTGAAACACATCCCCACACACTGAAGCTCATCCCCACACACTGAAACACCTTCCCCACACACTGAAACCCTGCCCCACAAACTAAACACATCCCCACACACTGAAGCACATCCCCACGCACTGAAACACCTTCCCCACACACTGAGACCACTTCCCCACACACTGAAACCCCTTCCCCACACACTGAAACACCTTCCCCACTCTCTGAACCCCTTCCCCACACACTGAAACCCCTTCCCCACACACTGAAACACCATCACCACACACTGAAACACCTTCCCCACACACTGAAACCCCTTCCCCACACACTGAAACACCTTCCCCAGACACCAAAACACCTTCCCCACACACTGAAACCCCTTCTGCACACACTGAACCAACTTCCCCACACACTGAAACTGCTTCCCCACACACTGAAATCCCTTCCCCACACACTGAAACACCTTCCCCACCCACTGAAACACCTTTCCCACACAATGAAACACCTTCCCCACACACTGAAACCCCTTCCCCACACACTGAAACCCCTTCCGCACACACTGAAACACCTTCCCCACACACTGCAAAACATCCCCACACACTGAAACACCTTCCCCACACAATGACACCCTTCCCCAAACACTGAAACCCATTCACCACAACCTGAAACACATTCCCCACAAACTGAAACCCTTCGAAACACACTGAAACACCTTTCCCACTCAGTGAAACCCCTTCCGCACTCACTGAAACACCTTCCCCACACACTGAAACCCCTTCACGACACACTGAAACCTTTTCCGCACATACTGAAACACCTTCTCTACACACTGAAACCCCTTCCCCACACAGTAAAACACCTTCCGCACACAGTGAAACCCTTCCGCACACACTGAAACACCATCCCCACACACTGAAACACATCCCCACACACTGAAACACCTTCCCCACATGCTGAAACACATCCCCACACACTGAAACCCCTTCCACACACACTGAACCCCCTTCCCCGCACACTGAATCACATCCCCACACACGGAAACCCCTTCCCCACACACTGAGACCCCTCCCGCACACACGGAATCAACTTCCTCACACATCTGAAACCCCTTCCCCACACACTGAAACCCCTTCTACACACACTCAAACCCCTTCCGCACACACTGAAACACCTTCCCCACACACTGAAACCCCTTCCCCACACACTGAAACACCTTCCCCACACACTGAAACACATTCCCCACAGACTGAAATCCCATCCCCACACACTGAAACCCTTCCCCACACTCTGAGACCCCTTCCGCACACACTGAAACATCCATCCCCACACACTGAAATACCAACTCCACACACTGAAACAGCTTTCCCACACACTGAAACCCGTTCCCCACACACTGGAACCCTACCCCACACACTGAAACACCATCACCAAACACTGAAACCCCTTCCCAACACACTGAAACAGTTTCCCCACACACTGAAACCCCTTCCCCACACACTGAAACACCTTCCCCAAACACTGAAACACCTTCCCCACAAACTGAAACCCCTTCCACACTCACTGAAACACCTTCCCCAAACACTGAAACCCTTCCCCACACACTGAAACCCCTTCCCCACACACTGAAACCCTTCCCTACACACTGAAAGCCCTTCCCACACACTGACACACCTGCCCCAAACACTGAAACACCTTCCCCACACACTGAAACCCCTTCCCCACACACTGAAACACTCTCCCCACACACCGAAACACATTCCCCACACACTGAAACCCCTTCCGCACACACTGAAACACCTTCCCCATACAATGAAACCCTTCCCCACACACTGAAACAGCTTCCCCACACACTGAAACACTTCCCCACACACTGAAACACATTACGCACAATCTGGAAACCCTTCCCCACACACTGAAACCCCTTCCCCACACACTGAAACACCTTCCCCACACACCGAAACACTTCCCCACACACTGAAACACCTTCCCCACACACTGAAACACTTCCCCACACACTGAAACTCCTTCCCCAGACACTGGAAACCCTTCCCCACATTGAAACCCCTTCCCCACACTCTGAAACATCTTCCCCACACACTGAAACCCCATCCCCACAAACTGCAACACATCCCCACACACTGAAACACGTTCCCCACACACGAAACCCCTTCCGCACACACTGAAATATCTTCCTCACTCACTGAAACCCATTCACCACACACTGAAACACATTCCCCACACACTGAAACCCTGCCAAACGCACAGAATCATAATCCCCACACACTGAAACCCCTTCCCCACAAACTGAAACCCCTTCCCCACACACTGAAACACCTTACCCACACACCGAAACCCCTTCCGCATGCAATGCACTCATCCCCACACACTGCAACGCATCGCCACACACTGAAACCCATCCCCACACACTTAAACACATCTCCATACACTGAAACACATCCCCACACACTGACAAACCTTCCCCACATACTGAAACCTTTCCCCACACACTAAAACACCTTCCCCACACACTGAAACACCTTCCCCACACACTGAAACACCTTTCCCACACACTGAAACCCCTTCCCCACAAACTGGAACCATACCCCACACACTGAAACACCTTCCCCAAACACTGAAACCCCTTCCATACACACTGAAACAGCTTCCCCACACACTGTAACCCCTTCCCCACACACTGAATCCCCTTCCCCACATACTGAAACACATTCCCCACACACTGAAACCCAATCCACACACACTGAAACAGCTTCCCCAAACAATGAAACCCTTCCCCACTCACTGAAACCCCTTCCCCACACACTGAAACCCTTCGCTAAACACTGAAACCCCTTCCCCACACACTGAAACCCCTTCCCCACACACCGAAACACCTTCCCCACTCACTGAAACCCCTTCCGCACACACTGAAACACCTTCCCCATACACTGAAACACCTTCCCCACACACTGAAACCCCTTCCGCACACACTGAAACACCGTCCCCACACACTGAAACCCTGCCCCACACACTGAACCCCCTTCCCCACACAGTGGAACACTTCCCCACACACTGAAACCCCTTCCCACACATAGAAACACCTTCCCCACACACTGGAACCCTACCCCACACACTGAAACACCTTCCCCAAACACAGGAACCCCTTCCCCACACACTGAAACAGCTTCCTCACACACTGAAACCGCTTCCCCAAAAACTGAAACACCTACCCCACACACTGAAACACCTTCCCCACACACTGAAACACCTTCCCCACACACTAAAACCCCTTCCGCACACACTGAAACACCTTCGCCACACACTGAAACTCTGCCCCACACACTGAAATTCCTTCCCATCACACTGAAACACTTCCCCACACACTGAAACCTCTTCCCACACAGAGAAACACCTTCCCCACACACTGAAACACCTGCCCCAAACACTGAAACACCTACCCCACACACTGAAACATCATCCCCACACACTGAAACACCTTCCCCACACACTGAAACCCCTTCCGCACACACTAAAACACCTTCCTCACACATTGAAACTCCTTCCCCACACACTGAAACCCCTTCCGCACACTGTGAAAGCCTTCCCCACACACTGAAACACCTTCCCCACAACATGAAACAAATCCCCACACACTGAAACCCCTTCCCCACACACTGAAACCCCTTCATCACACAATGAAATATCTTCCTCACTCACTGAACACCTTTCCCACACACTGAAACACCTTCCCCCACTCTGAAACCCTTCCTCACATACTGAAAACCCTTCCCCAGACACTGAAACAACTTCCCCACACACTGAAATCCCTTCCCCACACACTGAAACACCTTCCCCTTACACTGAAACACCTTCCCCATACACTGAAACACCTTCCCCACACACTGAAACTCCTTGTGCACACACTGAAACACCATCCCCACACACCGAAACCCTTCCCCACACTCTGAAACACCTTCCCCACACACTGAAACACATCCCCACACACTGAAACTCCTTCCCCAAACTCTGGAAACCCTACCCCACACACTGAAACCCCTTCCACACACTCTGAAACACCTTCCCCACACACTGAAACCCCATCCCCACAAACTGCAACACATCCCCACACACTGAAACACCTTCACCACACACTGAAACAGATTCCCCACACACTGAAACCCTTCCAAACACACAGAATCACAATCCCCACACACTGAAACCCCTTCCCCACACACTGAAACCCCTTCCCCACACACTGAAACACCTTCCCCACACACCAAAACCCCTTCCGCACACAATGCAACTCATCCCCACACACTGAAACAACTTCCCCACACACTGAAACAGATCCCCACACACTGAAACACCTTCCCCACATACTGAAACCCTTCCCCGCACACTATAACACCTTGCCCATACACTGAAACACCTTCCCCACACACTGAAATACCATCCCCACACACTGAAACAGCTTTCCCACACACTGAAAACCGTTCCCCACACACTGGAACCCTACCCCACACACTGAAACACCATCACCAAACACTGAAAGCCCTTCCCAACAGACTGAAACAGCTTCCCCACACACTGAAACCCCTTCCCCACACACTGAAACACCTTCCCCACACACTGAAACACCTTCCCCACAAACTGAAACCCCTTCCACACTCACTGAAACACCTTCCCCAAACACTGAAACCCTTCCCCACACACTGAAACCCCTTCCCCACACACTGAAACCCTTCCCTATACACTGAAAGCCCTTCCCACACACTGACACACCTGCCCCACACACTGAAACACCTTCCCCACACACTGAAACCCCTTCCCCACACACTGAAACACTCTCCCCACACACCGAAACACCTTCCACACACACTGAAACCCCTTCCGCACACACTGAAACACCTTCCCCATACAATGAAACCCTTCCCCACACACTGAAACAGCTTCCCCACACACTGAAACACTTCCCCACACACTGAAACACATTACCCACACACTGGAAACCCTTCCCCACACACTGAAACCCCTTCCCCACACACTGAAACACCTTCCCCACACACCGAAACCCTTCCCCACACACTGAAACACCTTCCCCAGACACTGGAAACCCTTCCCCACACTGAAAGCCCTTCCCCACACTCTGAAACATCTTCCCCACACACTGAAACCCCATCCCCACAAACTGCAACACATCCCCACACACTGAAACACGTTCCCCACACACTGAAACACGTTCCCCACACACTGAAACCCTTCCCAAACACTGAAACCCATTCACCACACACTGAAACACATTCCCCACACACTGAAACCCTGCCAAACACACAGAATCATAATCCCCACACACTGAAACCCCTTCCCCACAAACTGAAACCCCTTCCCCACACACTGAAACACCTTCCCCACACACCGAAACCCCTTCCGCATGCAATGCAACTCATCCCCACACACTGCAACGCATCGCCACACACTGAAACCCATCCCCACACACTTAAACACATCTCCATACACTGAAACACATCCCCACACACTGTAACACCTTCCCCACATACTGAAACCGTTCCCCACACACTAAAACACCTTCCCCACACACTGAAACACCTTCCCCACACACTGAAACCCCTTCCCCACACACTGGAACCCTACCCCACACACTGAAACACCTTCCCCAAACACTGAAACCCCTTCCATATACACTGAAACAGCTTCCCCACACACTGTAACCCCTTCCCCACACACTGAAACCCCTTCCCCACATACTGAAACAAATTCCCCACACACTGAAACCCAATCCACACACACTGAAACAGCTTCCCCAAACAATGAAACCCTTCCCCACTCACTGAAACCCCTTCCCCACACACTGAAACCCTTCGCTGCACACTGAAACCCCTTCCCCACACACTGAAACACCTTCCCCACACACTGAAACACCTTCCCCACACACTGAAACCCCTTCCGCACACACTTAAACACCTTCCCCATACACTGAAACACCTTCCCCACACACTGAAACCCCTTCCGCACACACTGAAACACCTTCCCCACACACTGAAACCCTGCCCCACACACTGAAACCCCTTCCCCACAAACTGAAACACTTCCCCACACACTGAAACCCCTTCCCACACATAGAAACACCTTCCCCACACACTGAAACACCTGCCCCAAACACTGAAACACCTACCCCAGACACTGAAACATCTTCCCCACACACTGAAACACCTTCCCCACGTACTGAAACCATTCCCTGCACACGAAAACACCTTGCCCACACACTGAAACACCTTCCCCACACACTGAAATACCATCCCCACACACTGAAACACCTTTCCCACACACTGAAACCCGTTCCCCACACACTGGAACCCTACCCCACACACTGAACCACCATCCCCAAACACTGAAACCCCTTCCCAACACACTGAAACAGCTTCCCCACACACTGAAACCCCTTCCCCACACACAGAAACACCTTCCCCACACACTGAAACACCTTCCCCACAAACTGAAACCCCTTCCACACTCACTGAAACACCTTCCCCAAACACTGAAACCCTTCCCCACACACTGAAACACCTTCCGCACACACTCAAACCCTTCCCTACACACTGAAAGCCCTTCCCACACACTGACACACCTGCCCCACACACTGAAACACCTTCCCCACACACTGAAACCCCTTCCTCACACACTGAAACACTCTCCCCACACACCGAAACACCTTCCCCACACACTGAAACCCCTTCCGCACACACTGAAACACATTCCCCACACAATGAAACCCTTCCCCACACACTGAAACAGCTTCCCCACACACTGAAACACTTCCCCACACACTGAAACACCTTCCCCACACACTGGAAACCCTTCCCCACACACTGAAACCCCTTCCCCACACAGTGAAACACCTTCCCCACACACCGAAACCCTTCCCCACAAACTGAAACACCTTCCCCACACATTGAAACACTTCCCCACACACTGAAACTCCTTCCCCAGACACTGTAACCCCTTCCCCACACACTGAAACACCTTCCCCACACACCAAAACCCCTTCCGCACACAATGCAACTCATCCCCACACACTGAAACCCATCGCCACACACTGAAACTCATCCCCACACACTGAAACAACTTCCCCACACACTGAAACACATCCCCACACACTGAAACACCTTCCCCACATACTGAAACCCTTTTCCGCACACTAAAACACCTTGCCCACACACTGAAACACCTTCCCCACACACTGAAATACCATCCCCACACACTGAAACAGCTTTCCCACACACGCAAACCCGTTCCCCACACACTGGAACCCTACCCCACACACTGAAACACCATCCCCAAACACTGAAACCCCTTCCCCACACACTGAAACACCTTCCCCAAACACTGAAACCCTTCCCCACACACTGCAACCCCTTCCCCACAAACTGAAACCCCTTCCCCACACACTGAAACACCTTCCCCTCACACTGAAACACATCTCCATACACTGAAACACATCCCCACACACTGAAACACCTTCCCCACATACTGAAACCGTACCCCACACACTAAAACAGCTTCCCCACACACTGAAACACCTTCCCCACACACTGAAATACCATCCCCACACACTGAAACACCTTTCCCACACACTGAAACCCCTTCCCCACACACTGGAACCCTACCCCACACACTGAAACACCTTCCCCAAACACTGAAACCCCTTCCATACACACTGAAACAGCTTCCCCACACACTGTAACCCCTTCCCCACACACTGAAACCCCTTCCCCACATACTGAAACAAATTCCCCACACACTGAAACCCAATCCACACACACTGAAACAGCTTCCCCAAACAATGAAACCCTTCCCCACTCACTGAAACCCCTTTCCCACACACTGAAACCCTTCGCTACACACTGAAACCCCTTCCCCAAACACTGAAACACCTTCCCCACACACTGAAACACCTTCCCCACACACTGAAACCCCTTCCGCACACACTTAAACACCTTCCCCATACACTGAAACACCTTCCCCAAACACTGAAACCCCTTCCGCACACACTGAAACACCTTCCCCACACACTGAAACCCTGCCCCACACACTGAAACCCCTTCCCCACAAACTGAAACACTTCCCTACACACTGAAACCCCTTCCCACACATAGAAACACCTTCCCCACACACTGAAACACCTGCCCCAAACACTGAAACACCTACCCCAGACACTGAAACATCTTCCCCACACACTGAAACACCTTCCCCACGTACTGAAACCCTTCCCCGCACACGAAAACATCTTGCCCACACACTGAAACACCTTCCCCACACACTGAAATACCATCCCCACACACTGAAACACCTTTCCCACACACTGAAACCCGTTCCCCACACACTGGAACCCTACCCCACACACTGAAACACCATCCCCAAACACTGAAACCCCTTCCCAACACACTGAAACAGCTTCCCCACACACTGAAACCCCTTCCCCACACACTGAAACACCTTCCCCACACACTGAAACACCTTCCCCACAAACTGAAACCCCTTCCACACTCACTGAAACACCTTCCCCAAACACTGAAACCCTTCCCCACACACTGAAACACCTTCCGCACACACTGAAACCCTTCCCTACACACTGAAAGCCCATCCCACACACTGACACACCTGCCCCACACACTGAAACACCTTCCCCACACACTGAAACCCCTTCCCCACACACTGAAACACTCTCCCCACACACCGAAACACCTTCCCCACACACTGAAACCCCTTCCGCACACACTGAAACACCTTCCCCACACAATGAAACCCTTCCCCACACACTGATACAGCTTCCCCACACAGTGAAACACTTCCCCACACACTGAAACACCTTCCCCACACACTGGAAACCCTTCCCCACACACTGAAACCCCTTCCCCACACACTGAAACACCTTCCCCACACACCGAAACCCTTCCCCACAAACTGAAACACCTTCCCCACACACTGAAACACTTCCCAACACACTGAAACTCCTTCCCCAGACACTGTAACCCCTTCCCCACACACTGAAACACCTTCCCCACACACTGAAACCCCTTCCCCACACACTGGAACCCTACCCCACACACTGAAACACCTTCCCCAAACACTGAAACCCCTTCCATACACACTGAAACAGCTTCCCCACACACTGTAACCCCTTCCCCACACACTGAAACCCCTTCCCCACATACTGAAACAAATTCCCCACACACTGAAACCCAATCCACACAAACTGAAACAGCTTCCCCAAACAATGAAACCCTTCCCCACTCACTGAAACCCCTTCCCCACACACTGAAACCCTTCGCTACACACTGAAACCCCTTCCCCACACACTGAAACACCTTCCCCACACACTGAAACACCTTCCCCACACACTGAAACCCCTTCCGCACACACTGAAACACCTTCCCCACACACTGAAACCCTGCCCCACACACTGAAACCCCTTCCACACAAACTGAAACACTTCCCCACACACTGAAACCCCTTCCCACACATAGAAACACCTTCCCCACACACTGAAACACCTGCCCCAAACACTGAAACACCTACCCCAGACACTGAAACATCTTCCCCACACACTGAAACACCTTCCCCACGTACTGAAACCTTTCCCCGTACACGAAAACACCTTGCCCACACACTGAAACACATCCCCACACACTGAAATACCATCCCCACACACTGAAACACCTTTCCCACACTCTGAAACCCGTTCCCCACACACTGGAACCCTACCCCACACACTGAAACACCATCCCCAAACACTGAAACCCCTTCCCAACACACTGAAACAGCTTCCCCACACACTGAAACCCCTACCCCACACACTGAAACACCTTCCCCAAACACTGAAACCCCTTCCATACACACTGAAACAGCTTCCCCACACACTGTAACCCCTTCCCCACACACTGAAACCCCTTCCCCACATACTGAAACAAATTCCCCACACACTGAAACCCAATCCACACACACTGAAACAGCTTCCCCAAACAATGAAACCCTTCCCCACTCACTGAAACCCCTTTCCCACACACTGAAACCCTTCGCTACACACTGAAACCCCTTCCCCAAACACTGAAACACCTTCCCCACACACTGAAACACCTTCCCCACACACTGAAACCCCTTCCGCACACACTTAAACACCTTCCCCATACACTGAAACACCTTCCCCAAACACTGAAACCCCTTCCGCACACACTGAAACACCTTCCCCACACACTGAAACCCTGCCCCACACACTGAAACCCCTTCCCCACAAACTGAAACACTTCCCTACACACTGAAACCCCTTTCCACACATAGAAACACCTTCCCCACACACTGAAACACCTGCCCCAAACACTGAAACACCTACCCCAGACACTGAAACATCTTCCCCACACACTGAAACAACTTCCCCACGTACTGAAACCCTTCCCCGCACACGAAAACACCTTGCCCACACACTGAAACACCTTCCCCACACACTGAAATACCATCCCCACACACTGAAACACCTTTCCCACACACTGAAACCCGTTCCCCACACACTGGAACCCTACCCCACACACTGAAACACCATCCCCAAACACTGAAACCCCTTCCCAACACACTGAAACAGCTTCCCCACACACTGAAACCCCTTCCCCACACACTGAAACACCTTCCCCACACACTGAAACACCTTCCCCACAAACTGAAACCCCTTCCACACTCACTGAAACACCTTCCCCAAACACTGAAACCCTTCCCCACACACTGAAACACCTTCCGCACACACTGAAACCCTTCCCTACACACTGAAAGCCCATCCCACACACTGACACACCTGCCCCACACACTGAAACACCTTCCCCACACACTGAAACCCCTTCCCCACACACTGAAACACTCTCCCCACACACCGAAACACCTTCCCCACACACTGAAACCCCTTCTGCACACACTGAAACACCTTCCCCACACAATGAAACCCTTCCCCACACACTGATACAGCTTCCCCACACACTGAAACACTTCCCCACACACTGAAACACCTTCCCCACACACTGGAAACCCTTCCCCACACACTGAAACCCCTTCCCCACACACTGAAACACCGTCCCCACACACCGAAACCCTTCCCCACAAACTGAAACACCTTCCCCACACACTGAAACACTTCCCAACACACTGAAACTCCTTCCCCAGACACTGTAACCCCTTCCCCACACACTGAAACACCTTCCCCACACACTGAAACCCCTTCCCCACACACTGGAACCCTACCACACACACTGAAACACCTTCCCCAAACACTGAAACCCCTTCCATACACACTGAAACAGCTTCCCCACACACTGTAACCCCTTCCCCACACACTGAAACCCCTTCCCCACATACTGAAACAAATTCCCCACACACTGAAACCCAATCCACACAAACTGAAACAGCTTCCCCAAACAATGAAACCCTTCCCCTCTCACTGAAACCCCTTCCCCACACACTGAAACCCTTCGCTACACACTGAAACCCCTTCCCCACACACTGAAACAACTTCCCCACACACTGAAACACCTTCCCCACACACTGAAACCCCTTCCGCACACACTGAAACACCTTCCCCACACACTGAAACCCTGCCCCACACACTGAAACCCCTTCCCCACAAACTGAAACACTTCCCCACACACTGAAACCCCTTCCCACACATAGAAACACCTTCCCCACACACTGAAACACCTGCCCCAAACACTGAAACACCTACCCCAGACACTGAAACATCTTCCCCACACACTGAAACACCTTCCCCACGTACTGAAACCTTTCCCCGTACACGAAAACACCTTGCCCACACACTGAAACACCTTCCCCACACACTGAAATACCATCCCCACACACTGAAACACCTTTCCCACACACTGAAACCCGTTCCCCACACACTGGAACCCTACCCCACACACTGAAACACCATCCCCAAACACTGAAACCCCTTCCCAACACACTGAAACAGCTTCCCCACACACTGAAACCCCTTCCCCACACACTGAAACACCTTCCCCACACACTGTAACACCTTCCCCACAAACTGAAACCCCTTCCACACTCACTGAAACACCTTCCCCAAACACTGAAACCCTTCCCCACACACTGAAACACCTTCTGCACACACTGAAACCCTTCCCTACACACTGAAAGCCCTTCCCACACACTGACACACCTGCCCCACACACTGAAACACCTTCCCCACACACTGAAACCCCTTCCCCACTCACTGAAACACTCTCCCCACACACCAAAACACCTTCCCCACACACTGAAACCCCTTCCGCACACACTGAAACACCTTCCCCACACAATGAAACCCTTCCCCACACACTGAAACAGCTTCCCCACACACTGAAACACTTCCCCACACACTGAAACACCTTCCCCACACACTGGAACCCCTTCCCCACACACAGAAACCCCTTCCCCACACACTGAAACACCTTCCCCACACACCGAAACCCTTCCCCACAAACTGAAACACCTTCCCCACACACTGAAACACTTCCCCACGCACTGAAACTCCTTCCCCAGACACTGTAACCCCTTCCCCACACACTGAAACACCTTCCCCACACACCAAAACCCCTTCCGCACACAATGCAACTCATCCCCACACACTGAAACCCATCGCCACACACTGAAACTCATCCCCACACACTGAAACAACTTCCCCACACACTGAAACACATCCCCACACACTGAAACACCTTCCCCACATACTGAAACCCTTTTCCGCACACTAAAACACCTTGCCCACACACTGAAACACCTTCCCCACACACTGAAATACCATCCCCACACACTGAAACAGCTTTCCCACACACGCAAACCCGTTCCCCACACACTGGAACCCTACCCCACACACTGAAACAACATCCCCAAACACTGAAACCCCTTCCCCACACACTGAAACACCTTCCCCAAACACTGAAACCTTCCCCACACACTGCAACCCCTTCCCCACAAACTGAAACCCCTTCCCCACACACTGAAACACCTTCCCACACACCAAAACCCCTTCCGCAAGCAATGCAACTCATCCCCACACACTGAAACCCATCGCCACACACTGAAACCCATCCCCACACACTTAAACACATCTCCATACACTGAAACACATCCCCACACACTGAAACACCTTCCCCACATACTGAAACCGTACCCCACACACTAAAACAGCTTCCCCACACACTGAAACACCTTCCCCACACACTGAAATACCATCCCCACACACTGAAACACCTTTCCCACACACTGAAAGCCCTTCCCCACACACTGGAACCCTACCCCACACACTGAAACACCTTCCCCAAACACTGAAACCCCTTCCATACACACTGAAACAGCTTCCCCACACACTGTAACCCCTTCCCCACACACTGAAACCCCTTCCCCACATACTGAAACAGATTCCCCACACACTGAAACCCAATCCACACACACTGAAACAGCTTCCCCAAACAATGAAACCCTTCCCCACTCACTGAAACCCCTTCCCCACACACTGAAACCCTTCGCTACACACTGATACCCCTTCCCCACACACTGAAACACCTTCCCCACACACCGAAACACCGTCCCCACACACTGAAACCCCTTCCGCACACACTGAAACACCTTCCCCATACACTGAAACACCTTCCCCACACACTGAAGCCCCTTCCGCACACACTGAAACACCTTCCCCACACACTGAAACCCTGCCCCAGACACTGAAACCCCTTCCCCACACTCTGAAACACTTCCCCACACACTGAGAACCCCTTCCCACACATAGAAACACCTTCCCCACACACTGAAACACCTGCCCCAAACACTGAAACACCTACCCCACACACTGAAACATCTTCCCCACACACTGAAACACCTTCCCCACATACTGA
This sequence comes from Heterodontus francisci, assembly GCF_036365525.1. Lineage (NCBI taxonomy): Eukaryota > Metazoa > Chordata > Chondrichthyes > Heterodontiformes > Heterodontidae > Heterodontus > Heterodontus francisci. The sequence continues at coordinate 974,471 of NW_027140954.1, read as the reverse complement.
AACCCTTCCCCGCACACGAAAACACCTTGCCCACACACTGAAACACCTTCCCCACACACTGAAATACCATCCCCACACACTGAAGCACCTTTCCCACACACTGAAACCCGTTCCCCACACACTGGAACCCTACCCCACACACTGAAACACCATCCCCAAACACTGAAACCCCTTCCCAACACACTGAACCAGCTTCCCCACACACTGAAACCCCTTCCCCTAACACTGAAACACCTTCCCCACACACTGAAACACCTTCCCCACAAACTGAAACCCCTTCCACACTCACTGAAACACCTTCCCCAAACACTGAAACCCTTCCCCACACACTGAAACCCCTTCCGCACACACTGAAACCCTTCCCTACACACTGAAAGCCCTTCCCACACACTGACACACCTGCCCCACACACTGAAACACCTTCCCCACACACTGAAACCCCTTCCCCACACACTGAAACACTCTCCCCACACACCGAAACACCTTCCCCACACACTGAAACCCCTTCCGCACACACTGAAACACCTTCCCCACACAATGAAACCCTTCCCCACACACTGAAACAGCTTCCCCACACACTGAAACACTTCCCCACACACTGAAACACCTTACCCACACACTGGAAACCCTTCCCCACACATCGAAACCCTTCCCCACAAACTGAAACACCTTCCCCACACACTGAAACACTTCCCCACACACTGAAACTCCTTCCCCAGACACTGTAACCCCTTCTCCACCCAATGAAACACCTTCCCCACACACTGAAACACCTTCCCCACACACTGAAACCCCTTCCGCACACACTGAAATATCTTCCTCACTCACTGAACACCTTCCCCACACACTGAAACACCTTCCCCCACTCTGAAACCCTTCCCCACATACTGAAAACACTTCCCCAGACACTGAAACAACTTCCCCACACACTGAAACAACTTCCCCACACACTGAAACCCCTTCCCCACACAATGAAACACCTTCCCCATACACTGAAACACCTTCCCCGCACACTGAAACTTCTTCCGCACACACTGAAACACCTTCCCCACACACCAAAACCCTTCCCCACACACTGAAACACCTTCCCCACACACTGAAACACATCCCCACACACTGAAACTCCTTCCCCAGACTCTGGAAACCCTACCCCACAAACTGAAACCCCTTCGCCACACTCTGAAACACCTTCCCCACACACTGAAAACCCATCCCCAAAAACTGCAACACATCCCCAAACACTGAAACCCATTCACCACACACTGAAACAGATTCCCCACACACCGAAACCCCTTCCCCACACACTTAAACACCTTCCCCACACACTGAAACACCTTCCCCACACACTGAAACCCCTTCCGCACACACTGAAATATCTTCCTCACTCACTGAACACCTTCCCCACACACCAAAACCCCTTCCCCACACACTTAAACACCTTCCCCACACACCAAAACCCCTTCCGCACACAATGCAACTCATCCCCACACACTGAAACCCATCGCCACACACTGAAACTCATCCCCACACACTGAAACAACTTCCCCACACACTGAAACACATCCCCACACACTGAAACACCTCCCCCACATACTGAAACCCTTTTCCGCACACTAAAAAAGCTTGCCCACACACTGAAACACCTTCCCCACACACTGAAATACCATCCCCACAGACTGAAACAGCTTTCCCACACACGCAAACCCGTTCCCCACACACTGGAACCCTACCCCACTCACTGAAACACCATCCCCAAACACTGAAACCCCTTCCCCACACACTGAAACACCTTCCCCACACACTGAAACACCTTCCCCACAAACTGAAACCCCTTCCACACTCACTGAAACACCTTCCCCAAACACTGAAACCCTTCCCCACACACTGCAACCAATTCCCCACAAACTGAAACCCCTTCCCCACACACTGAAACACCTTCCCCACACACCAAAACCCCTTCCGCATGCAATGCAAGTCATCCCCACGCACTGAACCCCATCGCCACACACTGAAACCCATCCCCACATACTTAAACACATCTCCATACACTGAAACACATCCCCACACACTGAAACACCTTCCCCACATACTGAAACCGTTCCCCACACACTAAAACAGCTTCCCCACACACTGAAACACCTTCCCCACACACTGAAATACCATCCCCACACACTGAAACACCTTCCCCAAACACTGAAACCCCTTCCATACACACTGAAACAGCTTCCCCACACACTGTAACCCCTTCCCCACACACTGAAACCCCTTCCCCACATACTGAAACACATTCCCCACACACTGAAACAGCTTTCCCACACACGCAAACCCGTTCCCCACACACTGGAACCCTACCCCACACACTGAAACACCATCCCCAAACACTGAAACCCCTTCCCCACACACTGAAACACCTTCCCCACACACTGAAACACCTTCCCCACAAACTGAAACCCCTTCCACACTCACTGAAACACCTTCCCCAAACACTGAAACCCTTCCCCACACACTGCAACCAATTCCCCACAAACTGAAACCCCTTCCCCACACACTGAAACACCTTCCCCACACACCAAAACCCCTTCCGCATGCAATGCAAGTCATCCCCACGCACTGAACCCCATCGCCACACACTGAAACCCATCCCCACATACTTAAACACATCTCCATACACTGAAACACATCCCCACACACTGAAACACCTTCCCCACATACTGAAACCGTTCCCCACACACTAAAACAGCTTCCCCACACACTGAAACACCTTCCCGACACACTGAAATACCATCCCCACACACTGAAACACCTTCCCCAAACACTGAAACCCCTTCCATACACACTGAAACAGCTTCCCCACACACTGTAACCCCTTCCCCACACACTGAAACCCCTTCCCCACATACTGAAACACATTCCCCACACACTGAAACCCAATCCACACACACTGAAACAGCTTCCCCAAACAATTAAACCCTTCCCCACTCACTGAAACCCCTTCCCCACACACTGAAACCCTTCGCTACACACTGATACCCCTTCCCCACACACTGAAACACCTTCCCCACACACCGAAACACCTTCCCCACACACTGAAACCCATTCCGCACACACTGAAACACCTTCCCCATACACTGAAACACCTTCCCCACACACTGAAACCCCTTCCGCACACACTGAAACACCTTCCCCACACACTGAAACCCTGCCCCACACACTGAAACCCCTTCCCCACACACTGAAACCCCTTCCACACACACTGAAACCCCTTCCCACACATAGAAACACCTTCCCCACACACTGAAACACCTGCCACAAACACTGAAACACCTACCCCCCCACTGAAACATCTTCCCCACACACTGAAACACCTTCCCCACATACTGAAACCCTTCCCCGCACACGAAAACACCTTGCCCACACACTGAAACACCTTTCCCACACACTAGAACCCTACCCACACACTGAAACACCATCCCCAAACACTGAAACCCCTTCCCAACACACTGAAACAGCTTCCCCACACACTGAAACCCCTTCCCCAAACACTGAAACACCTTCCCCACACACTGAAACACCTTCCCCACAAACTGAAACCCCTTCCACACTCACTGAAACACCTTCGCCAAACACTGAAACCCTTCCCCACACACTGAAACCCCTTCCGCACACACTGAAACCATTCCCTACACACTGAAAGCCCTTCCCACACACTGAAACACTCTCCCCTCACACCAAAACACCTTCCCCACACACTGAAACCCCTTCCGCACACACTGAAACACCATCCCCACACAATGAAACCCTTCCCCACACACTGAAACAGCTTCCCCACACACTGAAACACTTCCCCACACACTGAAACACCTTACCCACACACTGGAAACCCTTCCCCACACACTGAAACCCCTTCCCCACACACTGAAACACCTTCCCCACACACCGAAACCCTTCCCCACAAACTGAAACACCTTCCCCACACACTGAAACACTTCCTCACACACTGAAACTCCTTCCCCAGACACTGTTACCACTTCTCCACCCAATGAAACACCTTCCCCACACACTGAAACACCTTCCCCACACACTGAAACCCCTTCCGCACACACTGAAACACATCCCCACAACCTGAAACCCCTTCCCACACATAGAAACACCTTCCCCACACACTGAAACACCTGCCCCAAACACTGAAACACCTACCCCACACACTGAAACATCTTCCCCACACACTGAAACACCTTCCCCACACACTGAAACACCTTCCCCACACACTGAAACACCTTCCACGCTCACTGAAACACCTTCCCCAAACACTGAAACCCTTCCCCACACACTGAAACACCTTCCACACACACTGAAACCCTTCCCTACACACTGAAAGCCCTTCCCGCACACTGACACTCCTGCCCCACACACTGAAACACCTTCCCCACACACTGAAACCCCTTCCCCACACACTGATACACTCTCTCCACACACAGAAACACCTTCCCCACACACTGAAACCCCTTCCGCACACACTGAAACACCTTCCCCACACAATGAAACCCTTCCCCACACACTGAAACAGCTTCCCCACACACTGAACCACTTCCCCACACACTGAAACACCTTTCCCACACACTGGAAACCCTTCCCCACAAACTGAAACACCTTCCCCACACACTGTAACACTTCCCCACACACTGAAACTCCTTCCCCAGACACTGTAACCCCTACTCCACACAATGAAACACCTTTCCCACACACTGAAACACCTTCCCCACACACTGAAACCCCTTCCGCACACACTGAAATATCTTCCTCACTCACTGAACACCTTCCCCACACACTGAAACACCTTCCCCCACTCTGAAACCCTTCCCCACATACTGAAAACCCTTCCCCAGACACTGAAACAACTTCCCCACACACTGAAACAACTTCCCCACACACTGAAATCCCTTCCCCACACAATGAAACACCTTCCCCATACACTGAAACACCTTCCCCACACACTGAAACTCCTTCCGCACAGACTGAAACACCTTCCCCACAAACCGAAACCCTTCCCCACACACTGAAACACCTTCCCCACACACTGAAACACATCCCCACACACTGGAACTCATTCCCCAGACTCTGGAAACCCTACCCCACAAACTGAAACCCCTTCCCCACACTCTGAAACACCTTCCCCACACACTGAAACCCCATCCCCACAAACTGCAACACATCCCCACACACTGAAACACCTTCCCTACACACTGAAACATCTTCCCCACACTCTGAAACCCTTCCCCAAACACTGAAACCCATTCACCACACACTGAAACAGATTCCCCACACACTGAAACCCTTCCAAACACACGGAATCACAATCCCCACACACTGAAACCCCTTCCCCACACACTGAAACCCCTTCCCCACACACTGAAACACCTTCCCCACACACCAAAACCCCTTCCGCACACAATGCAACTCATCCCCACACACTGAAACCCATCGCCACACACTGAAACTCATCCCCACACACTAAAACAACTTCCCCACACACTGAAACACATCCCCACACACTGAAACACCTTCCCCACATACTGAAACCCTTTTCCGCACACTAAAACACCTTGCCCACACACTGAAACATCTTCCCCACACACTGAAATACCATCCCCACACACTGAAACAGCTTTCCCACACACTGAAACCCGTTCCCCACACACTGGAACCCTACCCCACACACTGAAACACCATCCCCAAACACTGAAACCCCTTCCCAACACACTGAAACAGCTTCCCCACACACTGAAACCCCTTCCCCACACACTGAAACACCTTCCCCGCACACTGAAACACCTTCCCCACAAACTGAAACCCCTTCCACACTCACTAAAACACCTTCCCCGAACACTGAAACCCTTCCCCACACACTGAAACCCCTTCCCCACACACTGAAACCCTTCCCTACACACTGAAAGCCCTTCCCACACACTGACACACCTGCCCCACACACTGAAACACCTTCCCCACACACTGAAACCCCTTCCCCACAAACTGAAACACTCTCCCCACACACCGAAACACCTTCCCCATACACTGAAACCCTTCCGCACACACTGAAACACCTTCCCCACACAAGGAAACCCTTCTCCACACACTGAAACAGCTTCCCCACACACTGAAACACTTCCCCACACACTGAAACACATTACCCACACACTGGAAACCCTTCCCCACACACTGAAACCCCTTCCCCACACACTGAAACACCTTCCCCACACACCGAAACCCATCCCCACACACTGAAACACCTTCCCCAGACACTGAAACACTTCCCCACACACTGAAACTCCTTCCCCAGACACTGGAAACCCTTCCCCACACTGAAACCCCTTCCCCACACTCTGAAACATCTTCCCCACACACTGAAACCACATCCCCACAAACTGCAACACATCCCCACACACTGAAACACCTTCCCCGCACACTGAAACACCTTCCCCACACTCTGAAACCCTTCACCAAACACTGAAACCCATTCACCACACACTGAAACACATTCCCCACACACTGAAACCCTGCCAAACACACAGAATCATAATCCCCACACACTGAAACCCCTTCCCCACAAACTGAAACCCCTTCCCCACACACTGAAACACCTTCCCCACACACCGAAACCCCTTCCGCATGCAATGCAACTCCTGCCCACACACTGAAACCCATCGCCACACACTGAAACCCATCCCCACACACTTAAACACATCTCCATACACTGAAACACATCCCCACACACTGAAACACCTTCCCCACATACTGAAACCGTTCCCCACACACTAAAACACCTTCCCCGCACACTGAAACACCTTCCCCACACACTGAAATACCATCCCCACACACTGAAACACCTTTCCCACACACTGAAACACCTTCCCCACACACTGGAACCCTACCGCACACACTGAAACACCTTCCCCAAACACTGAAACCCCTTCCCCACACACTGAAACAGCTTCCCCACACACTGTAACCCCTTCCCCACACACTGAAACCCCTTCCCCACACACTGAAACACATTCCCCACACACTGAAACCCAATCCACACACACTGAAACAGCTTCCCCAAACAATGAAACCCTTCCCCACACACTGAAACCCCTTCCCCACACACTGAAACCCTTCGCTACACACTGAAACCCCTTCCCCACACACTGAAACACCTTCCCCACACACCGAAACACCTTCCCCACACACTGAAACCCCTTCCGCACACACTGAAACACCTTCCCCATACACTGAAACACCTTCCCCACACACTGAAACCCCTTCCGCACACACTGAAACACCTTCCCCACACACTGAAACCCTGCCCCACACACTGAAACCCCTTCCCCACACACTGAAACACGTCCCCACACACTGAAACCCCTTCCCACACATAGAAACAACTTCCCCACACACTGAAACACCTGCCCCAAACGCTGAAACACCTACCCCACACACCAAAACATCTTCCCCACACACTGAAACACCTTCCCCACATACTGAAACCCTTCCCCGCACACTAAACCACCTTCCGCACACACTGAAACACCTTCCCCACACACTGAAATACCATCCCCACACACTGAAACACCTTTCCCACACACTGAAACCCGTTCCCCACACACTGGAACCCTACCGCACACACTGAAACACCATCCCCAAACACTGAAACCCCTTCCCAACACACTGAAACAGCTTCCCCACACACTGAAGCCCCTTCCCCACGCACTGAAACACCTTCCCCACACACTGAAACACATTCCCCACAAACTGAAACCCCTTCCACACTCACTGAAACACCTTCCCCAAACACTGAATCCCTTCCCCACACACTGAAACCCCTTCCGCAGACACTGAAACCCTTCCCTACACACTGAAAGCCCTTCCCACACACTGACACACATGCCCCACACACTGAAACACCTTCCCCACTCACTGAAACCCCTTCCGCACACACTGAAACACCTTCCCCACCAAATGAAAACCTTCCCCACACACTGAAACAGCTTCCCCACACACTGAAACACTTCCCCACACACTGAAACACCTTACCCACACACTGGAAACCCTTCCCCACACACTGAAACCCATTCCCCACACACTGAAACACCTTCCCCACACACCGAAACCCTTCCCCACACACTGAAACACCTTCCCCACACACCAAAACACCTTCCCCACACACTGAAACCCCTTCCGCACACACTGAAACACCTTCCCCATACACTGAAACACCTTCCCCACACACTGAAACCCCTTCCGCACACACTGAAACACCTTCCCCACACACTGAAACCCTGCCCCACACACTGAAACCCCTTCCCCACACTCTGAAACACTTCCCCACACACTGAAACCCCTTCCCACACATAGAAACACATTCCCCACACACTGAAACACCTGCCCCAAACACTGAAACAACTACCCCACACACTGAAACATCTTCCCCACACACTGAAACACCTTCCCCACATACTGAAACCCTTCCCCGCACACTAAAACACCTTGCCCACACACTGAAACACCTTCCCCACACACTTAAACACATCTCCATACACTGAAACCCATCGCCACACACTGAAACCCATCCCCACACACTTAAACACATCTCCATACACTGAAACACATCCCCACACACTGAAACACCTTCCCCACATACTGAAACCGTTCCCCACACACTAAAACACCTTCCCCGCACACTGAAACACCTTCCCCACACACTGAAATACCATCCCCACACACTGAAACACCTTTCCCACACACTGAAACACCTTCCCCACACACTGGAACCCTACCGCACACACTGAAACACCTTCCCCAAACACTGAAACCCCTTCCCCACACACTGAAACAGCTTCCCCACACACTGTAACCCCTTCCCCACACACTGAAACCCCTTCCCCACACACTGAAACACATTCCCCACACACTGAAACCCAATCCACACACACTGAAACAGCTTCCCCAAACAATGAAACCCTTCCCCACACACTGAAACCCCTTCCCCACACACTGAAACCCTTCGCTACACACTGAAACCCCTTCCCCACACACTGAAACACCTTCCCCACACACCGAAACACCTTCCCCACACACTGAAACCCCTTCCGCACACACTGAAACACCTTCCCCATACACTGAAACACCTTCCCCACACACTGAAACCCCTTCCGCACACACTGAAACACCTTCCCCACACACTGAAACCCTGCCCCACACACTGAAACCCCTTCCCCACACACTGAAACACGTCCCCACACACTGAAACCCCTTCCCACACATAGAAACAACTTCCCCACACACTGAAACACCTGCCCCAAACGCTGAAACACCTACCCCACACACCAAAACATCTTCCCCACACACTGAAACACCTTCCCCACATACTGAAACCCTTCCCCGCACACTAAACCACCTTCCGCACACACTGAAACACCTTCCCCACACACTGAAATACCATCCCCACACACTGAAACACCTTTCCCACACACTGAAACCCGTTCCCCACACACTGGAACCCTACCGCACACACTGAAACACCATCCCCAAACACTGAAACCCCTTCCCAACACACTGAAACAGCTTCCCCACACACTGAAGCCCCTTCCCCACGCACTGAAACACCTTCCCCACACACTGAAACACATTCCCCACAAACTGAAACCCCTTCCACACTCACTGAAACACCTTCCCCAAACACTGAATCCCTTCCCCACACACTGAAACCCCTTCCGCAGACACTGAAACCCTTCCCTACACACTGAAAGCCCTTCCCACACACTGACACACATGCCCCACACACTGAAACACCTTCCCCACTCACTGAAACCCCTTCCGCACACACTGAAACACCTTCCCCACCAAATGAAAACCTTCCCCACACACTGAAACAGCTTCCCCACACACTGAAACACTTCCCCACACACTGAAACACCTTACCCACACACTGGAAACCCTTCCCCACACACTGAAACCCATTCCCCACACACTGAAACACCTTCCCCACACACCGAAACCCTTCCCCACACACTGAAACACCTTCCCCACACACCAAAACACCTTCCCCACACACTGAAACCCCTTCCGCACACACTGAAACACCTTCCCCATACACTGAAACACCTTCCCCACACACTGAAACCCCTTCCGCACACACTGAAACACCTTCCCCACACACTGAAACCCTGCCCCACACACTGAAACCCCTTCCCCACACTCTGAAACACTTCCCCACACACTGAAACCCCTTCCCACACATAGAAACACATTCCCCACACACTGAAACACCTGCCCCAAACACTGAAACAACTACCCCACACACTGAAACATCTTCCCCACACACTGAAACACCTTCCCCACATACTGAAACCCTTCCCCGCACACTAAAACACCTTGCCCACACACTGAAACACCTTCCCCACACACTGAAATACCATCCCCACACACTGAAACACCTTTCCCACACACTGAAACCCGTTCCCCACACACTGGAACCCTACCGCACACACTGAAACATCATCCCCAAACACTGAAACCCCTTCCCAACACACTGAAACAGCTTCCCCACACACTGAAACCCCTTCCCCACGCACTGAAACACCTTCCCCACATACTGAAACACCTTCCCCACAAACTGAAACCCCTTCCACACTCACTGAAACACCTTCCCCAAACACTGAATCCCTTCCCCACACACTGAAACCCCTTCCGCACACACTGAAACCCTTCCCCACACACTGAAAGCCCTTCCCACACACTGACACACCTGCCCCACACACTGAAACACCTTCCCCACACACTGAAACCCCTTCCCCACACACTGAAACACTCTCCCCACACACCAAAACACCTTCCCCACACACTGAAACCCCTTCCGCACACACTGAAACACATTCTCCACACAATGAAACCCTTCCCCACACACTGTAACAGCTTCCCCACACACTGAAACACTTCCCCACACACTGAAACACCTTACCCACACAGTGGAAACCCCTCCCCACACACTGAAACCCATTCCCCACACGCTGAAACACCTTCCCCACACACCGAAACCCTTCCCACATACTGAAACACCTTCCCCACACACTGAAACACTTCCCCACACACTGAAACCCCTTCCCCACACTCTGAACACTTCCCCACACACTGAAACCCCTTCCCACACATAGAAACACATTCCCCACACACTGAAACACCTGCCCCAAACACTGAAACACCTACCCCACACACTGAAACATCTTCCCCACACACTGAAACACCTTCCCCACATACTGAAACCCTTCCCCGCACACTAAAACACCTTGCCCACACACTGAAACACCTTCCCCACACACTGAAATACCATCCCCACACACTGAAACACCTTTCCCACACAATGAAACCCGTTCCCCACACACTGGAACCCTACCGCACACCCTGAAACACCATCCCCAAACACTGAAACCCCTTCCCAACACACTGAAACAGCTTCCCCACACACTGAAACCCCTTCCCCACGCACTGAAACACCTTCCCCACATACTGAAACACCTTCCCCACAAACTGAAACCCCTTCCACACTCACTGAAACACCTTCCCCAAACACTGAATCCCTTCCCCACACACTGAAACCCCTTCCGCACACACTGAAACCCTTCCCACACACTGACACACCTGCCCCACACACTGAAACACCTTCCCCACACACTGAAACCCCTTCCCCACACACTGAAACACTCTCCCCACACACCAAAACACCTTCCCCACACACTGAAACCCCTTCCGCACACACTGAAACACATTCCCCACACAATGAAACCCTTCCCCACACACTGTAACAGCTTCCCCACACACTGAAACACTTCCCCACACACTGAAACACCTTACCCACACACTGGAAACCCTTCCCCACACACTGAAACCCATTCCCCACACGCTGAAACACCTTCCCCACACACCGAAACCCTTCCCACACACTGAAACACCTTCCCCACACACTGAAACACTTCCCCACACACTGAAACTCCTTCCTCAGACACTGGAAACCCTTCCCCACACTGAAACCCCTTCCCCACACTCTGAAACATCTTCCCCACAAACTGAAACCCCATCCCCACAAACTGCAACACATCCCCACACACTGAAACACCTTCCCCACACACTGAATCCCTTCCCCAAACACTGAAACACATTCACCACACACTGAAACACATTCCCCACACACTGAAACCCTGCCAAACACACAGAATCATAATCCCCACACACTGAAACCCCTTCCCCACACACTGAAACCCCTTCCCCACACACTGAAACACCTTCCCCACACACCGAAACCCCTTCCGCATGCAATGCAACTCATCCCCACACATTGAAACCCATCGCCACACACTGAAACCCATCCCCACACACTTAAACACATCTCCATACACTGAAACACATCCCCACACACTGAAACACCTTCCCCACATACTGAAACCGTTCCCCAAACACTAAAACACCTTCCCCACACACTGAAACACCTTCCCCACACACTGAAATACCATCCCCACACACTGAAACACCTTTCCCACACACTGAAACCCCTTCCCCACACACTGGAACCCTACCCCACACACTGAAACACCTTCCCCAAACACTGAAACCCCTTCACCACACACTGAAACAGCTTCCCCACACACTGTAACCCCTTCCCCACACACTGAAACCCCTTCCCCACACACTGAAACACATTCCCCACACACTGAAACCCAATCCACACACACTGAAACAGCTTCCCCAAACAATGAAACCCTTCCCCACACACTGAAACCCCTTCCCCACACACTGAAACCCTTCGCTACATACTGAAACCCTTTCCCCACACACTGAAACACCTTCCCCACACACCGAAACACCTTCCCCACACACTGAAACCCCTTCCGCACACACAGAAACACCTTCCCCATACACTGAAACACCTTCCCCACACACTGAAACCCCTTCCGCACACACTGAAACACCTTCCCCACACACTGAAACCCTGCCCCACACACTGAAACCCCTTCCCCACACACTGAAACACTTCCCCACACACTGAAACCCCTTCCCACACATAGAAACACCTTCCCCACACACTGAAACACCTGCCCCATACACTGAAACACCTACCCCACACACTGAAACATCTTCCCCACACATTGAAACACCTTCCCCACACACTGAAACTCCTTCCCCACACACTGAAACCCCTTCCGCACACAGTGAAACCCTTCCCCACACACTGAAACACCTTCCCCACACCATGAAACACCTTCCCCACACACTGAAACCCCTTCCCCACACACTGTAACCCCTTCTCCACCCACTGAAACACCTTCCCCCACTCTGAAACCCTTCCCCAAATACTGAAACACCTTCCCCAGACACTGAAACACCTTCCCCACACACTGAAACAACTTCCCCACACACTGAAATCCCTTCCCCACACACTGAAACACCTTCCCCATACACTGAAACTCCTTCCCCACACACTGAAACTCCTACCGCACACACTGAAAACCTTCCCCACACACCGAAACCCTTCCCCACACACTGAAACACATCCCCACACACTGAAACTCCTTCCCCATACTCTGGAAACCATTCCCCACACACTGAAACCCCTTCCCCACACTCTGAAACACCTTCCCCACACACTGAAACCCCATCCCCACAAACTGCAACACATCCCCACACACTGAAACACCTTCCCCACACACTGAAACACCTTCCCCACACACTAAAACCCTTCCCCAAACACTGAAACCCATTCATCACACACTGAAACAGATTCCCCACACACTGAAACCCTTCCAAACACACAGAATCACAATACCCACACACTGAAACCCCTTCCCTACACACTGAAACCCCTTCCCCACACACTGAAACACCTTCCCCACACACTGAAACACCTTCCCCAAACACTGAAACCCCTTCCCCAAACATTGAAACAGCTTCCCCACAAACTGTAACCCCTTCCCCACACACCAAAACCCCTTCCGCATGCAATGCAACTCATCCCCACACACTGAAACCCATCGCCACACACTGAAACCCATCCCCACACACTTAAACACATCTCCATACACTGAAACACATCCCCACACACTGAAACACCTTCCCCACATACTGAAACCGTTCCCCAAACACTAAAACACATTCCCCACACACTGAAACACCTTCCCCACACACTGAAATAGCATCCCCACACACTGAAACACCTTTCCCACACACTGAAACCCCTTCCCCACACACTGGAACCCTACCCCACACACTGAAACAACTTCCCCAAACACTGAAACCCCTTCCCCACACACTGAAACAGCTTCCCCACACACTGTAACCCCTTCCCCACACACTGAAACCCCTTCCCCACACACTGAAACACATTCCCCACACACTGAAACCCAATCCACACACACTGAAACAGCTTCCCAAACAATGAAACCCTTCCCCACACACTGAAACCCCTTCCCCACACACTGAAACCCTTCGCTACATACTGAAACCCCTTCCCAACACACTGAAACACCTTCCCCACAGACCGAAACACCTTCCCCACACACCGAAACCCCTTCCGCACACACTGAAACACCTTCCCCATACACTGAAACACCTTCCCCACACACTGAAACCCCTTCCGCACACACTGAAACACCTTCCCCACTCACTGAAACCCTGCCCCACACACTGAAACCCCTTCCCCACACACTGAAACACTTCCCCACACACTGAAACCCCTTCCCACACATAGAAACACCTTCCCCACACACTGAAACACCTGCCCCAAACACTGAAACACCTACCCCACACACTGAAACATCTTCCCCACACACTGAAACACCTTCCCCACACACTGAAACTCCTTCCCCACACACTGAAACCCCTTCCGCACACAGTGAAACCCTTCCCCACACACTGAAACACCTTCCCCACACCATGAAACACCTTCCCCACACACTGAAACCCCTTCCCCAAACACTGTAACCCCTTCTCCACCCACTGAAACACCTTCCCCCACTCTGAAACCCTTCCCCACATACTGAAACACCTTCCCCAGACACTGAAACACCTTCCCCACACACTGAAACAACTTCCCCACACACTGAAATCCCTTCCCCACACACTGAAACACCTTCCCCATACACTGAAACTCCTTCCACGCACACTGAAACTCCTACCGCACACACTGAAAACCTTCCCCACACACCGAAACCCTTCCCCACACACTGAAACACCTTCCCCACACACTGAAACACATCCCCACACACTGAAACCCCTTCCCCATACACTGGAAACCATTCCCCACACACTGAAACCCCTTCCCCACACTCTGAAACACCTTCCCCACACACTGAAACCCCATCCCCACAAACTGCAACACACCCCCACACACTGAAACACCTTCCCCACACACTGAAACACCTTCCCCACACACTAAAACCCTTCCCCAAACACTGAAACCCATTCATCACACACTGAAACAGATTCCCCACACACTGAAACCCATCCAAACACACAGAATCACAATCCCAACAAACTGAAACCCCTTCCCTACACACTGAAACCCCTTCCCCACACACTGAAACACCTTCCCCACAAACGGAAACCCCTTCCGCACACAATGAAACTCATCCCCACACACTGAAACTCATCGCCACACACTGAAACTCATCCCCACACAGTGAAACAAATTCCCCACACACTGAAACACATCCCCACACACTGAAACACCTTCCCCACATACTGAAACGCTTCCCAGCACACTAAAACACCTTCCCCACACACTGAAACCCCTTCCCCACACACTGAAACACCATCCCCACCCACTGAAACACCTTTCCCACACACTGAAACCCGTTCCCCACACACTGGAACCCTACCCCACACACTGAAACACCATCCCCAAACACTGAAACCCCTTCCCAACACACTGAAACACCTTCCCCACACACTGAAACTCCTTCCCCACACACTGAAACCCCTTCCGCACACAGTGAAACCCTTCCCCACACACTGAAACACCTTCCCCACAACATGAAACACCTTCCCCACACACTGAAACCCCTTCCCCACACACTGTAACCCATTCTCCACCCACTGAAACACCTTCCCCCACTCTGAAACCCTTCCCCACATACTGAAACACCTTCCCCAGACACTGAAACACCTTCCCCACACACTGAAACAACTTCCCCACACACTGAAATCCCTTCCCCACACACTGAAACACCTTCCCCATACACTGAAACTCCTTCCCCACACACTGAAACTCCTACCGCACACACTGAAAACCTTCCCCACACACCGAAACCCTTCCCCACACACTGAAACTCCTTCCCCATACTCTGGAAACCATTCCCCACACACTGAAACCCCTTCCCCACACTCTGAAACACCTTCCCCACACACTGAAACCCCATCCCCACAAACTGCAACACATCCCCACACACTGAAACACCTTCCCCACACACTGAAACACCTTCCCCACCCACTAAAACCCTTCCCCAAACACTGAAACCCATTCATCACACACTGAAACAGATTCCCCACACACTGAAACCCTTCCAAACACACAGAATCACAATCCCCACACACTGAAACCCCTTCCCTACACACTGAAACCCCTTCCCCACACACTGAAACACCTTCCCCACACACGGAAACCCCTTCCGCGCACAATGAAACTCATCCCCACACACTGAAACCCATCGCCACACACTGAAACTCATCCCCACAGACTGAAACAACTTCCCCACACACTGAAAGACATCCCCACACACTGAAACACCATCCCCACATACTGAAACGCTTCCCCGCACACTAAAACACCTTCCCCACACACTGAAACCCCTTCCCCACACACTGAAACACCATCCCCACACACTGAAACACCTTTCCCACACACTGAAACCCGTTCCCCACACACTGGAACCCTACTCCACACACTGAAACACCATCCCCAAACACTGAAACCCCTTCCCAACACACTGAAAGACCTTCCCCACAAACTGAAACCCCTTCCACACTCACTGAAACACCTTCCCCAAACACTGAAACCCTTCCCCACACACTGAAACCCCTTCCCCACACACTGAAACACTTCCCTACACACTGAAAGTCCTTCCCACACACTGACACACCTGCCCCACACACTGAAACACCTTCCCCACAACTGAAACCCCTTCCCCACAAACTGAAACACTCTCCCCACACACCGAAACACCTTCCCCTCACACTTAAACCCCTTCCCACACACTGAAACAACTTCCCCAAACAATGAAACCCTTCCCCACACACTGGAACAGCTTCCCCAGACACTGAAACACTTCCCCACACACTGAAATACCTTCCCCACACACTGGAAACACTTCCCCACATACTGAAACCCCTTCCCCACACACTGAAACACCTTTCCCACACACTGAAACCCCTTCCCCACACACTGAAACACCTTCCCGACACACTGAAACAGCTTCCGCATACACTGAAACACCTTCCCCACACACTGAAACCCCTTACGCACACACTGAAACACCTTCCCCACAGCCCGAAACCCTTCCCCACACACTGAAACACCTTCCCCACACACTGAAACACTTCCCCACACACTGAAACTCCTTCCCCAGACACTGGAAACCCTTCCCCACACTGAAACCCCTTCCCCACACTCTGAAACATCTTCCACACACACTGAAACCCCATCCCCACAAACTGCAACACATCCCCACACACTGAAACACCTTCCCCACACACTGAAACACCTTCCCCAAACACTAAAACCCTTCCCCAAACACTGAAACCCATTCACCACACACTGAAACACATTCCCCACACACTGAAACCCTGCCAAACACACAGAATCATAATCCCCACACACTGAAACCCCTTCCCCACAAACTGAAACCGCTTCCCCACACACTGAAACCCATCGCACACACTGAAACCCATCCCCACACACTTAAACACATCTCCACACACTGAAACACCTTCCCCACATGCTGAAACCGTTCCCCACACACTAAAACACCTTCCCCACACACTGAAACACCTTCCCAACACACTGAAATACCATCCCCACACACTGACACACCTTTCCCACACACTGAAACCCCTACCCCACACACTGAAACACCTTCCCCAAACACTGAAACCCCTTCCCCACACATTGAAACAGCTTCCCCACACACTGTAACCCCTTCCCCACACACCGAAACCCCTTCCGCATGCAATGCAACTCATCCCCACACACTGAAACCCATCGCCACACACTGAAACCCATCCCCACACACTTAAACACATCTCCATACACTGAAACACATCCCCACACACTGAAACACCTTCCCCACATACTGAAACCGTTCCCCAAACACAAAAACACCTTCCCCACACACTGAAACACCTTCTCCACACACTGAAATACCATCCCCACACACTGAAACACCTTTCCCACACACTGAAACCCCTTCCCCACACACTGGAACCCTACCCCACACACTGAAACACCTTCCCCAAACACTGAAACCCCTTCCCCACACACTGAAACAGCTTCCCCACACACTGTAACCCCTTCCACACACACTGAAACCCCTTCCCCACACACTGAAACACATTCCCCACACACTGAAAACCAATCCACACACACTGAAACTGCTTCCCCAAACAATGAAACCCTTCCCCACACACTGAAACCCCTTCCCCAAACACTGAAACCCTTCGCTAGATACTGAAACCCCTTCCCCACACACTGAAACTCCTTCCCCACACACCGAAACACCTTCCCCACACACTGAAACCCCTTCCGCACACACTGAACCAACTTCCCCATACACTGAAACACCTTCCCCACACACTGAAACCCCTTCCGCACACACTGAAACACCTTCCCTACACACTGAAACCCTGCCCCACACACTGAAACCCCTTCCCCACACACTGAAACACTTCCCCACACACTGAAACCCCTTCCCACACATAGAAACACCTTCCCCACACACTGAAACACCTGCCCCAAACACTGAAACACCTACCCCACACACTGAAACATCTTCCCCACACTCTGAAACACCTTCCCCACACACTGAAACTCCTTCCCCACACTCTGAAACCCCTTCCGCACACAGTGAAACCCTTCCCCACACACTGAAACACCTTCCCCACACCATGAAACACCTTCCCCACACACTGAAACCCCTTCACCACACACTGTAACCCCTTCTCCACACACTGAAACACCTTCCCCCACTCTGAAACCCTTCCCCACATACTGAAACACCTTCCCCAGACACTGAAACACCTTCCCCACACACTGAAACAACTTCCCCACACACTGAAATCCCTTCCCCACACACTGAAACACCTTCCCCATACACTGAAACTCCTTCCCCACACTCTGAAACTCCTACCGCACACACTGAAAACCTTCCCCACACACCGAAACCCTTCCCCACACACTGAAACACCTTCCCCACACACTGAAACACATCCCCACACACTGAAACTCCTTCCCCATACACTGGAAACCATTCCCCACACACTGAAACCCCTTCCCCACACTCTGAAACACCTTCCCCACACACTGAAACCCCATCCCCACAAACTGCAACACATCCCCACACACTGAAACACCTTCCCCACACACTGAAACACCTTCCCCACACACTATAACCCTTCCCCAAACACTGAAACCCATTCATCACACACTGAAACAGATTCCCCACACACTGAAACCCTTCCAAACACACATAATCACAATCCCCACACACTGAAACCACTTCCCCACACAATTAAACCCTTCCCCACACACTGAAACACTTCCCCACACACTGAAACACCTTCCCCACACACTGGAAACCCTTCCCCACACACTGAAACACATCCCCGCACACTTAAACCCCTTCCCTACACAATGAAACAAATCCCCACACACTGAAACCCCTTCCCCACACTCACTGAAACACCTACCTCACACACTGAAACTCCATCCCCAAACCATGAAACAAATCCCCACACACTGAAACACCATCCCCAAACCATGAAACAAATCCCCACACACTGAAACCCCTTCCCCACACACTGAAACCCCTTCTCCACCCACTGAAACACCTTCCCCACACACTGAAACACCTTCCCCACACACTGAAACCCCTTCTGCACACACTGAAATATCTTCCTCACTCACTGAAACAACTTCCCCACACACTGAAACCCCTTCCCCACACACTGAAACACCTTCCCCAAACACTGAAACACCTTCCCCACACACTGAAACCCCTTCCACACGCACTGAAACACCTTCCCCACACACCGAAACCCTTCCCCACACACTGAAACACCTTCCCCACACACTGAAACACATCCCCACACACTGAAACTCCTTCCCCAGACACTGGAAACCCTTCCCCACACACTGGAACCCCTTCCCCACACTCTGAAACACCTTCCCCACACACTGAAACCCCATCCCCACAAATTGCAACACATCCCCACACACTGAAACACCTTCCCCACACACTGAAACCCCTTCCCCACACAATGAAACCCTTCCCCAAACACTGAAACCCATTCACCACACACTGAAACACATTCCCCACACACTGAAACCCTTCCAAACACACAGAATCACAATCCCCACACACTGAAACCCCTTCCCCACAAAACTGAAACACCTTCCCCACACACGGAAACCCCTTCCGCATACAATGCAACTCATCCCCACACACTGAAACCCATCGCTACACACTGAAACCCATCCCCACACACAATGAAACAACTTCCCCACACACTGAAACACATCCCCACACACTGAAACACCTTCCCCACATACTGAAACCCTTCCCCACACACTGGAAAACCTTCCCCACACTGAAACCCCTTCCCCACACTCTGAAACATCTTCCACACACACTGAAACCCCATCCCCACAAACTGCAACACATCCCCACACACTGAAACACCTTCCCCACACACTGAAACACCTTCCCCACACTTTGAAACCCTTCCCCAAACACTGAAACCCATTCACCACATACCGAAACACATTCCCCACACGCTGAAACCATGCCAAACACACAGAATCATAATCCCCACACACTGAAACCCCTTCCCCACAAACTGAAACACCTTCCCCACACACTGAAACACATCCCCACACACTGAAACTCCTTCCCCAGACACTGGAAACCCTTCCCCACACACTGAAACCCCTTCCCCACAAAACTGAAACACCGTCCCCACACACGGAAACCCCTTCCGCATACAATGCAACTCATCCCCACACACTGAAACCCATCGCTACACACTGAAACCCATCCCCACACACAATGAAACAACTTCCCCACACACTGAAACACATCCCCACACACTGAAACACCTTCCCCACATACTGAAACCCTTCCCCACACACTGGAAAACCTTCCCCACACTGAAACCCCTTCCCCACACTCTGAAACATCTTCCACACACACTGAAACCCCATCCCCACAAACTGCAACACATCCCCACACACTGAAACACCTTCCCCACACACTGAAACACCTTCCCCACACACTGAAACCCTTCCCCAAACACTGAAACCCATTCACCACATACCGAAACACATTCCCCACACGCTGAAACCATGCCAAACACACAGAATCATAATCCCCACACACTGAAACCCCTTCCCCACAAACTGAAACCCCTTCCCCACACACTGAAACACCTTCCCCACACACCGAAACCCCTTCCGCATGCAATGCAACTCATCCCCACACACTGAAACCCATCGCCACACACTGAAACCCATCCCCACACACTTAAACACATCTCCACACACTGAAACACCTTCCCCACATGCTGAAACCGTTCCCCACACACTAAAACACCTTCCCCACACACTGAAGCACCTTCCCCACACACTGAAATACCATCCCCACACACTGAAACACCTTTCCCACACACAGAAACCCCTACCCCACACACTGAAACACCTTCCCCAAAGACTGAAACCCCTTCACCACACATTGAAACAGCTTCCCCACACACTGTAACCCCTTCCACACACACTGAAACCCCTTCCCCACACACTGAAACACATTCCCCACACACTGAAACCCTTCCCTACACACTGAAACCACTTCCCCACACAATTAAACCCTTCCCCACACACTGAAACACTTCCCCACACACTGAAACACCTTCCCCACACACTGGAAACCCTTCCCCACACACTGAAACACATCCCCGCACACTTAAACCCCTTCCCTACACAATGAAACAAATCCCCACACACTGAAACCCCTTCCCCACACTCACTGAAACACCTACCTCACACACTGAAACTCCATCCCCACACACAGAAACCCCTTCCGCACACAGTGAAACCCTTCCCCACACACTGAAACACCATCCCCAAACCATGAAACAAATCCCCACACACTGAAACCCCTTCCCCACACACTGAAACCCCTTCTCCACCCACTGAAACACCTTCCCCACACACTGAAACACCTTCCCCACACACTGAAACCCCTTCTGCACACACTGAAATATCTTCCTCACTCACTGAAACCCTTCCCCACACACTGAAACACCTTCCCCCACTCTGGAACCCTTCCCAACACACTGAAACCCCTTCCCCACACACTGAAACACCTTCCGCACACACTGAAACAACTTCCCCACACACTGAAACCCCTTCCCCACACACTGAAACACCTTCCCCAAACACTGAAACACCTTCCCCACACACTGAAACCCCTTCCACATGCACTGAAACACCTTCCCCACACACCGAAACCCTTCCCCACACACTGAAACACCTTCCCCATACACTGAAACACATCCCCACACACTGAAACTCCTTCCCCAGACACTGGAAACCCTTCCCCACACACTGAAACACCTTCCCCACACTCTAAAACACCTTCCCCACACACTGAAACCCCATCCCCACAAATTGCAACACATCCCCACACACTGAAACACCTTCCCCACACACTGAAACCCCTTCCCCACACAATGAAACCCTTCCACAAACACTGAAACCCATTCACCACACACTGAAACACATTCCCCACACACTAAAACCCTTCCAAACACACAGAATCACAATCCCCACACACTGAAACCCCTTCCCCACACACTGAAACCCCTTCCCCACAAAACTGAAACACCTTCCCCACACACGGAAACCCCTTCCGCATACAATGCAACTCATCCCCACACACTGAAACCCATCGCTACACACTGAAACCCATCCCCACACACAATGAAACAACTTCCCCACACACTGAAACACATCCCCACACACTGAAACACCTTCCCCACATACTGAAACCCTTCCCCACACACTAAAACACCTTCCCCACACACTGAAACACCTTCCCCACAAACTGAAACACCTTCCCCACACACTGAAATACCATCCCCACACACTGAAACACCTTTCCCACACACTGAAACCCCTTCCCCACACACTGGAACCCTACGCCACACACTGAAACACGTTCCCCAAACACTGAAACCCCTTCCGCACACACTGAATCAGCTTCCCCACACACTGTAACCCCTTCCCCACACACTGAAACCCCTTCCCCACACACTGAAACACATTCCCCACACACTGAAACCCATTCCACACACACTGAAACACCTTCCCCAAACAATGAAACCCTTCCCTACACACTGAGACCCCTTCCCCACACACTGAAACACCTTCCCCACACACCGAAACACCTTCCCCACCCACTGAAACCCCTTCTGCACAAACTGAAACACATTCCCCACACAATGAAACCATTCCCCACACACTGAAACAGCTTCCCCACACACTGAAACACTTCCCCACACACTGAAACACCTTCCCCACACACTGGAAACCCTTCCCCACACACTGAAACAAATCCCCACACACTTAAACCCCTTCCCTACACAATGAAACAAATCCCCACACACTGAAACCCCTTCCCCACACACACTGAAACCCCTTCCCCACACACTGAAACACCTTCCCCAAACACTGAAACACCTTCCCCACACACTGACACCCCTTCCCCACTCACTGAAACACCTTCCCCACACACTGAAACACATCCCCACACACTGAAACTCCTTCCCCAGACACTGGAAACCCTTCCCCACACACTGAAACCCCTTCCCCACACTCTGAAACACCTTCCCCACACACTGAAACCCCATCCCCACAAATTGCAACACATCCCCACACACTGAAACACCTTCCCCACACACTGAAACCCCTTCCCCACAAACTGAAACACCTTCCCCACACACGGAAACCCCTTCCGCATATAATGCAATTCATCCCCACACACTGAAACCCATCGCCACACACTGAAACCCATCCCCACACACTGAAACAACTTCCCCACACACTGAAACACATCCCCACACACTGAAACACCTTCCCCACATACTGAAACCGTTCCCCACACACAAAACACCTTCCCCACACACTGAAACATCTTCCCTACACACTGAAATACCATCCCCACACACTGAAACACCTTTCCCACACACTGAAACCCCTTCCCCACACACTGGAACCTTACCCCACACACTAAAACACCTTTCCCACACACTGAAACCCCTTCCCCACACACTGGAACCTTACCCCACACACTGAAACACCTTCCCCAAACACTGAAACACCTTCCCCACACACTGAAACAGCTTCCCCACACTCTGAAACCCCTTCTCCACCACAGAAACACCTTCCCCACACACTGAAACACCTTCCCCACACACTGAAACCCCTTCCGCACACACTGAAATATCTTCCTCACTCACTGAAACCCTTCCCCACACACTGAAACACCTTCCCCCACTCTGAAACCCTTCCCCAACGACTGAAACCCCTTCCCCACACACTGAAACACCTTCCCCACACACTGAAACAACTTCCCCACACACTGAAACCCCTTCCCCACACACTGAAACACCTTCCCCAAACACTGAAACACCTTCCCCACACATTGAAACCCCATCCAGACACACTCTAACACCTTCCCCACACACCGAAACCCTTCCCCACACACTGAAACACCTTCCCCACACACTGAAACACATCCCCACACACTGAGACTCCTTCCCCAGACACTGGAAACCCTTCCCCACACACTGTAACCCCTTCCCCAAACTCTGAAACACCTTCCCCACACACTGAAACCCCATCCCCACAAATTGCAATACATCCCCACACACTGAAACACCTTCCCCACACACTGAAACCCCTTCCCCACACACTGAAACCCTTCCCCAAACAATGAAACCCATTCACCACACACTGAAACACATTCCCCACACACTGAAACCCTTTCAAACACACAGAATCACAATGCCCACACACTGAAACCCCTTCCCCACACACTGAAACACCTTCCCCACACACTGAAACACCTTCCCCACACACGGAAACCCGTTCCGCATACAATGCAATTCATCCCCACACACTGAAACCCATCGCCACACACTGAAACCCATCCCCACACACTGAAACAACTTCCCCACACACTGAAACACATCCCCACACACTGAAACACCGTCCCCACATACTGAAACCCTTCCCCACAAACTAAAACACCTTCCCCACACACAGAAACACCTTCCCCACACACTGAAATACCATCCCCACACACTGAAACACCTTTCCCACACACTGGAAACCCTTCCCCACACACTGTAACCCCTTCCCCAAACTCTGAAACACCTACCCCACACACTGAAACCCCATCCCCACAAATTGCAATACATCCCCACACACTGAAACACCTTCCCCACACACTGAAACCCCTTCCCCACACACTGAAACCCTTCCCCAAACAATGAAACCCATTCACCACACACTGAAACACATTCCGCACACACTGAAACCCTTCCAAACACACAGAATCACAATCCCCACACACTGAAACCCCTTCCCCACACACTGAAACCCCTTCCCCACACACTGAAACACCTTCCCCACACACGGAAACCCCTTCCGCATACAATGCAATTCATCCCCACACACTGAAACACATCGCCACACACTGAAACCCATCCCCACACACTGAAACAACTTCCCCACACACTGAAACACCTTCCCCAAACACTGAAACACCTTCCCCACACACTGAAACAGCTTCCCCACACTCTGAAACCCGTTCCCCACACACTGAAACACCTTCCCCAGACACTGAAACACCTTCCCCACAGACTGAAACCCCTTCCACACTCACTGAAACAGCGTCCCCAAACACTGAAAACCTTCCCCACACACTGAAACCCCTTCCCCACACACTAATACCCTTCCCTACACACTGAAAGCCCTTCCCACACACTGACACACCTGCCCCACACACTGAAACACCTTCCCCACACACTGAAACCCCTTCCCCACACACTGAAACACCTTCCCCACACACCGAAACACCTTCCCAACACACTGAAACCCCTTCCACATACACTGAAACACCTTCCCCACACAATGAAACCCTTCCCCACACACTGAAACAGCTTCCCCACACACTGAAACACTTCCCCACACACTGAAACACCTTCCCCACACACTGAAACCCCTTCCCCACACACTGAACCCCTTCCCCAAACACTGAAACCCATTCACCACACACTGAAACACATTCCCCACACACTGAAACCCTTCCAAACACACAGAATCACAATCCCCACAAACTGAACCCGCTACCCCACACACTGAAACAGCTTCCCCACACACCGAAACCCCTTCCGCTTTCAATGCAACTCATCCCCACATACTGAAACCCATCGCCACACACTGAAACCCATCCCCACACACTGAAACACATCTCCACTCACTGAAACACATCCCCACACACTGAAACACCTTCCCCACATACTGAAACCCTACCCCACACACAGAAACACCTGCCCCACACACTGAAACAACTTCCCCACACACTGAAACCCCTTCCCCACAAACTGAAACACCTTCCCCACACACCGAAACACCTTCCCCACACACTGAAACCCCTTCTGCACACACTGAAACACCTTCCCCACACAATGAAACCCTTCCCCACACACTGAAACAGCTTCCCCACACACTGAAACACTTCCCCACACACTGAAACACCTTCCCCACACACTGGAAACCCTTCCCCACACACTGAAACCCCATCCCCACACACTGAAACACCTTCCCCACACACTGAAACCCCTTCCCCACACACTGACAAAGTTCCCCAAACACTGATACCCATTCATCACACACTGAAACAAATTGCCCACACACTGAAATCCTTCCGCACACACTGAAACACCTTCCCCACACACTGAAACCCCTTCCCCACACACTGAAACCCTTCTGCACACAGTGAAGCCCTTCCCCACACACTGAAACCCCTTCCGCACACAATGAAACACCTCCTCCACTCACTGAAAACCCTTCCGCACACACTGAAACACCTTCCCCACATACTGAAACCCCTTCCCCACATACTGCAACCCTTTCCCCACAAACTGAAACCACTTCGCCACACACTGAAACAACTTCCCCACACACTGAATCCCCTTCCCCACAAACTGAAACCCCTTCCGCACACAATGAAACACCTTCACCACAAACTGAAACTCCTTCCCCACACACTGAAACCTCTACCGCACACACTGAAACCCCTTCCGCACAAACTGAAACCCCTTCCTCACACACTGAAACACCTTCCCCACACACTGAAACACCTTCCGCACATTGTTAAACCCTAGCCCAGACACTGAAACCCCCTCCCCACACAGTGAAACCCCTTCCCCCACACTGAATACCCTTCCACACACAATGAAACACCTTCCCCACACAATGAAACACCTTCGCCACACACAGAATCCCCTTCCCCACACACTGAAACACCTTCCGCACATAATGAAACACCTTCCCCACACACTGAAACCCCTTCCCCACACACTGAAACACCTTCCGCAGAAACTGAAAACCCTTCCGCACACACTGAAACGACTTCCCCACACAATGAAACCCCTTCCCCACACACTGAAACGCCTTCCCCAAACACTGAAACCCCTTCCACACACACTGAAACACCTTCGCCACACACTGAAACCCCTTCCCCACACACTGAAACACATCCCACACACTGAAACCCCTTCCCCACAAACTGAAACACATCCCCACATACTGAAACGCCTTCCCCACACACTGAAACACATCCCCACACACTGAAACACCTTCCCACACACTGAAACCCCTTCCCCAAACACTGAAACCCCTTGCGCACTAAGTGAAACCCTTCCCCACTTACAGAGACCCCTTCCCCACACACTGAACCGCCTTCCACACACACTGAAACACCTTCGCCACACACTGAAACCCCTTCCCCACAAACTGAAACTCATCCCCACACACTGAAACGCCTTCCCCACACACTGAAACACATTCCCACACACTGAAACCCCTTCCCCACACACTGAAACACATCCCCACACACTGAAACCCCTTCCCCACACACTGAAAGCCCTACCGCACACACTGAAACCCCTTCCGCACACACTGAAACAACTTCCCAACACACTGAAACCCCTTCCCCACACACTGAAACCCCTTCCGCACACACTGAAACACCTTCCCCACACACTGAAACCCCCTCCACACACACTGAAACACCTTCCCCACACACTGAAACCCCATCCCCACTCACTGAAACCCCTTCCGCACACAGTGAAACCCTTCCCCACACACAGAAACCCCTTTCCCACACACTGAAACCCCTTCTTCACACACTGAAAACCCTTCCGCACACATTGAAACACCTACCCCACACACTGAAACCCCTTCCCCACACACTGAAACCCCTTCCCCAAACACTGAAACCCCTTCCCCACACACTGAACCCCTTCCCCACTCACTGAAACCCTACCCCACACACTGAAACCCCTTCCCCACATACTGAAACCCCTTCCCCACACTCTGAAACACCTTCCCTAACACTGAAACCCCTTCCGCACACAGTTAAACGCTTCCCCACGCAACGAAACCCCCTCCCCACACACTGAAACAACTTCCCCAAACACTGAATCCCCTTCCCCACAAACTGAAACCCCTTCCGCACACAATGAAACACCTTCCCCACACACTGAAACCCCTTCCCCACACACTGAAACACCTTCCGCACACACTGAAACCCCTTCCGCGCAGACTGAAACACCATCCCCACACACTGAAACCCCTTCCCCACACACTGAAACCCCTTCCCCACACACTGAAACCCCCTCCACACTCACTGAAACACCTTCCCCACACACTGAAACCCCATCCCCACTCACTGAAACCCCTTCCGCACACAGTGAAACCCCTTCAAACACACTGAAACCCCTTCCCCAATCACTGAAATACATTCCCACACACTGAAACACCTTCCCCACACACTGAAACCCCTTCCCCACACACTGAAACACATTCCCCACACACTGAAACCCCTTCCCCACATACTGAAACCCCTTCACCACACACTGAAACCCCTACCGCGCACACTGAAACCCCTTCCGCACATACTGAAACACCTTCCCCACACACTGAAACCCCTTCCCCACACACTGAAACCCCTTCCACACACACTGAAGCACCTTCCCCACACACTGAAACCCCTTCCCCACACACTGAAACCCCTTCCGCACACAGTGAAACCCTTCCCCACACACTGAAACCCCTTCCCCACTCACTGCAACCCTTTCCCCACACACTGCAAACCCTTCCCCACACACTGAAACCCTTTCCCCACACACTGAAATCCCTTCCCCAAACACTGAAACAATTTCCCACACTGTGAAACCCCTTCCCCACTCACTGAAACCCCTTCCCCACACACTGAAAATACTTCCCCACACACTGAAACCCTGCCCCACACACTGAAACCCCTTCCCCAAACACTGAAACCCCGTCCCCACACACTGCAACCATTCCCCAGACACTGAAACCCCTTCCCCACACACTGAAACCCTTCCCCACACACTGAAAATACTTCCCCACAACCTGAAACACCTTCCCCACACACTGAAACCCCTTCCCACACACTGAAAGACCTCCCCAACACAACTGAAACACCTTCCCCACACACTGAAATCCCTTCCCCACACACTGAAATACCTTCCCCAGAAACTGAAACACCTTCCCCACACACTGATACCCCTTCACCACCCAGTGAAAGACTTCCCCACACACTGAAACATCTTCCCCACACACTGATACCCATTCCACACACACTGAAACCCTTCCCCACACACTGAAACACCTTCCCCACACACTGAAACCCCTTCCACACACACTGTAACACATTCCCCACACACTGAAACCCTTCCCCACACACTGAAACGCCTTCCGCAAACACTGAAACCCTTCCCCACATACTGAAACCCCTTCCCCAAACACTGAAACCCCGTCCCCACACACTGCAACCATTCCCCAGACACTGAAACCCCTTCCCCACACACTGAAACCCTTCCCCACACACTGAAAATACTTCCCCACACACTGAAACCCTGCCCCACACACTGAAACCCTTCCCCACACACTGAAACCCCTACCCCACATACAGAAAACCCTTCCCCACACACTGAAACCCCTGCTGCACACACTGAAACACTTCCCCACAGACTGAAACCCCTTCCCCACACACCGAAACACCTTCCCCACAAACTGAAACCCCTGCTGCACACAGTTAAACCTTACCCCACACACTGAAACCCCCTCCCCACACACTGAAACACCTTGGCCACACACTGAATACCCTTCCACACACAATGAAACACCTTCCCCACACTTTGAAACACCTTCCCCACACACTGAAACCCCTTCCCCACACACTGAAACACCTTCCGCAGAAACTGAAACCACTTCCGCACACACTGAAAAACCTTCCCCACACACTGAAAACCCTTCCCCACACACTGAAACACCTTCCCCACACACTGAAATCCCTTCCACACACACTGTAACACCTTCCCCACACACTGAAACCCCTTCCCCACACACTGAAACACATCCCCACACACTGAAACCCCTTCCCCACAAACTGAAACACACCCCCACACACTGAAACGCCTTCCCCACACACTGAAACACATCCCCACACACTGAAACACCTTCCCGACACACTGAAACCCCTTCCCCAAACACTGAAACACTTCCCCACACACTGAAACCCCTTCCACACACACTGAAACATCTTCCACACACACTGAAACCCTTCCCCACACACTGAAACCCTTCCCCACACACTGAAACCCCTTCCGCACACACTGAAACACCTTCCCCACACACTGAAACCCTTCCCCACACACTGAAACCCCTTCCGCAAACACTGAAACTCTTCCCCACATACTGAAACCCCTTCCCCACAAACTATAACCCCGTCACCAAACACAGTAACCCTTCCCCACACACTGAAACCCCTTCCCCACACACTGAAACCCTTCCCCACACACTGAGACGCATCCCCACACAGTGAAACACCTTCCCCACACACTGAAAGACTGCCCCACACACTGAAACCCTTCCCCACACACTGAAACCCCTACCCCACATACTGAAACCCCTTCCCCACACTCTGAAACACCTTCCCCACACACTGAAACACCTTCCACACACAGTTAAACCCTATCCCACACACTGAAACCCCCTCCCCACACACTGAAACCCCTTCCACACACACTGAATACCCTTCCACACACAATGAAACACCTTCCCCACACAATGAAGCACCTTCCCCACACACAGAATCCCCTTCCACACACACTGAAACCCCTTCCGCACACAATGAAACACCTTCCCCACACACTGAAACCCCTTCCCCACACACTGAAACACCTTCCGCAGAAACTGTAACCTCTTCCGCAGAGACTGAAACACCTTCCCCACACACTGAAACCCCTTCCCCACACACTGAAACGCCTTCCCCACACACTGAAACCCCTTCGACACACTCTGAAACACCTTCCCCACACACTGAAATACCTTCCCCACACACTGAAACACATCCCCACACACTGAAACCCCTTCCCCACACACTGAAACACCTTCTGCACACACTGAAACCCCTTCCGCACACACTGAAACACCAACCCCACACACTGAAACCCCTTCCCCACACACTGAAACCCCTTCCACACAAACTGAAACACCTTCCCCACACACTGAAACCCCTTCCCCACACACTGAAACCCCTTCCGCACACAGTGAAACCCTTCCCCACACACTGAAACCACTTCCCCAAACACTGAAACACATTCCCACACACTGAAACACCTTCCCCACACACTGAAACCCCTTGCCCACACACTGAAACACATTCCCCACACACTGCAACCACTTCCCCACATACTGAAACCCATTCCCCACACACTGAAATGCCTTCCGCACACACTGAAACCCCTTCCGCACAAACTGAAACACCTTCCCCACACAGTGAAACCATTCCCCAAACACTGAAATACCTTCCCCACACACTGAATCACATCCCCACACACTGAAACCCCTTCCCCACACAGTGAAACACATCCCCACACACTGAAACCCCTTCCCCACACACTGAAACGCCTTCCCCACACACTGAAACCCCTTCCACACACACTGAAACCCCTTCCACACACACTGAAACACCTTCCCCACACACTGAAATACCTTCCCCACACACTGAAACACATCCCCACACACTGAAACCCCTTCCCCACACACTGAAACACCTTCTGCACACACTGAAACCCCTTCCGCACACACTGAAACACCATCCCCACACACTGAAACCCCTTCCCCACACACTGAAACCCCTTCCACACAAACTGAAACACCTTCCCCACACACTGAAACCCCTTCCCCACACACTGAAACCCCTTCTCCACACAGTGAAACCCTTCCCCACACACTGAAACCCCTTCCCCAAACACTGAAACACATTCCCACACACTGAAACCCCTTCCCCACACACTGAAACCCCTTGCCCACACACTGAAACACATTCCCCACACACTGAAACCACTTCCCCACATACTGAAACCCATTCCCCACACACTGAAATGCCTTCCGCACACACTGAAACCCCTTCCGCACAAACTGAAACACCTTCCCCACACAGTGAAACCATTCCCCAAACACTGAAATACCTTCCCCACACACTGAATCACATCCCCACACACTGAAACCCCTTCCCCACACAGTGAAACACATCCCCACACACTGAAACCCCTTCCGCGCACACTGAAACACCATCCCCACACACTGAAACCCCTTCCCCACACACTGAAACCCCTTCCCCACACACTGAAACCCCCTCCACACTCACTGAAACACCTTCCCCACACACTGAAACCCCATCCCCACTCACTGAAACCCCTTCCGCACACAGTGAAACCCCTTCAAACACACTGAAACCCCTTCCCCAATCACTGAAATACATTCCCACACACTGAAACACCTTCCCCACACACTGAAACCCCTTCCCCACACACTGAAACACATTCCCCACACACTGAAACCCCTTCCCCACATACTGAAACCCCTTCCCCACACACTGAAACCCCTTCCCCACACACTGAAACCCCCTCCACACTCACTGAAACACCTTCCCCACACACTGAAACCCCATCCCCACTCACTGAAACCCCTTCCGCACACAGTGAAACCCCTTCAAACACACTGAAACCCCTTCCCCAATCACTGAAATACATTCCCACACACTGAAACACCTTCCCCACACACTGAAACCCCTTCCCCACACACTGAAACACATTCCCCACACACTGAAACCCCTTTCCCACATACTGAAACCCCTTCACCACACACTGAAACCCCTACCGCGCACACTGAAACCCCTTCCGCACATACTGAAACACCTTCCCCACACACTGAAACCCCTTCCCCACACACTGAAACCCCTTCCACACACACTGAAGCACCTTCCCCACACACTGAAACCCCTTCCCCACATACTGAAACCCCTTCACCACACACTGAAACCCCTACCGCGCACACTGAAACCCCTTCCGCACATACTGAAACACCTTCCCCACACACTGAAACCCCTTCCCCACACACTGAAACCCCTTCCACACACACTGAAGCACCTTCCCCACACACTGAAACCCCTTCCCCACACACTGAAACCCCTTCCGCACACAGTGAAACCCTTCCCCACACACTGAAACCCCTTCCCCACTCACTGCAACCCTTTCCCCACACACTGCAAACCCTTCCCCACACACTGAAACCCTTTCCCCACACACTGAAATCCCTTCCCCAAACACTGAAACAATTTCCCACACTGTGAAACCCCTTCCCCACTCACTGAAACCCCTTCCCCACACACTGAAACCCTTACCCTCACTCTGAAACCCCTTCCCTACACAATGAAACTCCTTCTCCAAACACTGAAACCCCTTCCCCACTCACTGAAACCCTTCCCCACACTCTGAAACCTCTTCCCCACTCACTGAAACCCCTTCCCCACACACTGAAACCCAACCCCACAACCTGAAACACCTTCCCCACACACTGAAACCCCTTCCCACACACTGAAAGACCTCCCCAACACAACTGAAACACCTTCCCCACACACTGAAATCCCTTCCCCACACACTGAAATACCTTCCCCAGAAACTGAAACACCTTCCCCACACACTGATACCCCTTCACCACCCAGTGAAAGACTTCCCCACACACTGAAACATCTTCCCCACACACTGATACCCATTCCACACACACTGAAACCCTTCCCCACACACTGAAACACCTTCCCCACACACTGAAACCCCTTCCACACACACTGTAACACATTCCCCACACACTGAAACCCTTCCCCACACACTGAAACGCCTTCCGCAAACACTGAAACCCTTCCCCACATACTGAAACCCCTTCCCCAAACACTGAAACCCCGTCCCCACACACTGCAACCATTCCCCAGACACTGAAACCCCTTCCCCACACACTGAAACCCTTCCCCACACACTGAAAATACTTCCCCACACACTGAAACCCTGCCCCACACACTGAAACCCTTCCCCACACACTGAAACCCCTACCCCACATACAGAAAACCCTTCCCCACACACTGAAACCCCTGCTGCACACACTGAAACACTTCCCCACAGACTGAAACCCCTTCCCCACACACCGAAACACCTTCCCCACAAACTGAAACCCCTGCTGCACACAGTTAAACCTTACCCCACACACTGAAACCCCCTCCCCACACACTGAAACACCTTGGCCACACACTGAATACCCTTCCACACACAATGAAACACCTTCCCCACACTTTGAAACACCTTCCCCACACACTGAAACCCCTTCCCCACACACTGAAACACCTTCCGCAGAAACTGAAACCACTTCCGCACACACTGAAAAACCTTCCCCACACACTGAAAACCCTTCCCCACACACTGAAACACCTTCCCCACACACTGAAATCCCTTCCACACACACTGTAACACCTTCCCCACACACTGAAACCCCTTCCCCACACACTGAAACACATCCCCACACACTGAAACCCCTTCCCCACAAACTGAAACACACCCCCACACACTGAAACGCCTTCCCCACACACTGAAACACATCCCCACACACTGAAACACCTTCCCGACACACTGAAACCCCTTCCCCAAACACTGAAACACTTCCCCACACACTGAAACCCCTTCCACACACACTGAAACATCTTCCACACACACTGAAACCCTTCCCCACACACTGAAACCCTTCCCCACACACTGAAACCCCTTCCGCACACACTGAAACACCTTCCCCACACACTGAAACCCTTCCCCACACACTGAAACCCCTTCCGCAAACACTGAAACTCTTCCCCACATACTGAAACCCCTTCCCCACAAACTATAACCCCGTCACCAAACACAGTAACCCTTCCCCACACACTGAAACCCCTTCCCCACACACTGAAACCCTTCCCCACACACTGAGACGCATCCCCACACAGTGAAACACCTTCCCCACACACTGAAAGACTGCCCCACACACTGAAACCCTTCCCCACACACTGAAACCCCTACCCCACATACTGAAACCCCTTCCCCACACTCTGAAACACCTTCCCCACACACTGAAACACCTTCCACACACAGTTAAACCCTATCCCACACACTGAAACCCCCTCCCCACACACTGAAACCCCTTCCACACACACTGAATACCCTTCCACACACAATGAAACACCTTCCCCACACAATGAAGCACCTTCCCCACACACAGAATCCCCTTCCACACACACTGAAACCCCTTCCGCACACAATGAAACACCTTCCCCACACACTGAAACCCCTTCCCCACACACTGAAACACCTTCCGCAGAAACTGTAACCTCTTCCGCAGAGACTGAAACACCTTCCCCACACACTGAAACCCCTTCCCCACACACTGAAACGCCTTCCCCACACACTGAAACCCCTTCCACACACTCTGAAACACCTTCCCCACACACTGAAATACCTTCCCCACACACTGAAACACATCCCCACACACTGAAACCCCTTCCCCACACACTGAAACACCTTCTGCACACACTGAAACCCCTTCCGCACACACTGAAACACCAACCCCACACACTGAAACCCCTTCCCCACACACTGAAACCCCTTCCACACAAACTGAAACACCTTCCCCACACACTGAAACCCCTTCCCCACACACTGAAACCCCTTCCGCACACAGTGAAACCCTTCCCCACACACTGAAACCACTTCCCCAAACACTGAAACACATTCCCACACACTGAAACACCTTCCCCACACACTGAAACCCCTTGCCCACACACTGAAACACATTCCCCACACACTGCAACCACTTCCCCACATACTGAAACCCATTCCCCACACACTGAAATGCCTTCCGCACACACTGAAACCCCTTCCGCACAAACTGAAACACCTTCCCCACACAGTGAAACCATTCCCCAAACACTGAAATACCTTCCCCACACACTGAATCACATCCCCACACACTGAAACCCCTTCCCCACACAGTGAAACACATCCCCACACAC
This sequence comes from Heterodontus francisci, assembly GCF_036365525.1. Classification (NCBI taxonomy): domain Eukaryota; kingdom Metazoa; phylum Chordata; class Chondrichthyes; order Heterodontiformes; family Heterodontidae; genus Heterodontus; species Heterodontus francisci. The sequence goes on along the minus strand of NW_027140954.1, from coordinate 937,428 downwards.
TGAAACCCCTTCCCCACACACTGAAACGCCTTCCCCACACACTGAAACCCCTTCCACACACACTGAAACCCCTTCCACACACACTGAAACACCTTCCCCACACACTGAAATACCTTCCCCACACACTGAAACACATCCCCACACACTGAAACCCCTTCCCCACACACTGAAACACCTTCTGCACACACTGAAACCCCTTCCGCACACACTGAAACACCATCCCCACACACTGAAACCCCTTCCCCACACACTGAAACCCCTTCCACACAAACTGAAACACCTTCCCCACACACTGAAACCCCTTCCCCACACACTGAAACCCCTTCTCCACACAGTGAAACCCTTCCCCACACACTGAAACCCCTTCCCCAAACACTGAAACACATTCCCACACACTGAAACCCCTTCCCCACACACTGAAACCCCTTGCCCACACACTGAAACACATTCCCCACACACTGAAACCACTTCCCCACATACTGAAACCCATTCCCCACACACTGAAATGCCTTCCGCACACACTGAAACCCCTTCCGCACACACTGAAACACCTTCCCCACACAGTGAAACCAAACCCAAACACTGAAATACCTTCCCCACACACTGAATCACATCCCCACACACTGACACCCCTTCCCCACACAGTGAAACACATCCCCACACACTGAAACCCCTTCCCACACACTGAAACACCTTCACCACAAACTGAAACACCTTCCCCACACACTGAAACCCCTGCCGCAAACAGTGAACCCCCTCCCCACACACTGAAACCCCTTCCCCATACACTGAAAACCCTTCCCCACACACTGAAATCCTTCCCCACACAATGAAACTCCTTCCCCACTCACTGAAACCCCTTCCCCACGCACTGAAACCATGACCCACACACAGGAACCCATTGCCCAAACACTTAAACACCTCCCGCACTCAGTGAAACCCTTCCCCACATACTGAAACCACTTCCCCACACACGGAAACACCTTTCCCACACACTGAAACCCTTCCCCACACACTGAAAACCTTCCCCACACACTGAAACCCCTTCCACACACACTGAAACACCTTCCCCACACACTGAAACCCCTTCTGCACACACTGTTACACGTTCCCCACATACTGAAACCCTTCCCCACACACTGAAAACCCTTCCGCAAACACTGAATCCCTTCCCCACATCCTGAAACCCCTTCCCCACACACTGAAACACCGTCCCCACACACTGTAACCCTTCCACACACAGTGAAACCGTTCCCCACACACACTGATACCCCTTCCCCAAACACTGAAACACATTCCCACACTCTGAAACACCTTCCCCACACACTGAAACCCCTTCCCCACACACTGAAACACATTCCTCACACAGTGAAACCCCTTCCACACATACAGAATCCCATTCCCCACACACTGAAAAGCCTTCTGCTCACACTGAAACCCCTTCCGCACACACTGAAACAACTTCCCCACACAGTGAAACCCTTCCCCACACACTGAAATACCTTCCCCACTCACTGAATCACATCCCCATACAGTGAAACCCATTCCGCACACACTGAAACCCATCCCCACACACTGAAATCCATCCCCTCACACTGAAACCCAACCCCACACACTGAAACACCTTCCCCACACACTGAAACCCCTTCCCACACACTGAAACACCTTCCCCACACACTGAAACCCCTTCCCACACACTGAAAGACCTCCCCAACACAACAGAAACACATTCCCCACACACTGAACCCCTTCCCCACACACTGAAACACATCCCCACACACTGAAACACCTTCCCCACACACTGAAACCCCTTCCCACACACTGAAAGACCTCCCCAACACAACTGAAACACCTTCCCCACACACTGAAATCCCTTCCCCACACACTGAAATACCTTCCCCAGAAACTGAAACACCTTCCCCACACACTGATACCCCTTCACCACCCAGTGAATCCCTTCCCCACACACTGAAACATCTTCCCCACACACTGAAACCCCTTCCACACACACTGTAAAACATTCCCCACACAATGAAACCCTTCCCCACACACTGCAACGCCTTCCGCACACACTGAAACCCTTCCCCACATACTGAAACCCCTTCCCCAAACACTGAAACACCGCCCCCACACACTGTAACCCTTCCCCACACACTGAAACCCCTTCCCCACACACTGAAACCCTTCCCCAAACACTGAGACCCCTTCCCCACACACTGAAACAACTTCCCCAAACACTGAAACCCTGCCCCACACACTGAAACCCTTCCCCACACACTGAAACCCCTACCCCACATACAGAAAACCCTTCCCCACACACTGAAACCCCTGCTGCACACACTGAAACCCTTCCCACACACTGAAACCCCTTCCCCACACACTGAAACACCTTCCCCACAAACTGAAACCCCTGCTGCTCACAGTTAAACCCTACCCCGCACACTGAAACCCCCTCCCCATACACTCATACACCTTCCCCACACACTGAATACCCTTCCACACACAATGAAACACCTTCCCCACACTATGAAACACCTTCCCCACACACAGAATCCCCTTCCCCACACACTGAAAACCCTTCTGCACACAATGATACACCTTCCCCACACACAGAAACCCCTTCCCCACACACTGAAACACCTTCCGCAGAAACTGAAACCACTTCCGCACACACTGAAAAACCTTCCCCACACACTGAAACCCCTTCCACACACACTGAAACACCTTCCCCACGCACTGAAACCCCTTCCCCACACACTGAAACCCCTTCCGCACACAGTGAAACCCTTCCCCCACACTGAAACCCCTTCCCCAAACACTGAAACACATTCCCACACTCTGAAACACCTTCCCCACACACTGAAACCCCTTCCCCACACACTGAAACACATTCCTCACACAGTGAAACCCCTTCCACACATACAGAAACCCATTCCCCACACACTGAAAAGCCTTCTGCTCACACTGAAACCCCCTTCCGCACACACTGAAACAACTTCCCCACACAGTGAAACCCTTCCCCACACACTGAAATACCTTCCCCACACACTGAATCACATCCCCATACAGTGAAACCCATTCCGCACACACTGAAACCCATCCCCACACACTGAAACCCATCCCCACACCACTGAACCCAACCCCACACACTGAAACACCTTCCCCACACACTGAAACCCTTCCCACACACTGAAACACCTTCCCCACACACTGAAACCCCTTTCCACACACTGAAAGACCTCCCAACACAACTGAAACACATTCCCCACACACTGAACCCCTTCCCCACACACTGAAACACATCCCCACACACTGAAACACCTTCCCCACACACTGAAACCCCTTCCCACACACTGAAAGACCTCCCCAACACAACTGAAACACCTTCCCCACACACTGAAATCCCTTCCCCAGAAACTGAAACACCTTCCCCACACACTGATACCCCTTCACCACCCAGTGAATCCCTTCCCCACACACTGAAACATCTTCCCCAAACACTGAAACCCTGCCCCACACACTGAAACCCTTCCCCACACACTGAAACCCCTACCCACATACAGAAAACCCTTCCCCACACACTGAAACCCCTGCTGCACACACTGAAACCCTTCCCCACACACTGAAACCCCTTCCCCACACACTGAAACACCTTCCCCACAAACTGAAACCCCTGCTGCTCACAGTTAAACCCTACCCCGCACACTGAAACCCCCTCCCCATACACTCATACACCTTCCCCACACACTGAATACCCTTCCACACACAATGAAACACCTTCCCCACACTATGAAACACCTTCCCCACACACAGAATCCCCTTCCCCACACACTGAAAACCCTTCTGCACACAATGATACACCTTCCCCACACACAGAAACCCCTTCCCCACACACTGAAACACCTTCCGCAGAAACTGAAACCACTTCCGCACACACTGAAAAACCTTCCCCACACACTGAAACCCCTTCCACACACACTGAAACACCTTCCCCACGCACTGAAACCCCTTCCCCACACACTGAAACCCCTTCCGCACACAGTGAAACCCTTCCCCCACACTGAAACCCCTTCCCCAAACACTGAAACACATTCCCACACTCTGAAACACCTTCCCCACACACTGAAACCCCTTCCCCACACACTGAAACACATTCCTCACACAGTGAAACCCCTTCCACACATACAGAAACCCATTCCCCACACACTGAAAAGCCTTCTGCTCACACTGAAACCCCTTCCGCACACACTGAAACAACTTCCCCACACAGTGAAACCCTTCCCCACACACTGAAATACCTTCCCCACACACTGAATCACATCCCCATACAGTGAAACCCATTCCGCACACACTGAAACCCATCCCACACACTGAAACCCATCCCACACACTGAAACCCAACCCCACACACTGAAACACCTTCCCCACACACTGAAACCCCTTCCCACACACTGAAACACCTTCCCCACACACTGAAACCCCTTTCCACACACTGAAAGACCTCCCCAACACAACTGAAACACATTCCCCACACACTGAACCCCTTCCCCACACACTGAAACACATCCCCACACACTGAAACACCTTCCCCACACACTGAAACCCCTTCCCACACACTGAAAGACCTCCCCAACACAACTGAAACACCTTCCCCACACACTGAAATCCCTTCCCCAGAAACTGAAACACCTTCCCCACACACTGATACCCCTTCACCACCCAGTGAATCCCTTCCCCACACACTGAAACATCTTCCCCACACACTGAAACCCCTTCCACACACACTGTAAAACATTCCCCACACACTGAAACCCTTCCCCACACACTGAAACGCCTTCCGCACACACTGAAACCCTTCCCCACACACTGAAACCCCTTCCCCACACACTGAAACCCTTCCCCAAACACTGAGACCCCTTCCCCACACACTGAAACAACTTCCCCAAACACTGAAACCCTGCCCCACACACTGAAACCCTTCCCCACACTGAAACCCCTACCCCACATACAGAAAACCCTTCCCCACACACTGAAACCCCTGCTGCACACACTGAAACCCTTCCCCACACACTGAAACCCCTTCCCCACACACTGAAACACCTTCCCCACAAACTGAAACCCCTGCTGCTCACAGTTAAACCCTACCCCACACACTGAAACCCCCTCCCCACACACTCATACACCTTCCCCACACACTGAATACCCTTCCACACACAATGAAACACCTTCCCCACACTATGAAACACCTTCCCCACACACAGAATCCCCTTCCCCACACACTGAAACCCCTTCTGCACAAAATGATACACCTTCCCCACACACTGAAACCCCTTCCACTCACACTGTAACACCTTCCCCACACACTGAAACCCCTTCCCCACACACTGAAACACATCCCCACACACTGAAACCCCTTCCACACAAACTGAAACACATTCCCACACACTGAAACGCCTTCCACTCACACTGTAACACCTTCCCCACACACTGAAGCCCCTTCCCCACACACTGAAACACATCCCCACACACTGAAACCCCTTCCACACAAACTGAAACACATTCCCACACACTGAAACGCCTTCCCCACACACTGAAACACATCCCCACACACTGAAACACATTCGCGACACAATGAATCCCCTTCCCCAAACACTGAAACCCCTTCCGCACTCAGTGAAATCCTTCACCACATACTCAAACCCCTTTCACACACACTGAAACACCTTCCACACACACTGAAACCCTTCCCCACACACTGAAACCCTTCCCCACACACTGAAACCCCTTCCGCACACTGAAACACCTTCCCCACACACTGAAACCCCATCCGCAAACACTGCAACACACTCCCCACACACTGAAACCCTTCCCCACACACTGAAACCCCTTCCGCAAACACTGAAACTCTTCCCCACATACTGAAACCCCTTCCCCACAAACTGAAACCCCGTCTCCAAACAATGTAACCCTTCCCCACACACTGAAACCCCTTCCCCACACACTGAAACCCATCCCCACACACTGAGACCCCTTCCCCACACACTGAAACACCTTCCCCACACACTGAAAGAATGCCCCACACACTGAAACCCTTCCCCACACACAGAAACCCATACCCCACATACTGAAACCCCTTCCCCGCACACTGAAACACCTTCCGCACACAGTTAAACCCTCTCCCACACACTGAAACCCCTCCCCACACACTGAAACCCCTTCCCCACACACTGAATACCCTTCCACACACAATGAAACACCTTCCCCACACAATGAAACACCTTCCCCACACAAAGAATCCCATTCCCCACACACTGAAACCCCTTCCGCACACAATGAAACACCTTCCCCACACACTGAAACCCCTTCCCCACACACTGAAACACCTTCCGCAGAAACTGAAACTACTTCCGCAGACACTGAAACACCTTCCCCACACACTGAAACCCCTTCCCCACACACTGAAACGCCTTCCCCTCACACTGAAACCCCTTCCACACACACTGAAACAACTTCCCCACTCACTGAAATACCTTCCCCACACACTGAAACACATCCCCACACACTGAAACTCCTTTTCCACACACTGAAACACCTTCTGCACACACTGAAACCCCTTCCGCACACACAGAAACACCATCCCCACACACTGAAACCTCTTCCCCACACACTGAAACCCCTTCCACACACACTGAAACCCCTTCCACACACACTGAAACACCTTCCCCACACACTGAAACCCCTTCCCACACACTGAAACCCCTTCCGCACACAGTGAAACCCTTCCCCACACACTGAAACCCCTTCCCCAAACTCTGAAGCACATTCCCACACACTGAAACACCTTCCCCACACACTGAACCCCTTGCCCACACACTGAAACACATTCCCCACACGCTGAAACCCCTTCCCCACATACTGAAACCCATTCCCCACACACTGAAATGCCTTCCGCACACACTGAAACACCTTCCGCACACACTGAAACACCTTCCCCACGCAGTGAAACCATTCCCCAAACACTGAAATACCTTCCCCACACACTGAATCACATCCCCACACACTGAAACCCCTTCCCCACACAGTGAAACACATCCCCACACACTGACACCCCTTCCCACACACTGAAACAACTTCCCACACACGGAAACACCTTCCCCACACTCTGAAACCCCTTCCACATACACTGAAACACATCCCCACACACTGAAACCCCATCCCTACACACTGAAACCACTTCCGCACACACTGAAACACCTTACCCACAAACTGAAACTCCTTCCCCACACACTGAAACCTCTACCGCACACAATGACACCCCTTCCGCACACACTGAAACCCCTTCCCCACACACTGAAACAGCTTCCGCAGAAACTGAAACCACTTCCGCACACTTCTGAAAATCCTTCCCCACACGCTGAAACCCCTTCCCCACACACTGAAACACCTTCCCCACACACTGAAACCCCTTCCACACACACTGTAACACATTCCCCACACACTGAAACCCTTCCCCACACACTGAAACACATCCCCACACACTGAAACCCCTTCCCCACAAACTGAAACACATCCCCACACACTGTAACCCCTTCCGCTGACAGTGAAAACCTTCCACACACACTGAAACACCATCCCCACTCACTGAAAACCCTTCTTCAAACACTGAAACACATCCCCACACACTGAAACCCCTTCCCCACACACTGAAACCCCTTCACCACACACTGAAACCCCTTCCCCACACACTTGAAACGCCTTCCCCTCACACTGAAACCCCTTCCACACACACTGAAACACCTTCCCCACTCACTGAAATACCTTCCCCACACACTGAAACACATCCCCACACACTGAAACTCCTTCCCCACACACTGAAACACCTTCTGCACACACTGAAACCCCTTCCGCACACACAGAAACACCATCCCCACACACTGAAACCTCTTCCCCACACACTGAAACCCCTTCCACACACACTGAAACCCCTTCCACACACACTGAAACACCTTCCCCACACACTGAAACCCCTTCCCCACACACTGAAACCCCTTCCGCACACAGTGAAACCCTTCCCCACACACTGAAACCCCTTCCCCAAACACTGAAGCACATTCCCACACACTGAAACACCTTCCCCACACACTGAAACCCCTTGCCCACACACTGAAACACATTCCCCACACGCTGAAACCCCTTCCCCACATACTGAAACCCATTCCCCACACACTGAAATGCCTTCCGCACACACTGAAACACCTTCCGCACACACTGAAACACCTTCCCCACGCAGTGAAACCATTCCCCAAACACTGAAATACCTTCCCACACACTGAATCACATCCCCACACACTGAAACCCCTTCCCCACACAGTGAAACACATCCCCACACACTGAAACCCCTTCCCACACACTGAAACAACTTCCCCACACACGGAAACACCTTCCCCACACTCTGAAACCCCTTCCACATACACTGAAACACATCCCCACACACTGAAACCCCATCCCTACACACTGAAACCACTTCCGCACACACTGAAACACCTTACCCACAAACTGAAACTCCTTCCCCACACACTGAAACCTCTACCGCACACAATGACACCCCTTCCGCACACACTGAAACCCCTTCCCCACACACTGAAACAGCTTCCGCAGAAACTGAAACCACTTCCGCACACTTCTGAAAATCCTTCCCCACACGCTGAAACCCCTTCCCCACACACTGAAACACCTTCCCCACACACTGAAACCAATTCCACACACACTGTAACACATTCCCCACACACTGAAACCCCTTCCCCACACACTGAAACACATCCCCACACACTGAAACCCCTTCCCCACAAACTGAAACACATCCCCACACACTGTAACCCCTTCCGCAGACAGTGAAAACCTTCCACACACACTGAAACACCATCCCCACTCACTGAAAACCCTTCTTCAAACACTGAAACACATCCCCACACACTGAAACCCCTTCCCCACACACTGAAACCCCTTCCCCAAACACTGAAACACATTCCCACACTCTGAAACACCTTCCCCACACACTGAAACCCTTCCCCCCACACTGAAACACATTCCCCACACACTGAAACCCCTTCCCCACATACTGAAACCCATTCCCCACACACTGAAAAGCCTTCCGCTCACACTGAAACCCCTTCCGCACACACTGAAACAACTTCCCCACACAGTGAAACCCTTCCCCACACACTGAAATACCTTCCCCACACACTGAATCACATCCCCATACAGTGAAACACATTCCCACACACTGAAACACATCCCCACACACTGAAACCCCATCCCACACACTGAAACACCTTCTCCACACACTGAAACACCTTCCCCACACACTGAAACCCCTTCCACACACAGTGACACCCCTCCCCACGCACTGAAACCCCTTCCCCATACACACTAACACATCCCCACACACTGAAACACCATCCCCACAGACTGAACACCTTCCACACACACTGAAACACCTTCCCCACAAACTGAAACTCCTTCCCCACCCACTGAAGCCTCTCCTGCACACACTGAAACCCCTTCCGCACACACTGAAACACCTTCCCCACACACAGAAACCCTTCCCCACACACTGAAACCCCTTCAGCACACACTGAAACCCCTTCCACACACACTGAAACACCTTCCTCACACATTGAAACACCTTCCCCACACACTGAAACACATCCCCACACACTCAAACCCCTTCCCCACACACTGAAACACCTTCTGCACACACTGAAACCCTTTCCGCACACACTGAAACACCATCCCCACACACTGAAACCCCTTCCCCACACACTGAAACCCCTTCCACACACACAGAAACACCTTACCCACACACTGAGACCCCTTCCCTACACACTGAAACCCCTTCCGCACACAGTGAAACCCTTCCCCACACACTGAAACCCCTTCCCCAAACACTGAAACACATTCCCACACACTGAAACCCCTTGCCCACACACTGAAACACATTCCCCACACACTGAAACCCCTTCCCCACATACTGAAACCCATTCCCCACACACTGAAACACCTTCCCCACAAACTGAAACTCCTTCCCCACACACTGAAACCTCTACTGCACACACTGAAACCCCTTCCGCTAACACTGAAACACCTTCCCCACACACTGAAACCCTTTCCCCACACACTGAAACCCCTTCTGCACACACTGAAACACCTTTCCCACACACTGAAACCACTTCCCCACACACTGAAACCCCTTCCGCACAGAGTGAAAACCTTCCACACACACTGAAACCCCTTCCCCACACACTGAAACCCCTTCTTCATACACTGAAACCCTGCCCCACACACTGAAACCCTTCCCCACACACTGAAACCCCTACCCCACATACAGAAAACCCTTCCCCACACACTGAAACCCCTGCTGCACACACTGAAACCCTTCCCCACACACTGAAACCCCTTCCCCACACACTGAAACACCTTCCCCACAAACTGAAACCCCTGCTGCTCACAGTTAAACCCTACCCCACACACTGAAACCCCCTCCCCACACACTCATACACCTTCCCCACACACTGAATACCCTTCCACACACAATGAAACACCTTCCCCACACTATGAAACACCTTCCCCACACACAGAATCCCCTTCCCCACACACTGAAACCCCTTCTGCACACAATGATACACCTTCCCCACACACAGAAACCCCTTCCCCACACACTGAAAAACCTTCCGCAGAAACTGAAACCACTTCCGCACACACTGAAAAACCTTCCCCACACACTGAAACCCCTTCCACACACACTGAAACACCTTCCCCACGCACTGAAACCCCTTCCCCACTCACTGAAACCCCTTCCGCACCAGTGAAACCCTTCCCCCACACTGAAACCCCTTCCCCAAACACTGAAACACATTCCACACTCTGAAACACCTTCCCCACACACTGAAACCCCTTCCCCACACACTGAAACACATTCCTCACACAGTGAAACCCCTTCCACACATACAGAAACCCATTCCCCACACACTGAAAAGCCTTCTGCTCACACTGAAACCCCTTCCTCACACACTGAAACAACTTCCCCACACAGTGAAACCCTTCCCCACACACTGAAATACCTTCCCCACACACTGAATCACATCCCCATACAGTGAAACCCATTCCGCACACACTGAAACCCATCCCCACACACTGAAACCCATCCCCACACACTGAAACCCAACCCCACACACTGAAACACCTTCCCCACACACTGAAACCCCTTCCCACACACTGAAACACCTTCCCCACACACTGAAACCCCTTTCCACACACTGAAAGACATCCCCAACACAACTGAAACACATTCCCCACACACTGAACCCCTTGCCCACACACTGAAACACATCCCCACACACTGAAACACCTTCCCCACACACTGAAACCCCTTCCCACACACTGAAAGACCTCCCCAACACAACTGAAACACCTTCCCCACACACTGAAATCCCTTCCCCAGAAACTGAAACACCTTCCCCACACACTGATACCCCTTCACCACCCAGTGAATCCCTTCCCCACACACTGAAACATCTTCCCCACACACTGAAACCCCTTCCACACACACTGTAAAACATTCCCCACACACTGAAACCCTTCCCCACACACTGAAACGCCTTCCGCACACACTGAAACCCTTCCCCACACACTGAAACCCCTTCCCCACACACTGAAACCCTTCCCCAAACACTGAGACCCCTTCCCCACACACTGAAACAACTTCCCCAAACACTGAAACCCTGCCCCACACACTGAAACCCTTCCCACACACTGAAACCCCTACCCCACATACAGAAAACCCTTCCCCACACACTGAACCCCTGCTGCACACACTGAAACCCTTCCCCACACACTGAAACCCCTTCCCCACACACTGAAACACCTTCCCCACAAACTGAAACCCCTGCTGCTCACAGTTAAACCCTACCCCACACACTGAAACCCCTCCCCACACACTCATACACCTTCCCCACACACTGAATACCCTTCCACACACAATGAAACACCTTCCCCACACTATGAAACACCTTCCCCACACACAGAATCCCCTTCCCCACACACTGAAACCCCTTCTGCACAAAATGATACACCTTCCCCACACACTGAAACCCCTTCCACTCACACTGTAACACCTTCCCCACACACTGAAACCCCTTCCCCACACACTGAAACACATCCCCACACACTGAAACCCCTTCCACACAAACTGAAACACATTCCCACACACTGAAACGCCTTCCACTCACACTGTAACACCTTCCCCACACACTGAAGCCCCTTCCCCACACACTGAAACACATCCCCACACACTGAAACCCCTTCCACACAAACTGAAACACATTCCCACACACTGAAACGCCTTCCCCACACACTGAAACACATCCCCACACACTGAAACACCTTTGCGACACACTGAAACCCCTTCCCCAAACACTGAAACCCCTTCCGCACTCAGTGAAATCCTTCACCACATACTCAAACCCCTTTCACACACACTGAAACACCTTCCACACACACTGAAACCCTTCCCCACACACTGAAACCCTTCCCCACACACTGAAACCCTTCCGCACACACTGAAACACCTTCCCCACACACTGAAACCCCATCCGCAAACACTGCAACACATTCCCCACACACTGAAACCCTTCCCCACACACTGAAACCCCTTCCGCAAACACTGAAACTCTTCCCCACATACTGAAACCCCTTCCCCACAAACTGAAACCCCGTCTCCAAACACTGTAACCCTTCCCCACACACTGAAACCCCTTCCCACACACTGAAACCCATCCCCACACACTGAGGACCCCTTCCCCACACACTGAAACACCTTCCCCACACACTGAAAGAATGCCCCACACACTGAAACCCTTCCCCACACACAGAAACCATACCCCACATACTGAAACCCCTTCCCCGCACTCTGAAACACCTTCCCTACACACTGAAACACCTTCCGCACACAGTTAAACCCTCTCCCACACACTGAAACCCCTCCCCACACACTGAAACCCCTTCCCCACACACTGAATACCCTTCCACACACAATGAAACACCTTCCCCACACAATGAAACACCTTCCCACACAAAGAATCCCATTCCCCACACACTGAAACCCTTCCGCACACAATGAAACACCTTCCCCACACACTGAAACCCCTTCCCCACACACTGAAACACCTTCCGCAGAAACTGAAACTACTTCCGCAGACACTGAAACACCTTCCCCACACACTGAAACCCCTTCCCCACACACTGAAACGCCTTCCCCTCACACTGAAACCCCTTCCACACACACTGAAACACCTTCCCCACTCACTGAAATACCTTCCCCACACACTGAAACACATCCCCACACACTGAAACTCCTTCCCCACACACTGAAACACCTTCTGCACACACTGAAACCCCTTCCGCACACACAGAAACACCATCCCACACACTGAAACCTCTTCCCCACACACTGAAACCCCTTCCACACACACTGAAACCCCTTCCACACACACTGAAACACCTTCCCCACACACTGAAACCCCTTCCCCACACACTGAAACCCCTTCCGCACACAGTGAAACCCTTCCCCACACACTGAAACCCCTTCCCCAAACACTGAAGCACATTCCCACACACTGAAACACCTTCCCCACACACTGAAACCCCTTGCCCACACACTGAAACACATTCCCCACACGCTGAAACCCCTTCCCCACATACTGAAACCCATTCCCCACACACTGAAATGCCTTCCGCACACACTGAAACACCTTCCGCACACACTGAAACACCTTCCCCACACAGTGAAACCATTCCCCAAACACTGAAATACCTTCCCCACACACTGAATCACATCCCCACACACTGAAACCCCTTCCCCACACAGTGAAACACATCCCCACACACTGAAACCCCTTCCCACACACTGAAACAACTTCCCCACACACGGAAACACCTTCCCCACACTCTGAAACCCTTCCACATACACTGAAACACATCCCCACACACTGAAACCCCATCCCTACACACTGAAACCACTTCCGCACACACTGAAACACCTTACCCACAAACTGAAACTCCTTCCCCACACACTGAAACCTCTACCGCACACAATGACACCCCTTCCGCACACACTGAAACCCCTTCCCCACACACTGAAACAGCTTCCGCAGAAACTGAAACCACTTCCGCACACTTCTGAAAATCCTTCCCCACACGCTGAAACCCCTTCCCCACACACTGAAACACCTTCCCCACACACTGAAACCCCTTCACACACACTGTAACACATTCCCCACACACTGAAACCCCTTCCCACACACTGAAACACATCCCCACACACTGAAACCCCTTCCCCACAAACTGAAACACATCCCCACACACTGTAACCCCTTCCGCACACAGTGAAAACCTTCCACACACACTGAAACACCATCCCCACTCACTGAAAACCCTTCTTCAAACACTGAAACACATCCCCACACACTGAAACCCCTTCCCCACACACTGAAACCCCTTCACCACACACTGAAAACCCTTCCGCACACACTGAAATCCCTCCCCACACAATGAAACCCCTTCCCCACTGAAACCAATTCCCCACGCACTGAAACCGTGACCCACAGTCTGAAACCCCTTCCCCAAACAATGAAACACATTCCCCAAACACTGAAACCCCTTCCCCACAAACTGAAACCCTTCCCCACACACTGAAACACCTTCCCCACACACTGAAACCCCTTCCACACACACTGAAACCCCATCCCCACACACAGAAACCCTTTGCCAAAACACTTAAACACCTTCCGCACTCAGTGAAACCCTTCCCCACATACTGAAACCCCTTCCCCACACACCGAAACACCTTTCCCACACACTGAAACCCTTCCCCACACACTGAAACCCTTCCCCACACACTGAAACCCCTTCCGCACACACTGAAACACCTTCCCCACACACTAAAACCCCTTCCGCACACACTGTTACACGTTCCCCACATACTGAAACGCTTCCCCACACACTGAAACCCCTTCCGCAAACACTGAAACCCTTCCCCACATACTGAAACCCCTTCCCCACGCACTGAAACACCGTCCCCACACACTGTAACCCTTCCCCACACACTGAAACCCCTTCCCCACACACTGAAACCCCTTCCGCACACAGTGAAACCGTTCTCCACACACTGAAACCCCTTCCCCAAACACTGAAACACATTCCCACACTCTGAAACACCTTCCCCACACACTGAAACCCCTTCCCCCCACACTGAAACACATTCCCCACACACTGAAACCCCTTCCCCACATACTGAAACCCATTCCCCACACACTGAAAAGCCTTCCGCTCACACTGAAACCCCTTCCGCACACACTGAAACAACTTCCCCACACAGTGAAACCCTTCCCCACACACTGAAATACCTTCCCCACACACTGAATCACATCCCCATACAGTGAAACACATTCCCCACACACTGAAACACATCCCCACACACTGAAACCCCATCCCACACACTGAAACACCTTCTCCACACACTGAAACACCTTCCCCACACACTGAAACCCCTTCCACACACAGTGACACCCCTCCCCACGCACTGAAACCCCTTCCCCATACACTCTAACACATCCCCACACACTGAAACACCATCCCCACAGACTGAACACCTTCCACACACACTGAAACACCTTCCCCACAAACTGAAACTCCTTCCCCACCCACTGAAGCCTCTACTGCACACACTGAAACCCCTTCCGCACACACTGAAACACCTTCCCCACACACAGAAACCCCTTCCCCACACACTGAAACCCCTTCAGCACACACTGAAACCCCTTCCACACACACTGAAACACCTTCCTCACACATTGAAACACCTTCCCCACACACTGAAACACATCCCCACACACTCAAACCCCTTCCCCACACACTGAAACACCTTCTGCACACACTGAAACCCTTTCCGCACACACTGAAACACCATCCCCACACACTGAAACCCCTTCCCCACAAACTGAAACCCCTTCCACACACACAGAAACACCTTCCCCACACACTGAAACCCCTTCCCTACACATTGAAACCCCTTCCGCACACAGTGAAACCCTTCCCCACACACTGAAACCCCTTCCCCACATACTGAAACCCATTCCCCACACACTGAAACACCTTCCCCACAAACTGAAACTCCTTCCCCACACACTGAAACCTCTACCGCACACACTGAAACCCCTTCCGCTAACACTGAAACACCTTCCCCACACACTGAAACCCTTTCCCCACACACTGAAACCCCTTCTGCACACACTGAAACACCTTTCCCACACACTGAAACCACTTCCCCACACACTGAAACCCCTTCCGCACAGAGTGAAAACCTTCCACACACACTGAAACCCCATCCCCACACACTGAAACCCCTTCTTCATACTCTGAAACACATCCCCACACACTGATACCCCTTCCCCACACACTGAAACCCCTACCCCACACTCTGTAACCCCTTCCCCACACACTGAAACACCTTTCCCACACACTGAAACAAATCCCCACTCACTGATACCCCTTCCGCACTCAGTGAAACCCTTCCCCACATACTGAAACCCCTTCCCCACTCACTGAAACACCTTCCCCACACACTGAAACCCTTCCCCACACACTGAAACCCTTCCCCACACACTGAAACCCCTTTCGCACACACTGTAACACATTCCCCACACACTGAAACCCTTCCTCACTCACTGAAACCCCTTCCGCAAACACTGAAACCCTTCCCCCACATACTGAAACCCCATCCCCACTCACTGAAACCCCGTCCCCACACACTGTAACCCCTTCCCCAAACACTGAAACCCATACCTACACCCTGAGAACCCTTCCCCACACACTGAAACACCTTCCCCACACACTGAAAGCCTGCCCCACACACTGAAACCCTTCCCCACACACAGAAACCCCTACCCCACATACTGAAACCCCTTCCCCACACACTGTAACACCTTCCCAACACACTGAAACCCCTTCCGCACACACTGAAACACCTTCCCCACACTCTGAATACCCTTCCCCACACACTGAAACACCTTCCCCACACACTGAAAGCCTGCCCCACACACTGAAACCCTTCCCCACACACAGAATCCCCTACCCCACATACTGAAACCCCTTCCCCACACACTGAAAGCCTGCCCCACACACTGCAACACCTTCCCCACACAATCAAACCCCTTGCCCACACACTGAAACACATTCCCCACACACTGAAACCCCTTCCCCACATACTGAAACCCATTCCCCACACACTGAAATGCCTTCCGCACACACTGAAACCCCTTCCGCACACACTGAAACACCATCCACACACAGTGAAACCCTTCCCCACACCCTGAAATAACTTCCCCACACACTGAATCACATCCCCACATACTGAAACCCCTTCCCCAGACAGTGAAATACATCCCCACACACTGAAACCCCTTCCCACACACTGAAACACCTTCCCCATACACTGAAACACCTTCCCCACACACTGAAACCCCTTCCCACACACGGAAACCCCTTCCCCATACACTCTAACACATCCCCACACACTGAAACCCCATCCCCACAGACTGAACCCCTTCCCACACTCTGAAACACCTTCCCCACACACTGAAACACCTTCCCCACACACTGAAACCCCTTCCGCACACAGTGAAACCCCTCCCCACACACAGAAACCCCTTCCGCACACAGTGAAACCGTTCCCCACACACTGAAACCCCATCCCCACAGATTGAACCCCTTCCACACACACTGAAACACCTTCCCCTCAAACTGAAACCCCTTCCCCCACACTGAAACACATTTCCCACACACTGAAACCCCTTCCCCACATACTGAAACCCATTCCCCACACACTGAAAAGCCTTCCGCTCACACTGAAACCCCTTCCGCACACACTGAAACAAATTCCCCACACAGTGAAACCCTTCCCCACACACTGAAATACCTTCCCCACACACTGAATCACATCCCCATACAGTGAAACACCTTCCCCACACACTGAAACACATCCCCACACACTGAAACCCCATCCCACATACTGAAACACCTTCTCCACACACTGAAACACCTTCCCCACACACTGAAACCCCTTCCACACACAGTGACACCCCTCCCCACGCACTGAAACCCCTTCCCCATACACTCTAACACATCCCCACGCACTGAAACCCCATCCCCACAGACTGAACCCCTTCCACACACACTGAAACACCTTCCCCACAAACTGAAACTCCTTCCCCACACACTGAAGCCTCTGCCGCACACACTGAAACCCCTGCCGCACACACTGAAACACCTTCCCCACACACTGAAACCCCTTCCCCACACACTGAAACCCCTTCTGCACACACTGAAACCCCTTCCACACACACTGAAACACCTTCCCCACACATTGAAACCCCTTCCCCACACACTGAAACACATCCCCACACACTCAAACCCCTTCCCTACACACTGAAACACCTTCTGCACACACTGAAAGCCTTCCCCACACACTGAAACACTTCCCCACACACTGAAACCCCTTTCGCACACACTGTAACACATTCCCCACACACTGAAACCCTTCCTCACTCACTGAAACCCCTTCCACAAACACTGATACCCTTCCCCACATACTGAAACCCCATCCTCACACACTGAAACCCCGTCCCCACACACTGTAACCCTTCCCCACACACTGAAACCCCTTCCCCACACACTGAAACCCTTCCCCACACCCTGAGAACCCTTCCCCACACACTGAAACACCTTCCCCACACACTGAAAGCCTGCCCCACACACTGAAACCCTTCCCCACACACAGAAACCCCTACCCCACATACTGAAAACCCTTCCCATCACACTGTAACACCTTCCCAAAACACTGAAACCCCTTCCGCACACACTGAAACACCTTCCCCACACACTGAATACCCTTCCCCACACACTGAAACACCTTCCCCACACACTCAAGCCTGCCCCACACACTGAAACCCTTCCCACACACAGAAACCCCTACCCCACATACTGAAACCCCTTCCCCACACACTGAAAGCCTGCCCCACAAACTGAAACACCTTTCCTACACACTCAAATCCCTTCCCCACATACTGAAACCCATTCCCCACACACTGAAATGCCTTCCGCACACACTGAAACCCCTTCCGCACACACTGAAACACTTTCCACACACAGTGAAACCCTTCCCCACACCCTGAAATAACTTCCCCACACACTGAATCACATCCCCACATACTGAAACCCCTTCCCCAGACAGTGAAACACATCCCCACACACTGAAACCCCTTCCCACACACTGAAACACCTTCCCCACACACTGAAACACCTTCCCCACACACTGAAACCCCTTCCGCACACAGTGAAACCCCGCCCCACACACTGAAACCCCTTCCCCATACACTGAAACACATCCCCACACACTGAAACCCCATCCCCACACACTGAAACAACTTCCGCACACACTGAAACACCTTCCCCACAAACCGAAACTCCTTCCCCACACACTGAAACCTCTACCGCACACACTGAAACCCCTTCCGCACACACTGAAACCCCTTCCCCACACACTGAAACACCTTCCGCAGAAACTGAAACCACTTCCGCACACTTCTGAAAAACCTTCCCCACACACTGACACCCCTTCCCCACACACTGAAACACCTTCCCCACACACTGAAACGCCTTCCACACACACTGTAACATTTTCCCCACACACTGAAACCCCTTCCCCACACACTGAGACACATCCCCACACACTGAAAACCCTTCCCCACAAACTGAAACACATCCCCACACACTGAAACCCCTTCCGCACACAGTGAAAACCTTCCACACAAACTTTAACCCCATCCCCACACACTGAAACCCCTTCTTCAAACACTGAAACACATCCCCACACACTGAAACCCCTTCCACACAAACTGAAACCCCTTCCCCACACACTGAAAACCCTTCCCCACACACTGAAATCCTTCCCCACACAATGAAACCCCTTCCCCACTCACTGAAACCCCTTCCCCACGCACTGAAACCATGACCCACAGTCTAAAACCCCTTCCCCAAACAATGAAACACCTTCCCCAAACACTGACACCCCTTCCCCACAAACTGAAACCCTTCCCCACACACTGAAACACCTTCCCCACACACTGAAACCCCTTCCACACACACTGAAACCCCTTCCCGACACACGGAAACCCATTGCCCAAAAACTTAAACACCTTCCGCACTCAGTGAAATCCTTCCCCACTTACTGAAACCCCTTCCCCACACACCGAAACACCTTTCCCACACACTGAAACCCTTCCCCACACACTGAAACCCTTCCCCACACACTGAAACCCCTTCCGCGCACACTGAAACACCTTCCCCACACACTGAAACCCCTTCCCCACACACTGTTACACGTTCCCCACATTTTGAAACCCTTCCCCACACACTGAAACCCCTTCCGCAAACACTGAAACCCTTCCCCACATACTGAAACCCCTTCCCCACACACTGAAACTCCGTCCCCACACACTGTAACCCTTCCCCACACACTGAAACCCCTTCCCCACACACTGAAACCCCTTCCGCACATAGTGAAACCGTTCCCCACACAGTGAAACCCTTCCCCACACACTGAAATACCTTCCCCACACACTGAATCACATCCCTATACAGTGAAACACCGTCCCCACACATTGAAACACATCCCCACACACTGAAACCCCATCCCACACACTGAAACACCTTCTCCACACACTGAAACACCTTCCCCACACATTGAAACCCCTTCCACACAAAGTGAAACCCCTCCCCACGCACTGAAACCCCTTCCCCATACACTGAAACACATCCCCACACACTGAAACCCCATCCCCACAGACTGAAGCCCTTCCACACACACTGAAACATCTTCCCCACAAACTGAAACTCCTTCCCCACACACTGAAACCTCTACCGCACACACTGAAACCCCTTCCGCACACACTGAAACACCTTCCCCACGCACTGAAACCCCTTCCCCACACACTGAAACCCCTTCTGCACACACTGAAACCCCTTCCACACACATTGAAACACCTTCCCCACACATTGAAACCACTTCCCCACACACTGCAACACATCCCCACACACTCAAACCCCTTCCGCACACACTGAAACACCTTCTGCACACACTGAAACCCCTTCCGCACACACTGAAACACCATCCCCACAGACTGAAACCCCTTCCCCACACACTGAAACCCCTTCCCCACACACTGAAACCCCTTTCGCACACACTGTAACACATTCCCCACACACTGAAACCCTTCCTCACTCACTGAAACCCCTTCCGCAAACACTGATACCCTTCCCCACATACTGAAACCCCATCCCCACACACTGAAACCCCGTCCCCACACACTGTAACCCTTCCCCACACACTGAAACCCCTTCCCCACACACTGAAACCCTTCCCCACACCCTGAGAACCCTTCCCCACACACTGAAACCCCGTCCCCACACACTGTAACCCTTCCCCACACACTGAAATACCTTCCCCACACACTGAATCACATCCCTATACAGTGAAACACCGTCCCCACACATTGAAACACATCCCCACACACTGAAACCCCATCCCACACACTGAAACACCTTCTCCACACACTGAAACACCTTCCCCACACATTGAAACCCCTTCCACACAAAGTGAAACTCCTCCCCACGCACTGAAACCCCTTCCCCATACACTGAAACACATCCCCACACACTGAAACCCCATCCCCACAGACTGAAGCCCTTCCACACACACTGAAACATCTTCCCCACAAACTGAAACTCCTTCCCCACACACTGAAACCTCTACCGCACACACTGAAACCCCTTCCGCACACACTGAAACACCTTCCCCACGCACTGAAACCCCTTCCCCACACACTGAAACCCCTTCTGCACACACTGAAACCCCTTCCACACACATTGAAACACCTTCCCCACACATTGAAACCACTTCCCCACACACTGCAACACATCCCCACACACTCAAACCCCTTCCGCACACACTGAAACACCTTCTGCACACAATGAAACCCCTTCCGCACACACTGAAACACCATCCCCACAGACTGAAACCCCTTCCCCACACACTGAAACCCCTTCCCCACACACTGAAACCCCTTTCGCACACACTGTAACACATTCCCCACACACTGAAACCCTTCCTCACTCACTGAAACCCCTTCCGCAAACACTGATACCCTTCCCCACATACTGAAACCCCATCCCCACACACTGAAACCCCGTCCCCACACACTGTAACCCTTCCCCACACACTGAAACCCCTTCCCCACACACTGAAACCCTTCCCCACACCCTGAGAACCCTTCCCCACACACTGAAACACCTTCCCCACACACTGAAAGCCTGCCCCACACACTGAAACCCTTCCCCACACACAGAAACCCCTACCCCACATACTGAAAACACTTCCCCACACACTGTAACACCTTCCCAACACACTGAAACCCATTCCGCACACACTGAAACACCTTCCCCACACACTGAATACCCTTCCCCACACACTGAAACACCTTCCGCACACTTTGAAGCCTGCCCCACACACTGAAACCCTTCCCCACACACAGAAACCCCTACCCCACATACTGAAACCCCTTCCCCACACACTGAAAGCCTGCCCCACAAACTGAAACACCTTTCCTACACACTCAAACCCCTTCCCCACATACTGAAACCCATTCCCCACACACTGAAATGCCTTCCGCACACACTGAAACCCCTTCCGCACACACTGAAACACTTTCCACACACAGTAAAACCCTTCCCCACACCCTGAAATAACTTCCCCACACACTGAATCACATCCCCACATACTGAAACCCCTTCCCCAGACAGTGAAACACATCCCCACACACTGAAACCCCTTCCCACACACTGAAACACCTTCCCCACACACTGAAACACCTTCCCCACACACTGAAACCCCTTCCGCACACAGTGAAACCCCTCCCCACACACTGAAACCCCTTCCCCATACACTGAAACACATCCCCACACACTGAAACCCCATCCCCACACACTGAAACCACTTCCGCACACACTGAAACACCTTCCCCACAAACCGAAACTCCTTCCCCACACACTGAAACCTCTACCGCACACACTGAAACCCCTTCCGCACACACTGAAACCCCTTCCCCACACACTGAAACACCTTCCGCAGAAACTGAAACCACTTCCGCACACTTCTGAAAAACCTTCCCCACACACTGACACCCCTTCCCCACACACTGAAACACCTTCCCCACACACTGAAACCCCTTCCACACACACTGTAACATTTTCCCCACACACTGAAACCCCTTCCCCACACACTGAGACACATCCCCACACACTGAAAACCCTTCCCCACAAACTGAAACACATCCCCACACACTGAAACCCCTTCCGCACACAGTGAAAACCTTCCACACAAACTTTAACCCTATCCCCACACACTGAAACCCCTTCTTCAAACACTGAAACACATCCCCACACACTGAAACCCCTTCCCCACAAACTGAAACCCCTTCCCCACACACTGAAAACCCTTCCCCACACACTGAAATCCTTCCCCACACAATGAAACCCCTTCCCCACTCACTGAAACCCCTTCCCCACGCACTGAAACCATGACCCACAGTCTAAAACCCCTTCCCCAAACAATGAAACACCTTCCCCAAACACTGACACCCCTTCCCCACAAACTGAAACCCTTCCCCACACACTGAAACACCTTCCCCACACACTGAAACCCCTTCCACACACACTGAAACCCCTTCCCGACACACGGAAACCCATTGCCCAAAAACTTAAACACCTTCCGCACTCAGTGAAACCCTTCCCCACTTACTGAAACCCTTCCCCACACACCAAAACACCTTTCCCACACACTGAAACCCTTCCCCACACACTGAAACCCTTCCCCACACACTGAAACCCCTTCCGCGCACACTGAAACACCTTCCCCACACACTGAAACCCCTTCCCCACACACTGTTACACGTTCCCCACATTTTGAAACCCTTCCCCACACACTGAAACCCCTTCCGCAAACACTGAAACCCTTCCCCACATACTGAAGCCCCTTCCCCACACACTGAAACTCCGTCCCCACACACTGTAACCCTTCCCCACACACTGAAACCCCTTCCCCACACACTGAAACCCCTTCTGCACATAGTGAAACCGTTCCCCACACACTGAAACCCCTTCCGCACACACTGAAACAACTTCCCCACACAGTGCAACCCTTCCCCACACACTGAAATACCTTCCCCACACACTGAATCACATCCCTATACAGTGAAACACCGTCCCCACACATTGAAACACATCCCCACACACTGAAACCCCATCCCACACACTGAAACACCTTCTCCACACACTGAAACACCTTCCCCACACATTGAAACCCCTTCCACACAAAGTGAAACCCCTCCCCTCGCACTGAAACCCCTTCCCCATACACTGAAACACATCCCCACACACTGAAACCCCATCCCCACAGACTGAAGCCCTTCCACACACACTGAAACATCTTCCCCACAAACTGAAACTCCTTCCCCACACACTGAAACCTCTACCGCACACACTGAAACCCCTTCCGCACACACTGAAACACCTTCCCCACGCACTGAAACCCCTTCCCCACACACTGAAACCCCTTCTGCACACACTGAAACCCCTTCCACACACATTGAAACACCTTCCCCACACATTGAAACCCCTTCCCACACACTGCAACACATCCCCACACACTCAAACCCCTTCCGCACACACTGAAACACCTTCTGCACACACTGAAACCCCTTCCGCACACACTGAAACACCATCCCCACAGACTGAAACCCCTTCCCCACACACTGAAACCCCTTCCCCAGACACTGAAACCCCTTCCACACACACTGAAACACCTTCCCCACACACTGAAACCCCTTCGCCACACACTGAAGCCCCTTCCGCACACAGTGAAACCCTTCCCCACACACTGAAACCCCTTCCCCAAACACTGAAACACATTCCCACACACTGAAACACCTTCCCCACACACTGAAACCCCTTGCCCACTCACTGAAACACATTCCCCACACACTGAAACCCCTTCCCCACATACTGAAACCCATTCCCCACACACTGAAATGCCTTCCGCACACACTGAAACCCCTTCCGCACACACTGAAACACCTTCCACACACAGTGAAACCCTTCCCCACACCCTGAAATTACTTCCCCACACACTGAATCACATCCCCACACACTGAAACCCCTTCCCCAGACAGTGAAACACATCCCCACACACTGAAACCCCTTCCCACACACTGAAACACCTTCCCCACACACTGAAACACCTTCCCCACAAACTGAAACCCATTCCGCACACAGTGCAACCCATCCCCACACACTGAAACCCCTTCCCCATACACTGAAACACATCCCCACACAATGAAACCCCATCCCCACACACTGAAACCACTTCCGCACACACTGAAACACCTTCCCCACAAACTGAAACTCCTTCCCCACACACTGAAACCTCTACCGCACACACTGAAACTCCTTCTGCACACACTGAAACCCCTTCCCCACACACTGAAACACCTTCCGCTGAAACTGAAACCACTTCCGCACACACTGAAAAACCTTCCCCACACACTGAAACCCCTTCCCCACACACTGAAACAACTTCCCCACACACTGAAACCCCTTCCACACACACTGTAACAGCTTCCCCACACACTGAAACCCCTTCCCCACACACTGAAACCCCTTCCGCACACAGTGAAACCGTTCCCCACACACTGAAACTGTTTCCCCAAACACTGAAACACATTCCCACACTCTGAAACACCTTCCCCAAACACTGAAACCGCTTCCTCACACACTGAAACACATTTCCCACAAACTGAAACCCCTTCCCCACATACTGAAACCCATTCCCCAAACACTGAAAAGCCTTCCGCTCACACTGAAACCCCTTCCGCACACACTGAAACACCTTCCCCACACAGTGAAACCCTTCCCCACACACTGAAAAACCTTCCCCACACACTGAATCACATCCCCACACAGTGAAACACCTTCCCCACACACTGAAACACATCCCCAGACACTGAAACCCCATCCCACACACTGAAACACCTTCTCCACACACTGAAACACCTTCCCCACACACTGAAACCCCTTCCACACAGAGTGAAACCCCTGCCACACTCTGAAACCCCTTCCCCATACACTGAAACACATCCCCACATACTGAAACCCCATCCCCACAGACTGAAACCCCTTCCACACACACTGAAACACCTTCCCCACAAACTGAAACTCCTTCCCCACACACTGAAACCTCTACCGCACACACTAAAACCCCTTCCGCAAACACTGAAACCCTTCCCCACACACTGAAACCCCTTCTGCACACACTGAAACACCTTTCCCACACACTGAAACCACTTCCCCACACACTGAAACCCCTTCCGCACAGAGTGAAAACCTTCCACACACACTGAAACCCCATCCCACACACTGAAATCCCTTCTTCATACACTGAAAAACATCCCCACACACTGATACCCCTTCCCCACACACTGAAACCCCTTCCCCACACACAGTAACCTTTTTCCCACACACTGAAACACCTTCCCCACACACTGAAACAAATCCCCACACACTGATACCCCTTCCGCACTCAGTGAAACCCTTCCCCACATACTGAAACCCCTTCCCCACACACTGAAACACCTTCCCCACACACTGAAATCCTTCCCCACACACTGAAACCCTTCCCCACACACTGAAACCCCTTTCGCACACACTGTAACACATTCCCCACACACTGAAACCCTTCCTCAATCACTGAAACCCCTTCCGCAAACACTGAAACCCTTCCCCACACACTGAAACCCCGTCCCCACACACTGTAACCCTTCCCCAAATACTGAAACCCCTTCCCCACACACTGAAACCCTACCCCACACACTGAGAACCCTTCCCCACACACTGAAACACCTTCCCCACACACTGAAAGCCTGCCCCACACACTGAAACCCTTCCCCACACACAGAAACCCCTACCCCACATCCTGAAACCCCTTCCCCACACACTGTAACACCTTCCCAACACACTGAAACCCCTTCCGCACACACTGAAACCCCATCCCCACACACTGCAACCCCTTCCCCACACACTGAAACACCTTCCCCACACACTGAAAGCCTGCCCCACACACTGAAACCCTTCCCCACACACAGAAACCCCTACCCCACATACTGAAACCCCTTCCCCACACACTGTAACACCTTCCCAACACACTGATACCCCTTCCGCACACACTGAAACCCCTTCCCCACACACTGAATACCCTTCCACACACAATGAAACACTTTCCCCACACAATGAAACACCTTCCCCACACACAGAATCCCCTTCCGCACACACTGAAACCCCTTCCGCACACAATGAAACACCTTCCCGACACACTGAAACCCCTTCCCCACACACTGAAACACTTTCCCCACACACTGAAACACATCCCCACACACTGAAACGCCTCCCCACACACTGAAACCCCTTCAACACACACTGAAACACCTTCCCCACACACTGCAACCCCTTCCCCACACACTGAAACACATCCCCACACACTGAAACACCTTCCCCACAAACTGAAACACATCCCCACACACAGAAACGCCTTCCCCACACACTGAAACACATCCCCACACACTGAAACACCTTCACCACGGACTGAAACCCCTTCCCCAAACACTGAAACCCCTTGTGCACTCAGTGAAACCCTTCCCCACATACTGAAACCCCTTCCCCACACACTGAAACACCTTCCCCACTCAGTGAAACCCTTCCCCACACACTGAACCCCTTCCGCACACACTGAAACCCTTCCCCACACACGGAAACCCCTTTCCCACACACTGAAACCCTGTCCCCAGACACTGTAATTCTTCCCCACACACTGATACTCTTCCCCACACACTGAAACACATTCCCCACACACTGAAACTCCCTCCGCACACACTGAAACCCCTTCCCCACACACTGACCCCCTTCCACACTCACTGAAACCCTTCTCCACACACTGAAACCCCTTCCCCACATACTGAAACCCCGTCCCCACACACTGAAACAACTTCCCCAAACACTGAAACCCCTTCCGCGCACAGTTAAACCCTTCCCCACACACTGAAACCCCCTCCCCACACACTGAAACCCCTTCCCCACACACTGAATACCCTTCCGCACACAATGAAACACCTTCCCCACACAATGAAACACCTTCCCCACACACTGAATCCCCTTCCCCACAAACTGAAACTCCTTCCGCACACAATGAACCACCTTCCTCACACACTGAAACCCCTTCCCCACACACTGAAACACCTTCCGCACACACTGGAACCCCTTCCGCAGACACTGAAACCCCTTCCCCACACACTGAAACCCCTTCAACACACACTGAATCACTTTCCCCACAAACTGAAACCCCCTCCCCACACACTGAAACCCCTTCTGCACACAGTGAAACCCTTCCCCACGCAATGAAACCCCTTCCCTAAACACTGAAACACATCCCCACGCACTGAAACACCTTCCCCACACACTTATACCCCTTCAATACACACTGAAACACATTGCCCAGACAGTGAAACGCCTTCCCCACATACTGAAACCCATTCCCCACACACTGAAATGCCTTCCGCACACACTGAAACCCCTTCTTCACACACTGAAACCCCTTCCACACAGAGTGAAACCCCTCCCCACACTCTGAAACCCCTTCCCCATACACTGAAACACATCCCCACACACTGAAAGCCCATCCCCACAGACTGAAACCCTTTCCACACACACTGAAACACCTTCCCCACAAACTGAAACTCCTTCCCCACACACTGAAACCTCTACCGCACACACTGAAACCCCTTCCGCACACACTGAAACACCTTCCCCACACACTGAAACCCCTTCCCCACACACTGAAACCCCTTCTGCACACACTGAAACACCTTTCCCACACACTGAAACCACTTCCCCACACACTGAAACCCCTTCCGCACAGAGTGAAAACCTTCCACACGCACTGAAACCCCATCCCCACACACTGAAACCACTTCCGCACACACTGAAACACCTTCCCCACAAACTGAAACTCCTTCCCCACACACTGAAACCTCTATCGCACACACTGAAACCCCTTCTGCACACACTGAAACCCCTTCCCCACACACTGAAACACCTTCCGCTGAAACTGAAACCACTTCCGCACACACTGAAAAACCTTCCCCACACACTGAAACCCCTTCCCCACACACTGAAACAACTTCCCCACACACTGAAACCCCTTCCACACACACTGTAACATCTTCCCCACACACTGAAACCCCTTCCCCACACACTGAAACCCCTTCCGCACACAGTGAAACCGTTCCCCACACACTGAAACCGTTTCCCCAAACACTGAAACACATTCCCACACTCTGAAACACCTTCCCCAAACACTGAAACCGCTTCCTCACACACTGAAACACATTTCCCACAAACTGAAACCCCTTCCCCACATACTGAAACCCATTCCCCAAACACTGAAAAGCCTTCCGCTCACACTGAAACCCCTGCCGCACACACTGAAACACCTTCCCCACACAGTGAAACCCTTCCCCACACACTGAAAAACCTTCCCCACACACTGAATCACATCCCCACACAGTGAAACACCTTCCCCACACACTGAAACACATCCCCAGACACTGAAACCCCATCCCACACACTGAAACACCTTCTCCACACACTGAAACACCTTCCCCACACACTGAAACCCCTTCCACACAGAGTGAAACCCCTCCCCACACTCTGAAACCCCTTCCCCATACACTGAAACACATCCCCACACACTGAAACCCCATCCCCACAGACTGAAACCCCTTCCACACACACTGAAACACCTTCCCCACAAACTGAAACTCCTTCCCCACACACTGAAACCTCTACCGCACACACTGAAACCCCTTCCGCACACACTGAAACACCTTCCCCACACACTGCAACCCCTTCCCCACACACTGAAACCCCTTCTGCACACACTGAAACACCTTTCCCACACACTGAAACCACTTCCCCACACACTGAAACCCCTTCCGCACAGAGTGAAAACCTTCCACACACACTGAAACCCCATCCCACACACTGAAATCCCTTCTTCATACACTGAAAAACATCCCCACACACTGATACCCCTTCCCCACACACTGAAACCCCTTCCCCACACACAGTAACCTTTTCCCCACACACTGAAACACCTTCCCCACACACTGAAACAAATCCCCACACACTGATACCCCTTCCGCACTCAGTGAAACCCTTCCCCACATACTGAAACCCCTTCCCCACACACTGAAACACCTTCCCCACACACTGAAATCCTTCCCCACACACTGAAACCCTTCCCCACACACTGAAACCCCTTTCGCACACACTGTAACACATTCCCCACACACTGAAACCCTTCCTCAATCACTGAAACCCCTTCCGCAAACACTGAAACCCTTCCCCACACACTGAAACCCCGTCCCCACACACTGTAACCCTTCCCCAAATACTGAAACCCCTTCCCCACACACTGAAACCCTACCCCACACACTGAGAACCCTTCCCCACACACTGAAACACCTTCCCCACACACTGAAAGCCTGCCCCACACACTGAAACCCTTCCCCACACACAGAAACCCCTACCCCACATCCTGAAACCCCTTCCCCACACACTGTAACACCTTCCCAACACACTGAAACCCCTTCCGCACACACTGTAACCCCATCCCCACACACTGAATACCCTTCCCCACACACTGAAACACCTTCCCCACACACTGAAAGCCTGCCCCACACACTGAAACCCTTCCCCACACACAGAAACCCCTACCCCACATACTGAAACCCCTTCCCCACACACTGTAACACCTTCCCAACACACTGATACCCCTTCCGCACACACTGAAACCCCTTCCCCACACACTGAATACCCTTCCACACACAATGAAACACTTTCCCCACACAATGAAACACCTTCCCCACACACAGAATCCCCTTCCGCACACACTGAAACCCCTTCCGCACACAATGAAACACCTTCCCGACACACTGAAACCCCTTCCCCACACACTGAAACACTTTCCCCACACACTGAAACACATCCCCACACACTGAAACGCCTCCCCACACACTGAAACCCCTTCAACACACACTGAAACACCTTCCCCACACACTGCAACCCCTTCCCCACACACTGAAACACATCCCCACACACTGAAACACCTTCCCCACAAACTGAAACACATCCCCACACACAGAAACGCCTTCCCCACACACTGAAACACATCCCCACACACTGAAACACCTTCACCACGGACTGAAACCCCTTCCCCAAACACTGAAACCCCTTGTGCACTCAGTGAAACCCTTCCCCACATACTGAAACCCCTTCCCCACACACTGAAACACCTTCCCCACTCAGTGAAACCCTTCCCCACACACTGAACCCCTTCCGCACACACTGAAACCCTTCCCCACACACGGAAACCCCTTTCCCACACACTGAAACCCTGTCCCCAGACACTGTAATTCTTCCCCACACACTGATACTCTTCCCCACACACTGAAACACATTCCCCACACACTGAAACTCCTTCCGCACACACTGAAACCCCTTCCCCACACACTGACCCCCTTCCACACTCACTGAAACCCTTCTCCACACACTGAAACCCCTTCCCCACATACTGAAACCCCGTCCCCACACACTGAAACAACTTCCCCAAACACTGAAACCCCTTCCGCGCACAGTTAAACCCTTCCCCACACACTGAAACCCCCTCCCCACACACTGAAACCCCTTCCCCACACACTGAATACCCTTCCGCACACAATGAAACACCTTCCCCACACAATGAAACACCGTCCCCACACACTGAATCCCCTTCCCCACAAACTGAAACTCCTTCCGCACACAATGAACCACCTTCCTCACACACTGAAACCCCTTCCCCACACACTGAAACACCTTCCGGACACACTGGAACCCCTTCCGCAGACACTGAAACCCCTTCCCCACACACTGAAACCCCTTCGACACACACTGAATCACTTTCCCCACAAACTGAAACCCCCTCCCCACACACTGAAACCCCTTCTGCACACAGTGAAACCCTTCCCCACGCAATGAAACCCCTTCCCTAAACACTGAAACACATCCCCACGCACTGAAACACCTTCCCCACACACTTATACCCCTTCAATACACACTGAAACACATTGCCCAGACAGTGAAACGCCTTCCCCACATACTGAAACCCATTCCCCACACACTGAAATGCCTTCCGCACACACTGAAACCCCTTCTTCACACACTGAAACCCCTTCCACACAGAGTGAAACCCCTCCCCACACTCTGAAACCCCTTCCCCATACACTGAAACACATCCCCACACACTGAAAGCCCATCCCCACAGACTGAAACCCTTTCCACACACACTGAAACACCTTCCCCACAAACTGAAACTCCTTCCCCACACACTGAAACCTCTACCGCACACACTGAAACCCCTTCCGCACACACTGAAACACCTTCCCCACACACTGAAACCCCTTCCCCACACACTGAAACCCCTTCTGCACACACTGAAACACCTTTCCCACACACTGAAACCACTTCCCCACACACTGAAACCCCTTCCGCACAGAGTGAAAACCTTCCACACGCACTGAAACCCCATCCCCACACACTGAAACCACTTCCGCACACACTGAAACACCTTCCCCACAAACTGAAACTCCTTCCCCACACACTGAAACCTCTACCGCACACACTGAAACCCCTTCTGCACACACTGAAACCCCTTCCCCACACACTGAAACACCTTCCGCTGAAACTGAAACCACTTCCGCACACACTGAAAAACCTTCCCCACACACTGAAACCCCTTCCCCACACACTGAAACAACTTCCCCACACACTGAAACCCCTTCCACACACACTGTAACAGCTTCCCCACACACTGAAACCCCTTCCCCACACACTGAAACCCCTTCCGCACACAGTGAAACCGTTCCCCACACACTGAAACCGTTTCCCCAAACACTGAAACACATTCCCACACTCTGAAACACCTTCCCCAAACACTGAAACCGCTTCCTCACACACTGAAACACATTTCCCACAAACTGAAACCCCTTCCCCACATACTGAAACCCATTCCCCAAACACTGAAAAGCCTTCCGCTCACACTGAAACCCCTTCCGCACACACTGAAACACCTTCCCCACACAGTGAAACCCTTCCCCACACACTGAAAAACCTTCCCCACACACTGAATCACATCCCCACACAGTGAAACACCTTCCCCACACACTGAAACACATCCCCAGACACTGAAACCCCATCCCACACACTGAAACATCTTCTCCACACACTGAAACACCTTCCCCACACACTGAAACCCCTTCCACACAGAGTGAAACCCCTCCCCACACTCTGAAACCCCTTCCCCATACACTGAAACACATCCCCACACACTGAAACCCCATCCCCACAGACTGAAACCCCTTCCACACACACTGAAACACCTTCCCCACAAACTGAAACTCCTTCCCCACACACTGAAACCTCTACCGCACACACTGAAACCCCTTCCGCACACACTGAAACACCTTCCCCACACACTGCAACCCCTTCCCCACACACTGAAACCCCTTCTGCACACACTGAAACACCTTTCCCACACACTGAAACCACTTCCCCACACACTGAAACCCCTTCCGCACAGAGTGAAAACCTTCCACACACACTGAAACCCCATCCCACACACTGAAATCCCTTCTTCATACACTGAAAAACATCCCCACACACTGATACCCCTTCCCCACACACTGAAACCCCTTCCCCACACACAGTAACCTTTTCCCCACACACTGAAACACCTTCCCCACACACTGAAACAAATCCCCACACACTGATACCCCTTCCGCACTCAGTGAAACCCTTCCCCACATACTGAAACCCCTTCCCCACACACTGAAACACCTTCCCCACACACTGAAATCCTTCCCCACACACTGAAACCCTTCCCCACACACTGAAACCCCTTTCGCACACACTGTAACACATTCCCCACACACTGAAACCCTTCCTCAATCACTGAAACCCCTTCCGCAAACACTGAAACCCTTCCCCACACACTGAAACCCCGTCCCCACACACTGTAACCCTTCCCCAAATACTGAAACCCCTTCCCCACACACTGAAACCCTACCCCACACACTGAGAACCCTTCCCCACACACTGAAACACCTTCCCCACACACTGAAAGCCTGCCCCACACACTGAAACCCTTCCCCACACACAGAAACCCCTACCCCACATCCTGAAACCCCTTCCCCACACACTGTAACACCTTCCCAACACACTGAAACCCCTTCCGCACACACTGTAACCCCATCCCCACACACTGAATACCCTTCCCCACACACTGAAACACCTTCCCCACACACTGAAAGCCTGCCCCACACACTGAAACCCTTCCCCACACACAGAAACCCCTACCCCACATACTGAAACCCCTTCCCCACACACTGTAACACCTTCCCAACACACTGATACCCCTTCCGCACACACTGAAACCCCTTCAGCACACACTGAATACCCTTCCACACACAATGAAACACTTTCCCCACACAATGAAACACCTTCCCCACACACAGAATCCCCTTCCGCACACACTGAAACCCCTTCCGCACACAATGAAACACCTTCCCGACACACTGAAACCCCTTCCCCACACACTGAAACACTTTCCCCACACACTGAAACACATCCCCACACACTGAAACGCCTCCCCACACACTGAAACCCCTTCAACACACACTGAAACACCTTCCCCACACACTGCAACCCCTTCCCCACACACTGAAACACATCCCCACACACTGAAACACCTTCCCCACAAACTGAAACACATCCCCACACACAGAAACGCCTTCCCCACACACTGAAACACATCCCCACACACTGAAACACCTTCACCACGGACTGAAACCCCTTCCCCAAACACTGAAACCCCTTGTGCACTCAGTGAAACCCTTCCCCACATACTGAAACCCCTTCCCCACACACTGAAACACCTTCCCCACTCAGTGAAACCCTTCCCCACACACTGAACCCCTTCCGCACACACTGAAACCCTTCCCCACACACGGAAACCCCTTTCCCACACACTGAAACCCTGTCCCCAGACACTGTAATTCTTCCCCACACACTGATACTCTTCCCCACACACTGAAACACATTCCCCACACACTGAAACTCCTTCCGCACACACTGAAA
The DNA here is from genome assembly GCF_036365525.1 of Heterodontus francisci. NCBI lineage: Eukaryota > Metazoa > Chordata > Chondrichthyes > Heterodontiformes > Heterodontidae > Heterodontus > Heterodontus francisci. The sequence goes on along the minus strand of NW_027140954.1, from coordinate 901,924 downwards.
CCCCTTCCCCACACACTGACCCCCTTCCACACTCACTGAAACCCTTCTCCACACACTGAAACCCCTTCCCCACATACTGAAACCCCGTCCCCACACACTGAAACAACTTCCCCAAACACTGAAACCCCTTCCGCGCACAGTTAAACCCTTCCCCACACACTGAAACCCCCTCCCCACACACTGAAACCCCTTCCCCACACACTGAATACCCTTCCGCACACAATGAAACACCTTCCCCACACAATGAAACACCTTCCCCACACACTGAATCCCCTTCCCCACAAACTGAAACTCCTTCCGCACACAATGAACCACCTTCCTCACACACTGAAACCCCTTCCCCACACACTGAAACACCTTCCGCACACACTGGAACCCCTTCCGCAGACACTGAAACCCCTTCCCCACACACTGAAACCCCTTCGACACACACTGAATCACTTTCCCCACAAACTGAAACCCCCTCCCCACACACTGAAACCCCTTCTGAACACAGTGAAACCCTTCCCCACGCAATGAAACCCCTTCCCTAAACACTGAAACACATCCCCACGCACTGAAACACCTTCCCCACACACTTATACCCCTTCAATACACACTGAAACACATTGCCCAGACAGTGAAACGCCTTCCCCACATACTGAAACCCATTCCCCACACACTGAAATGCCTTCCGCACACACTGAAACCCCTTCTTCACACACTGAAACCCCTTCCACACAGAGTGAAACCCCTCCCCACACTCTGAAACCCCTTCCCCATACACTGAAACACATCCCCACACACTGAAAGCCCATCCCCACAGACTGAAACCCTTTCCACACACACTGAAACACCTTCCCCACAAACTGAAACTCCTTCCCCACACACTGAAACCTCTACCGCACACACTGAAACCCCTTCCGCACACACTGAAACACCTTCCCCACACACTGAAACCCCTTCCCCACACACTGAAACCCCTTCTGCACACACTGAAACACCTTTCCCACACACTGAAACCACTTCCCCACACACTGAAACCCCTTCCGCACAGAGTGAAAACCTTCCACACGCACTGAAACCCCATCCCCACACACTGAAACCCCTTCTTCATACACTGAAACACATCCCCACACACTGATACCCCTTCCCCACACACTGAAACCCCTTCCCCACACACTGTAACCCCTTCCCCACACACTGAAACACCTTCCCCACACACTGAAACAAATCCCCACACACTGATACCCCTTCCGCACTCAGTGAAACCCTTCCCCACATACTGAAACCCCTTCCCCACACACTGAAATACCTTCCCCACACACTGAAACCCTTCCCCACACACTGACACCCTTCCCCACACACTGAAACCCCTTTCGCACACACTGTAACACATTCCCCACACACTGAAACCCTTCCTCAATCACTGAAACCCCTTCCGCAAACACTGAAACCCTTCCCCACACACTGAAACCCCGTCCCCACACACTGTAACCCTTCCCCACATACTGAAACCCCTTCTCCACACACTGAAAGCCTTCCCCACACACTGAGAACCCTTCCCCACACACTGAAACACCTTCCCCACACACTGAAAGCCTGCCCCACACACTGAAACACCTTCCCCACACACTGAAACCCCTTCCCCACACACTGAAACCCCTTCTGCACACACTGAAACACCTTTCCCACACACTGAAACCACTTCCCCACACACTGAAACCCCTTCCGCACAGAGTGAAAACCTTCCACACACACTGAAACCCCATCCCCACACACTGAAACCCCTTCTTCATACACTGAAACACATCCCCACACACTGATACCCCTTCCCCACACACTGAAACCCCTTCCCCACACACTGTAACCCCTTCCCCACACACTGAAAAACCTTCCCCACACACTGAAACAAATCCCCACACACTGATACCCCTTCCGCACTCAGTGAAATCCTTCCCCACATACTGAAACCCCTTCCCCACACACTGAAACACCTTCCCCACACACTGAAACCCTTCCCCACACACTGAAACCCTTCCCCAAACACTGAAACCCCTTTCGCACACACTGTAACACATTCCCCACACACTGAAACCCTTCCTCAATCACTGAAACCCCTTCCGCAAACACTGAAACCCTTCCCCACACACTGAAACCCCGTCCCCACACACTGTAACCCTTCCCCACATACTGAAACCCCTTCCCCACACACTGAAACCCTTCCCCACACACTGAGAACCCTTCCCCACACACTGAAACACCTTCCCCACACACTGAAAGCCTGCCCCACACACTGAAACCCTTCCCCACACACAGAAACCCCTACCCCACATACTGAAACCCCTTCCCCACACACTGTAACACCTTCCCAACACACTGAAACCCCTTCCGCACACACTGAAACCCCATCCCCACACACTGAATACCCTTCCCCACACACTGAAACACCTTCCCCAAACACTGAAAGACTGCCCCACACACTGAAACCCTTCCCCACACACAGAAACCCCTACCCCACATACTGAAACCCCTTCCCCACACACTGTAACACCTTCCTAACACACTGATACCCCTTCCGCACACACTGAAACCCCTTCCCCACACACTGAATACCCTTCCACACACAATGAAACACTTTCCCCACACAATGAAACACCTTCCCCACACACAGAATCCCCTTCCGCACACACAGAAACCCCTTCTGCACACAATGGAACACCTTCCCGACACACTGAAACCCCTTCCCCACACACTGAAACACTTTCCCCGCACACTGAAACACATCCCCACACACTGAAACGCCTCCCCACACACTGAAACCCCTTCAACACACACTGAAACACCTTCCCCACACACTGCAACCCCTTCACCACACACTGAAACACATCCCCACACACTGAAACCCCTTCCCCACAAACTGAAACATATCCCCACACACAGAAACGCCTTCCCCACACACTGAAACACATCCCCACACACTGAAACACCTTCACCACAGACAGAAACCCCTTCCCCAAACACTGAAACCCCTTGTGCACTCAGTGAAACCCTTCCCCACATACTGAAACCCCTTCCCCACACACTGATACACCTTCCCCACTCAGTGAAACCCTTCCCCACACACTGAACCCCTTCCGCACACACTGAAACCCTTCCCCACACACGGAAACCCCTTTCCCACACACTGAAACCCTGTCCCCAGACACTGTAATTCTTCCCCACACACTGAAACCCTTCCCCACACACTGAAACACCTTCCCCACACACTGAAAGCCTGCCCCACACACTGAAACCCTTCCCCACACACAGAAACCCCTACCCCACATACTGAAACCCCTTCCCCACACACTGTAACACCTTCCCAACACACTGATACCCCTTCCGCACACACTGAAACCCCTTCAGCACACACTGAATACCCTTCCACACACAATGAAACACTTTCCCCACACAATGAAACACCTTCCCCACACACAGAATCCCCTTCCGCACACACTGAAACCCCTTCCGCACACAATGAAACACCTTCCCGACACACTGAAACCCCTTCCCCACACACTGAAACACTTTCCCCACACACTGAAACACATCCCCACACACTGAAACGCCTCCCCACACACTGAAACCCCTTCAACACACACTGAAACACCTTCCCCACACACTGCAACCCCTTCCCCACACACTGAAACACATCCCCACACACTGAAACACCTTCCCCACAAACTGAAACACATCCCCACACACAGAAACGCCTTCCCCACACACTGAAACACATCCCCACACACTGAAACACCTTCACCACGGACTGAAACCCCTTCCCCAAACACTGAAACCCCTTGTGCACTCAGTGAAACCCTTCCCCACATACTGAAACCCCTTCCCCACACACTGAAACACCTTCCCCACTCAGTGAAACCCTTCCCCACACACTGAACCCCTTCCGCACACACTGAAACCCTTCCCCACACACGGAAACCCCTTTCCCACACACTGAAACCCTGTCCCCAGACACTGTAATTCTTCCCCACACACTGATACTCTTCCCCACACACTGAAACACATTCCCCACACACTGAAACTCCTTCCGCACACACTGAAACCCCTTCCCCACACACTGACCCCCTTCCACACTCACTGAAACCCTTCTCCACACACTGAAACCCCTTCCCCACATACTGAAACCCCGTCCCCACACACTGAAACAACTTCCCCAAACACTGAAACCCCTTCCGCGCACAGTTAAACCCTTCCCCACACACTGAAACCCCCTCCCCACACACTGAAACCCCTTCCCCACACACTGAATACCCTTCCGCACACAATGAAACACCTTCCCCACACAATGAAACACCTTCCCCACACACTGAATCCCCTTCCCCACAAACTGAAACTCCTTCCGCACACAATGAACCACCTTCCTCACACACTGAAACCCCTTCCCCACACACTGAAACACCTTCCGCACACACTGGAACCCCTTCCGCAGACACTGAAACCCCTTCCCCACACACTGAAACCCCTTCGACACACACTGAATCACTTTCCCCACAAACTGAAACCCCCTCCCCACACACTGAAACCCCTTCTGAACACAGTGAAACCCTTCCCCACGCAATGAAACCCCTTCCCTAAACACTGAAACACATCCCCACGCACTGAAACACCTTCCCCACACACTTATACCCCTTCAATACACACTGAAACACATTGCCCAGACAGTGAAACGCCTTCCCCACATACTGAAACCCATTCCCCACACACTGAAATGCCTTCCGCACACACTGAAACCCCTTCTTCACACACTGAAACCCCTTCCACACAGAGTGAAACCCCTCCCCACACTCTGAAACCCCTTCCCCATACACTGAAACACATCCCCACACACTGAAAGCCCATCCCCACAGACTGAAACCCTTTCCACACACACTGAAACACCTTCCCCACAAACTGAAACTCCTTCCCCACACACTGAAACCTCTACCGCACACACTGAAACCCCTTCCGCACACACTGAAACACCTTCCCCACACACTGAAACCCCTTCCCCACACACTGAAACCCCTTCTGCACACACTGAAACACCTTTCCCACACACTGAAACCACTTCCCCACACACTGAAACCCCTTCCGCACAGAGTGAAAACCTTCCACACGCACTGAAACCCCATCCCCACACACTGAAACCCCTTCTTCATACACTGAAACACATCCCCACACACTGATACCCCTTCCCCACACACTGAAACCCCTTCCCCACACACTGTAACCCCTTCCCCACACACTGAAACACCTTCCCCACACACTGAAACAAATCCCCACACACTGATACCCCTTCCGCACTCAGTGAAACCCTTCCCCACATACTGAAACCCCTTCCCCACACACTGAAATACCTTCCCCACACACTGAAACCCTTCCCCACACACTGACACCCTTCCCCACACACTGAAACCCCTTTCGCACACACTGTAACACATTCCCCACACACTGAAACCCTTCCTCAATCACTGAAACCCCTTCCGCAAACACTGAAACCCTTCCCCACACACTGAAACCCCGTCCCCACACACTGTAACCCTTCCCCACATACTGAAACCCCTTCTCCACACACTGAAAGCCTTCCCCACACACTGAGAACCCTTCCCCACACACTGAAACACCTTCCCCACACACTGAAAGCCTGCCCCACACACTGAAACACCTTCCCCACACACTGAAACCCCTTCCCCACACACTGAAACCCCTTCTGCACACACTGAAACACCTTTCCCACACACTGAAACCACTTCCCCACACACTGAAACCCCTTCCGCACAGAGTGAAAACCTTCCACACACACTGAAACCCCATCCCCACACACTGAAACCCCTTCTTCATACACTGAAACACATCCCCACACACTGATACCCCTTCCCCACACACTGAAACCCCTTCCCCACACACTGTAACCCCTTCCCCACACACTGAAAAACCTTCCCCACACACTGAAACAAATCCCCACACACTGATACCCCTTCCGCACTCAGTGAAATCCTTCCCCACATACTGAAACCCCTTCCCCACACACTGAAACACCTTCCCCACACACTGAAACCCTTCCCCACACACTGAAACCCTTCCCCAAACACTGAAACCCCTTTCGCACACACTGTAACACATTCCCCACACACTGAAACCCTTCCTCAATCACTGAAACCCCTTCCGCAAACACTGAAACCCTTCCCCACACACTGAAACCCCGTCCCCACACACTGTAACCCTTCCCCACATACTGAAACCCCTTCCCCACACACTGAAACCCTTCCCCACACACTGAGAACCCTTCCCCACACACTGAAACACCTTCCCCACACACTGAAAGCCTGCCCCACACACTGAAACCCTTCCCCACACACAGAAACCCCTACCCCACATACTGAAACCCCTTCCCCACACACTGTAACACCTTCCCAACACACTGAAACCCCTTCCGCACACACTGAAACCCCATCCCCACACACTGAATACCCTTCCCCACACACTGAAACACCTTCCCCAAACACTGAAAGACTGCCCCACACACTGAAACCCTTCCCCACACACAGAAACCCCTACCCCACATACTGAAACCCCTTCCCCACACACTGTAACACCTTCCTAACACACTGATACCCCTTCCGCACACACTGAAACCCCTTCCCCACACACTGAATACCCTTCCACACACAATGAAACACTTTCCCCACACAATGAAACACCTTCCCCACACACAGAATCCCCTTCCGCACACACAGAAACCCCTTCTGCACACAATGGAACACCTTCCCGACACACTGAAACCCCTTCCCCACACACTGAAACACTTTCCCCGCACACTGAAACACATCCCCACACACTGAAACGCCTCCCCACACACTGAAACCCCTTCAACACACACTGAAACACCTTCCCCACACACTGCAACCCCTTCACCACACACTGAAACACATCCCCACACACTGAAACCCCTTCCCCACAAACTGAAACATATCCCCACACACAGAAACGCCTTCCCCACACACTGAAACACATCCCCACACACTGAAACACCTTCACCACAGACAGAAACCCCTTCCCCAAACACTGAAACCCCTTGTGCACTCAGTGAAACCCTTCCCCACATACTGAAACCCCTTCCCCACACACTGATACACCTTCCCCACTCAGTGAAACCCTTCCCCACACACTGAACCCCTTCCGCACACACTGAAACCCTTCCCCACACACGGAAACCCCTTTCCCACACACTGAAACCCTGTCCCCAGACACTGTAATTCTTCCCCACACACTGAAACTCTTCCCCACACACTGAAACACATTCCCCACACACTGAAACCCCTTCCGCACACACTGAAACCCCTTCCCCACACACTGACCCCCTTCCACACTCACTGAAACCCTTCTCCACACACTGAAACCCCTTCCCCACATACTGAAACCCCGTCCCCGCACACTGAAACAACTTCCCCAACTCTGAAACCCCTTCCGCGCACAGTTAAACACTTCCCCACACACTGAAACCCCCTCCCCACACACTGAAACCCCTTCCCCACACACTGAATACCCTTCCGCACACAATGAAACACCTTTCCCACACAATGAAACACCTTCCCCACACACTGAATCCCCTTCCCCACAAACTGAAACTCCTTCCGCACACAATGAAACACCTTCCCCACACACTGAAACCCCTTCCCCACACACTGAAACACCTTCCGCACACACTGGAACCCCTTCCGCAGACACTGAAACCCCTTCCCCACACACTGAAACCCCTTCGACACACACTGAAACACTTTCCCCACACACTGAAACCCCCTCCCCACACACTGAAACCCCTTCTGCACACAGTGAAACCCTTCCCCACGCAATGAAACCCCTTCCCTAAACACTGAAACACATACCCACACACTGAAACACCTTCCCCACACACTTATACCCCTTCAATACACACTGAAACACATTGCCCAGACAGTGAAACCCCTTCCCCACATACTGAAACCCATTCCCCACACACTGAAATGCCTTCCGCACACACTGAAACCCCTTCTTCACACACTGAAACAGCATCCCCAAACAGTGAAACCCTTCCCCACACACTGAAATACCTTCCCCACACACTGAAACACATGCCCACACACTGAAACCCCTTCCCCAAACACTGAAACACATACCCACACACTGAAACCCCTTCCCACACACTGAAACACCTTCCCCACAAACTGAAACTCCTTCCCCACACACTGAAACCCCTTCCGCACACAGTGAAACCCCTCCCCACACACTGAAACCCCTTCCGCACACACTGAAACACATCCCCACGCACTGAAACCCCATCCCCACACACTGCAACCCCTTCCGCACACACTGAAACACCTTCCCCACAAACTGAAACCCCTTCCCCACACACTGAAACCTCTACCGCACACACTGAAACCCCTTCCACACACACTGAAACACCCTCCCCACACACTGAAACCCCTTCCCCACACTCTGAAACCCCTTCCGCACACACTGAAACACCTTCCCCACACACTGAAACCCCTTCCCCACACACTGAAACCCCTTCCGCACACAGTGAAACCCTTCCCCCCACACGGAAACCCCTTCCCCACACACTGAAACCCCTTCTCCACACACTGAATCACATTCCCACACACTGAAACCCCTTCCCCACACACTGAAACCCCTTCCCCACACACTGAAAACCCTTCCCCACACACTGAAACCCTTCCCCACACTCTGAAACCCCTTCCCCTCCCACTGAAACCCCTTTCCCACACACTGAAACCATTACCCACACTCTGAAACCCCTTCCCCACACAATGAAACACCTTCCCCAAACACTGAAACCCCTTCCCCACTCACTGAAACCCTTCCCCACACACTGAAACACCTTCCCCACACACTGAAACCCCTTCCGCACACACTGAAACCCATCCCCACACACTGAAACCCATCCCCACACACTGAAACCCCTTCCCCACACACTGAAACACATCCCCACACACAGAAACACCTTCCCCACACACTGAAACCCCTTCCGCACACACTGAAACCCATCCCCACACACTGAAACACATCCCCACACACTGAAACCCTTCCCCACACACTGAAACACATGCCCACACACAGAAACACCTTCCCCACACACTGAAATACCTTCCCAACACACTGAATCACATCCCCACACACTGAAACCTCTTCCCCACACAGTGAAACACATCCCGACTCACTGAAACCGCTTCCCACACACTGAAACACCTTCCGCACACACTGAAACACCTTCCCCACACACTGAAACCCCTTCCGCACACAGTGAAACCCCTCCCCACACACTGAAACACCTTCCCCATACACTGAAACACATCCCCACACACTGAAACCCCATCCCCACACACTGAAACCACTTCCGCACACACTGAAACACCTTCCCCACAAACTGAAACACCTTCCCCACACAATGAAACCTCTACCGCACACACTGAAACCCCTTCCGCACACACTGAAACCCTTCCCCACACACAGAAACACAGACCGCAGAAACTGAAACCACTTCCGCACACACTGAAAAACCTTCCCCACACACTGAATCCCCTTCCCCACAAACTGAAACTCCTTCCGCACACAATGAAACACCTTCCCCACACACTGAAACCCCTTCCCCACACACTGAAACACCTTTCGCACACACTGGAACCCCTTCCGCAGACACTGAAACCCCTTCCCCACACACTGAAACCCCTTCGACACACACATGAAACACTTTCCCCACACACTGAAACCCCCTCCCCACACACTGAAACCCCTTCTGCACACAGTGAAACCCTTCCACACGCAATGAAACCCCTTCCCTAAATACTGAAACACATCCCCACACACTGAAACACCTTCCCCACACACTTATACCCCTTCGATACACACTGAAACACATTGCCGAGACAGTGAAACCCCTTCCCCACATACTGAAACCCATTCCCCACACACTGAAATGCCTTCCGCACACACTGAAACCCCTTCTTCACACACTGAAACACCATCCCCAAAAAGTGAAACCCTTCCCCACACACTGAAATACCTTCCCCACACAATGAAACACATGCCCACACACTGAAACCCCTTCCCCAAACACTGAAACACATACCCACACACTGAAACCCCTTCCCACACACTGAAACACCTTCCCCACAAACTGAAACTCCTTCCCCACACACTGAAACCCCTTCCGCACACAGTGAAACCCCTCCCCACACACTGAAACCCCTTCCGCACACACTGAAACACATCCCCACACACTGAAAACCCATCCCCACACACTGCAACCCCTTCCGCACACACTGAAACACCTTCCCCACAAACTGAAACCCCTTCCCGACACACTGAAACCTCTACCGCACACACTGAAACCACTTCCACACACACTGAAACACCTTCCCCACACACTGAAACCCCTTCCCCACACTCTGAAACCCCTTCCACACACACTGAAACACCTTCCCCACACACTGAAACCCCTTCCCCACACACTGAAACCCCTTCCGCACACAGTGAAACCCTTCCCCCCACACGGAAACCCCTTCCCCACACACTGAAACCCCTTCTCCACACACTGAATCACATTCCCACACACTGAAACCCCTTCCCCACACACTGAAACCCCTTCCCCACACACTGAAAACCCTTCCCCACACACTGAAACCCTTCCCCACACTCTGAAACCCCTTCCCCTCCCACTGAAACCCCTTTCCCACACACTGAAACCATTACCCACACTCTGAAACCCCTTCCCCACACAATGAAACACCTTCCCCAAACACTGAAACCCCTTCCCCACTCACTGAAACCCTTCCCCACACACTGAAACACCTTCCCCACACACAGAAACCCCTTCCGCACACACCGAAACCCATCCCCACACACTGAAACCCATCCCCACACACTGAAACCCCTTCCCCACACACTGAAACACATCCCCACACACAGAAACACCTTCCCCACACACGGAAACCCCTTCCGCACACACTGAAACCCATCCCCACACACTGAAACACATCCCCACACACTGAAACCCTTCCCCACACACTGAAACACATGCCCACACACAGAAACACCTTCCCCACACACTGAAATACCTTCCCCACACACTGAATCACATCCCCACACACTGAAACCTCTTCCCCACACAGTGAAACACATCCCCACTCACTGAAACCGCTTCCCACACACTGAAACACCTTCCGCACACACTGAAACACCTTCCCCACACACTGAAACCCCTTCCGCACACAGTGAAACCCCTCCCCACACACTGAAACACCTTCCCCATACACTGAAACACATCCCCACACACTGAAACCCCATCCCCACACACTGAAACCACTTCCGCACACACTGAAACACCTTCCCCACAAACTGAAACACCTTCCCCACACAATGAAACCTCTACCGCACACACTGAAACCCCTTCCGCACACACTGAAACCCTTCCCCACACACAGAAACACAGACCGCAGAAACTGAAACCACTTCCGCACACACTGAAAAACCTTCCCCACACACTGAAACCCCTTCCCCACACACTGAAACACCTTCCCCACACACTGAGACCCCTTCCACACACACTGTAACACCTTCCACACACACTGAAACCCCTTCCCCACACACAGAAACACATCCCCACACACTGAAACCCCTTCCCCACAAACTGAAACACATCCCCACACACTGAAACCCCTTCCGCACAGAGTGAAAACCTTCCACACACACTGAAATCCCTTCCCCACACACTGAGACCCCTTCCCCACACACTGAAAACCCATCCCCACACACTGAAATAATTCCCCACACAATGAAACCCCTTCCCCACTCACTGAAACCCCTTCCCCACGCACTGAAACCATTACCCACACTCTGAAACCCCTTCCCCAAACAATGAAACACCTTCCCCAAACACTGAAACCCCTTCCCCACAAACTGAAACCCTTCCCCACACACTGAAACACCTTCCCCACACACTGAAACCCCTTCCACACCCACTGAAACCCCTTCCCTACACACAGAAACCCATTGCCCAAACACTGAAACCCCTTCCGCACTCAGTGAAACCCTTCCCCACATACTGAAACCCCTTCCCCACACACCGAAACACCTTCCCCAGACACTGAAACCCTTCCCCACACACTGAAACCCTTCCCCACACACTGAAACCCCTTCCGCACACACTGAAACACCTTCCCCACACACTGAAACCCCTTCCGCATTCACTGTTACACATTTCCCACATATTGAAACCCTTCCCCACACACTGAAACCCCTTCCGCCAACACTGAAACCCTTCCCCACATACTGAAACCCCTTCCCCACACACTGACACATCGTCCCCTCACACTGATACCCTTCCCCACACACTGAAACCCCTTCCCCACACACTGAAACCACTCCGCACACTGTGCAACCGTTCCCCACACACTGAAACCCCTTCCCCAAACATTGAAACACATTCCCACACACTGAAATACCTTCCCCACACACTGAAACCGCTTCCCCACACACTGAAACACATTCCCCACACACTGCAACCCCTTCCCCACACACCGAAACTCCTTCCCCACACACTGAAACCCTTCCCCACACACTGAAACCCTTCCCCATACACTGAAACCCCTTCCGCACACACTGAAACACCTTCCCCACACTCTGAAACCCCTTCCGCATTCACTGTTACACATTCCCCACATATTGAAACCCTTCCCCACACACTGAAACCCCTTCCGCCAACACTGAAACCCTTCCCCACATACTGAAACCCCTTCCCCACACACTGACACACCGTCCCCACACACTGAAACCCTTCCCCACACACTGAAACCCCTTCCCCACACACTGAAACACCTTCCCCACAGACTGAAACCCCTTCCACATACACTGAAACATCTTCTCCACAAACTGAAACTCCTTCCCCACTCACTGAAACCTCTACCGCACACACTGAAACCCCTTCCGCACACACTGAAACACCTTCCCCACACACTGAAATCCCTTCCCCACACACTGAAACCCCTTCTGCACACACTGAAACACCTTCCCCACACACTGAAACCCCTTCCGCACACAGTGAAAACCTTCCACACACACTGAAACCCCATCCCCACACACTGAAACCCCTTCTTCATACACTGAAACACATCCCCACACACTGATACCCCTTCCCCACTCACTGAAACCCCTTCCCCACACACTGTAACCCCTTCCCCACACACTGAAACACCTTCCCCACACACTGAAACACATCCCCACACACTGATACCCCTTCTTCATGCACTGAAACACATCCCCACACACTGATACCCCTTCCCCACACACTGAAACACATCCCCACATACTGATACCCCTTCCGCACTCAGTGAAACCCTTCCCCACATACTGAAACCCCTTCCCCACACACTGAAACCCCATCCCCACACACTGAAACCCCTTCATCATGCACTGAAACACATCCCCACACACTGATACCCCTTCCCCACACAATGAAACACCTTCCCCAAACACTGAAACCCCTTCCCCACTCGCTGAAACCCTTCCCCACACACTGAAACACCTTCCCCACACACTGAAACCCCTTCCGCACACACTGAAACCCATCCCCACACACTGAAACCCATCCCCACACACTGAAACCCCTTCCCCACACACTGAAACAAATCCCCACACACAGAAACACCTTCCCCACACACTGAAATCCATTCCTCACACAGTGAAACCCATCCCCACACACTGAAACCCATCCCCACACACTGAAACCCTTCCCCACACACTGAAACCCCTTCCCCACACACTGAAACCGCTCCGCACACAGTGAAACCGTTCCCCACACACTGAAACCCCTTCCCCAAACACTGAAACACATTCCCACACTCTGAAATACCTTCCCCACACACTGAAACCGCTTCCCCACACACTGAAACACATTCCCCACACACTGAAATCCCTTCCCCACACACCGAAACACCTTCCCCACACACTGAAACCCTTCCCCACACACTGAAACCCTTCCCCACACACTGAAACCCCTTCCACACACACTGAAACACCTTCCCCACACACTGAAACCCCTTCCGCATTCACTGTTACACATTCCCCACATATTGAAACCCTTCCCCACACACTGAAACCCCTTCCGCCAAGACTGAAACCCTTCCCCACATACTGAAACCCCTTCCCCACACACTGACACACCGTCCCCACACATTGAAACCCTTCCCCACACACTGAAACCCCTTCCCCACACAATGAAACCCCTCCGCACACAGTGAAACCGTTCCCCACACACTGAAACCCCTTCCCCAAACACTGAAACACATTCCCACATTCTGAAATACCTTCCCCACACACTGAAACCGCTTCCCCACACACTGAAACACATTCCCCACACACTGAAACCCCTTCCCCACATACTGAAACCCATTCCCCACACACTGAAAAGCCTTCCGCTCACACTGAAACCCCTTCCGCACACACTGAAACACATCCCCACACAGTGAAACACCTTCCCCACACACTGAAACACATCCCCACACACTGAAACCCCATCCCACACACTGAAACACCTTCTCCACACACTGAAACACATTCCCCACACACTGAAACCCCTTCCACACAGAGTGAAACCCCTCCCCACACACTGAAACCCCTTCCCCATACACTGAAGCACATCCCCACACACTGAAACACCTTCTCCACAAACTGAAACTCCTTCCCCACACACTGAAACCTCTACCGCACACACTGAAACCCCTTCCGCACACACTGAAACACCTTCCCCACACACTGAAACCCCTTCCCCACACACTGAAACCCCTTCTGCACACACTGAAACACCTTCCCCACACACTGAAACCCCTTCCGCACACAGTGAAAACCTTCCCCACACACTGAAACCCCATCCACACACACTGAAACCCCTTCTTCATACACTGAAACACATCCCCACACACTTATACCCCTTCCCCACTCACTGAAACCCCTTCCCCACACACTGAAACCCCTTCCCCACAAACTGAAACACCTTCCCCACACACTGAAACACATCCCCACATACTGATACCCCTTCCGCACTCAGTGAAACCCTTCCCCACATACTGAAACCCCTTCCCCACACACTGAAACCCCATCCCCACACACTGAAACCCCTTCTTCATGCACTGAAACACATCCCCACACACTGATACCGCTTCCCCACACAATGAAACACCTTCCCCAAACACTGAAACCCCTTCCCCACTCACTGAAACCCTTCCCCACACACTGAAACACCTTCCCCACACACTGAAACCCCTTCCGCACACACTGAAACCCATCCCCACACACTGAAACCCATCCCCACACACTGAAACCCCTTCCCCACACACCGAAACACATCCCCACCCACAGAAACACCTTCCCCACACACTGAAACCCCTTCCGCACACACTGAAACCCATATACACACACTGAAACCCATCCCCACACACTGAAACCCCTTCCCCACACACTAAAACACATCCCCACACAAAGAAACACCTTCCCCACACACTGAAACACCTTCCTCACACACTGAAACCCATCCCCACACACATGAAACCCATCCCCACACACTGAAACCCTTCCCCACACACTGAAACCCCTTCCCCACCACCTGAAACCCCTCCGCATACAGTGAAACCGTTCCCCACACACTGAAACCCCTTCCCCAAACACTGAAACACATTCCCACACTCTGAAATACCTTCCCCACACACTGAAACCGCTTCCCCACACACTGAAACACATTCCCCACACACTGAAACCCCTTCCCCACACACCGAAACACCTTCCCCACACACTGAAACCCTTCCCCACACACTGAAACCCTTCCCCACACACTGAAACCCCTTCCGCACACACTGAAACACCTTCCCCACACACTGAAACCCCTTCCGCATTCACTGTTACACATTCCCCACATATTCAAACCCTTCCCCACACACTGAAACCCCTTCCGCCAACACTGAAACCCTTCCCCACATACTGAAACCCCTTCCCCACACACTGACACACCGTCCCCAAACACTGAAACCCTTCCCCACACACTGAAACCCCTTCCACACACACTGAAACCCCTCCGCACACAGTGAAACCGTTCCCCACACACTGAAACCCGTTCCCCAAACACTGAAACACATTCCCACACTCTGAATTACATTCCCCACACACTGCAACCGCTTCCCCACACACTGAAACACATTCCCCACACACTGAAACCCCTTCCCCACATACTGAAACCCATTCCCCACACACTGAAAAGCCTTCCGCTCACACTGAAACCCCTTCCGCACACACTGAAACACATCCCCACACACTGAAACCCCATCCCACACACTGAAACACCTTCTCCACACACTGAAACACATTCCCCACACACTGAAACCCCTTCCACACAGAGTGAAACCCCTCCCCACACACTGAAACCCCTTCCCCATACACTGAAGCACATCCCCACACACTGAAACACCTTCTTCACAAACTGAAACTCCTTCCCCACACACTGAAACCTCTACCGCACACACTGAAACCCCTTCCGCACACACTGAAACACCTTCCCCACACACTGAAACCCCTTCCCCACACACTGAAACCCCTTCTGCACACACTGAAACACCTTCCCCACACACTGAAACCCCTTCCGCACACAGTGAAAACCTTCCACACACACTGAAACCCCATCCCCACACACCGAAACACCTTCCCCACACACTGAAACCCTTCCCCACACACTGAAACCCTTCCCCACACACTGAAACCCCTTCCGCACACACTGAAACACCTTCCCCACACACTGAAACCCCTTCCGCATCCACTGTTACACATTCCCCACATATTCAAACCCTTCCCCAAACACTGAAACCCCTTCCGCCAACACTGAAACCCTTCCCCACATACTGAAACCCCTTCCCCAAAAACTGACACACCGTCCCCACACACTGAAACCCTTCCCCACACACTGAAACCCCTTCCCCACACACTGAAACCCCTCCGCACACAGTGAAACCGTTCCCCACACACTGAAACCCGTTCCCCAAACACTGAAACACATTCCCACACTCTGAAATACATTCCCCACACACTGAAACCGCTTCCCCACACACTGAAACACATTCCCCACACACTGAAACCCCTTCCCCACATACTGAAACCCATTCCCCACACACTGAAAAGCCTTCCGCTCACACTGAAACCCCTTCCGCACACACTGAAACACATCCCCACACACTGAAACCCCATCCCACACACTGAAACACCTTCTCCGCACACTGAAACACATTCCCCACACACTGAAACCCCTTCCACACACAGTGAAACCCCTCCCCACACACTGAAACCCCTTCCCCATACACTGAAGCACATCCCCACACACTGAAACACCTTCTTCACAAACTGAAACTCCTTCCCCACACACTGAAACCTCTACCGCACACACTGAAACCCCTTCCGCACACACTGAAACACCTTCCCCACACACTGAAACCCCTTCCCCACACACTGAAACCCCTTCTGCACACACTGAAACACCTTCCCCACACACTGAAACCCCTTCCGCACACAGTGAAAACCTTCCACACACACTGAAACCCCATCCCCACACACTGAAACCCCTTCTTCATACACTGAAACACATCCCCACACACTGATACCCCTTCCCCACTCACTGAAACCCCTTCCCCACACACTGAAACACCTTCCCCACACACTGAAACACATACCCACACACTGAAACCCCTTCCGCACTCAGTGAAACCCTTCCCCACATACTGAAACCCCTTCCCCACACACTGAAACCCCATCCCCACACACTGAAACCCCTTCTTCATGCACTGAAACACATCCCCGCACACTGATACCCCTTCCCCACACAATGAAACACCTTCCCCAAACACTGAAACTCCTTCTTCATGCACTGAAACCCCTTCCCCACACACTGAAACACCTTCCCCACACACTGAAACCCCTTCCGCACAGACTGAAACCCATCCCCACACACTGAAACCCATCCCCACACACTGAAACCCCTTCCCCACACACTGAAACCCCTTCCGCACACACTGAAACCCATCCCCACACACTGAAACCCATCCCCACACACTGAAACCCTTCCCCACACACTGAAACACATCCCCACACACAGAAACACCTTCCCCACACACTGAAATACCTTCCCACACACTGAATCACATCCCCACACACTGAAACCCCTTCCCCACACAGTGAAACACATCCCCACTCACTGAAACCCCTTCCCACACTAATCCCATACTCCTACCACATCCCCACCTGTCCCTATATTTCCCTACCACCTACCTATACTAGGGGCAATTTATAATGGCCAATTAACCTATCAACCTGCAAGTTTTTTGCATGTGGGAGGAAACCGGAGCACCCGGAGGAAACCCACGCAGACACAGGGAGAACTTGCAAACTCCACACAGGCAGTACCCAGAATTGAACCCGGGTCGCTGGAGCTGTGAGGCTGCAGTGCTTACCACTGTGCCACTGTGCCGCCCTAGTTTCAGTGAGTGGGGATGGGGTTTCAGAGTGTGGGGAAGGGTTTCACTGTTTGGGGAAGGTGTTTCATTGTGTGTTGAAGGGTATTCAGTGTGTGGGAAAGGGGTTTCAGTGTGTGCGGAAGGGGTTTCAGTGTGTTGGGAAGGTGTTACAGTGTGTGGGAAAGGGGTTTCAGTATGTGGGGTAGGGGTTTCAGTGTTTGGGGAAGGGTTTCAGCGTGTGAGGCAGGCTTTCAGTGTGTGGGGAAGGTGTTTCAGTGTGTGGGGAAGGGTTCTCAGTGTGTGGGGAAGGGTTTCAGTGTGTGGGGAATGGGTTTCAGTGTGTGGGGTAGGGTTACAGTGTGTGGGGAAGGGGTTTCAGTGTGTGGGGATGGGATTTCAGTATGTGGGGAAGGGTTTCAGTGTTTGTGGAAGGGGTTTCAGTGAGTGGGGAAGGGTTTAAGTGTGTGGTGAAGGTGTTTCAGTGTGTGCGAAAGGGGTTTCAGTGTGTGGGGAAGGGTTTCAGTGTGTGGGGAAGGGGTTTCAGTGTGTGGGGAAGTTGTTTCAGTGTGTGGGGAAGGGGTTTCAGTATGTGGGGAAGGGTTTCACTGAGTGCGGAAGGGGTTTCAGTGATTGGGGAAGGGGTTCAGTGTGTGGGGAAGGGGTTTCAGTGTGTGCGGAAGGGGTTTCAGTGTGTGGGGAAGGTGTTTCAGTGTGTGGGGAAGGGTTTCAGTGTGTGGGGGAGGGGTTTCAGTGTTTGGGGAAGGTGTTTCATTGTGTGGGGAAGGGGTTTCAGAGTGTGGGTAATGGTTTCAGTGTGTGGGGAAAGGGTTTCAGTGAGTGGGGATGGGGTTTCAGAGTGTGGGGAAGGGTTTCAGTGTGTGGGGAAGGGTTTTCAGAGTGTGGGGAAGGGGTTTCAGTGTGTTGGGAAGGGGTATCAGTGTGTGGGGATGTGTTTCAGTATATGAAGAAGGGGTTTCAGTACGTGGCGATGGGGTTTTAGCGTGTGTGGACGGTTTTCACTGTGTGCAGAAGGGATTTCAGTGTGTGGGGAAGTGGTTTCAGTGTGTGGGAAAGGTGTTTCAGTGTGTGCGGAAGGGGTTTCAGTGTGTGGGGAAGGGGTTTCAGTGTGTGGGGAAGGTGTTTCACTGTGTGCGGAAGGGGTTTCAGTGTGTGCGGTAGAGGTTTCAGTGTGTGGGGAAGGAGTTTCAGTTTGTGGGGAAGGTGTTTCAGTGTGTGGGGAAGGGTTTCAGTGTGTGGGGACGGTGTTTCAGTGTGTGCGGAAGGGGTTTCAGTGTATGGTGAAGATGTTTTGGTGTGTGGGGAAGGTGTTTCAGTGTTTGGGGAAGCGGTTCAAGTGTGTGGGGAAGGGGTTTCAATGTGTGGGGAGGGGGTTTCAGGGTGTGGGGAAGGGTTTAACTGTGTGCAGAATGGGTTTCGGTGTGTGGGGAAGGTGTTTCAGTGTGTGTGGAAGGGGTTTCAGTATTTGGGGTAGGGATTTCAGTGTGTGGGGAAGGGTTTCAGTGTGTGGGGCAGGGTTTCAGTGTGTGCAGAAGGGGTATCTGTGTGTGAGGAAGGGTTTCAGTGTGTGGGGAAGGGTTTCAGTGTGTGGGGAAGGGGTTTCAGTGTGTGGGGAAGGGGTTTCAGTGTGTGGGGATGTGATTCAGTGTGTGGAGAAGGGGTTGCAGTGTGTGGGGAAGGGGTTTCCGTTTGTGGGGAAGGGTTTCACTGAGTGCGGAAGGGGTTTCAGTGTGTGGGGAAGGGGTTTCAGTGTGTGGGGAAGTTGTTTCAGTGTGTGCGGAAAGGGTTTCAGTGTGTGGGGAAGGGGTTTCAGTGTGTGGGGAAGGTGTTTCAGTGTGTGTGGAAGGGGTTTCAGTGTGTGCGGTAGAGGTTTCAGTGTGTGGGGAAGGGGTTTCAGTTTGTGGGGAAGGAGTTTCAGTATGTGCGGAAGGGGTTTCAGTGTTTGGGGATGGGGTTTCAGTGTGTGGGGATGTGTTTCAGTGTGTGGGGAAGGGGTTTCAGTGTGTGGGGAGGGGTTTCACTGTGTGCGGAAGGGGTTTCAGTGTGTGGGAAGGTGTTTCAGTGTGTGGGGAAGGTGTTTCAGTGTGTGGGAAGGGGTTTCAGTGTGTGGGTATGTGTTTCCGTGTGTGGGGAAGGTGTCTCAGTGTGTGGGGATGTGTTTCAGTGTGTTTAGAAGGTATTTCAGTGTGTGGGGAAGTGTTTCACTGTGTGGGGATGGTGTTTCATTTTGAGCAGAAGGTGTTTCAGTGTGTGGGGAATGGGTTTCAGTATGTGGGGAAGGGGTTTCAGTGTGTGGGGAATGTGTTTCAGTGTGTGGTGAAGGGGTATCAGTGTGTGGGGAAGGTGTTTCAGTGTGTGGGGATGTGTTTCAGTGATTGGGGAAGGGGTTTCAGTCCGTGTGGAAGGGTTTCACTGTGTGCGGAAGGGGTTTCAGTGTGTGGGGAGGGGGTTTCAGTGTGTGGGGAAGGTGTTTCAGTGTGTGTGGAAGGGGTTTCAGTGTGTGGGGAAGGGGTTTCAGTGTCTGCGGAAGGTGTTTCAGTGTGTGCGGAAGGTGTTTCATTGTGTGGGGAAGGTGTTTCTGTGTGTGGGGTTGGGTTTCAGTGTGTGGGGATGGGTTTCAGTGTGTGGGGATGGGTTTCAGTGATTGCGGAAGGGGTTTCAGTGTGTGGGGAAGGTGTTTCTGTGAGTGGGGATGTGTTTCAGTGTGTGGGGAATGGGTTTCAGTGTGTGGGGAAGGGGTTTCAGTGTGTGGGGATTGGTTTCAGTGTGTGGGGATGGGTTTCAGTGTGTGCGGAAGGGGTTTCAGTGTGTGGGGAAGGTGTTTCAGTGTGTGGGGAAGGGTTTCAGTGTGTGGGGAAGGGGTTTCAGTGTTTGGGGAAGGTGTTTCATTGCGTGGGGAAGGGGTTTCAGAGTGTGGGTAATGGTTTTAGTGTGTGGGAAAGGTGTTTCAGAGATTGGGGAAGGGGTTTCAGAGTGTGGGGAAGGGTTTCAGTGTGTGGGGAAGGGGTTTCGTTGTGTGGGCAAGGGGTTTCAGTGTGTGGGGATGTGATTCAGTGTGTGGAGAAGGGGTTGCAGTGTGTGGGGAAGGTGTTTCCGTTTGTGGGGAAGGGTTTCACTGTGTGCGGAAGAGGTTTCGGTGTGTGGGGAAGGGGTTTCAGTGTGTGGGGAAGTTGTTTCTGTGAGTGCGGAAGGGGTTTCAGTGTGTGGGGAAGGGGTTTCAGTGTGTGGGGAAGGGGTTTCAGTGTGTGGGGAAGGTGTTTCAGTGTGTGTGGAAGGGGTTTCAGTGTGTGCGGTAGAGGTTTCAGTGTGTGGGGAAGGGGTTTCAGTTTGTGGGGAAGGTGTTTCAGTCTGTGCGGAAGGGGTTTCAGTGTTTGGGGATGGGGTTTCAGTGTGTGGGGATGTGTTTCAGTGTGTGGGGAAGGGGTTTCAGTGTGTGGGGTGGGGTTTCACAGTGTGCGGAAGGGGTTTCAGTGTGTGGGGAAGGTGTTTCAGTGTGTGGGGAAGGTGTTTCAGTGTGTGGGAAGGGGTTTCAGTGTGTGGGTATGTGTTTCAGTGTGTGGGGAAGGTGTTTCAGTGTGTGGGGATGTGTTTCAGTTTGTTTAGAAGGTATTTCAGTGTGTGGTGAAGGGTTTCACTGTGTGGTGATGGTGTTTCAGTTTGTGCAGAAGGGGTTTCAGTGTGCGGGGAATGGGTTTCAGTATGTGGGGAAGGGGTTTCAGTGTGTGGGGAATGTGTTTCAGTGTGTGGTGAAGGGGTATCAGTGTGTGGGGAAGGTGTTTCAGTGTGTGGGGATGTGTTTCAGTGATTGGGGAAGGGGTTTCAGTCCGTGGGGAAGGGTTTCAGTGTGTGTGGAAGGGGTTTCAGTGTGTGGGGAAGGGGTTTCAGTGTCTGCGGAAGGTGTTGCAGTGTGTGCGGAAGGTGTTTCAGTGTGTGGGGAAGGGGTTTCAGTGTGTGGGGAAGGTGTTTCATTTTGAGCGGAAGGAGTTTCCGTTTGTGGGGAAGGGGATTCAGTGTGTGGGGAAGTTGTTTCATTGTTTGGGGAATGTGCTGCATTGTGTGTGGAAGGGTATTCAGTGTGTGGGAAAAGGGTTTCAGTGTGTTTTGAGGCGTTTCAGTGTGTGGGGAAGGGGTTGAAACCCCTTTTGCACACACTGAAACACCTTCCCCACACACTGAAACCACTTCCGCACACACTGTTACACATTCCCCACACACTGAGAACCCTTCCCCACAAACTGAAACACCTTCCCCACACACTGAAAGCCTGCCCCACACAATGAAACCCTTCCCCACACACTGAATCCCCTACCCCACATACTGAAACCC
Organism: Heterodontus francisci; assembly: GCF_036365525.1. Taxonomy (NCBI): domain Eukaryota; kingdom Metazoa; phylum Chordata; class Chondrichthyes; order Heterodontiformes; family Heterodontidae; genus Heterodontus; species Heterodontus francisci. The sequence continues at coordinate 879,023 of NW_027140954.1, read as the reverse complement.
CTTCCCCACACAATGTAACACCTTCCCAACACACTGAAACCCCTTCCGCACACACTGAAACCCCTTCCCCACACACTGAATACCTTTCCACACACAATGAAACACCTTCCCCGCACAATGAAACACCTTCCCCACACACAGAATCCCCTTCCCCACACACTGAAACCCCTTCCGCACACAATGAAACACCTTCCCCACACACTGAAACCCCTTCCCCACACACTGAAACACCTTCCGCGGAAACTGAAACCCCTTCCGCACACACTGAAACACCTTCCCCACACACTGAAACACATCCCCACACACTGAAACGCCTCCCCACACACTGAAACCCCTTCAACACACACTGAAACACCTTCCCCACACACTGCAACCCCTTCCCCACACACTGAAACACATCCCCACACACTGAAACCCCTTCCCCACAAACTGAAACACATCCCCACACACTGAAACGCCTTCCCCACACACTGAAACTCATCCCCACACACTGAAACACCTTCACCACAGACTGAAACCCCTTCCACAAACACTGAAACCCCTTGTGCACTCAGTGAAACCATTCCCCACATACTGAAACCCCTTCCCCACACACTCAAACACATTCCCCACACACTGAAACACTTCCCCACACACTGAAACACCTTACGCACACACTGAAACACTTCCCCACACAGGGAAACACCTTTCCCACACACTGAAACCCCGTCCCCAGACACTGTAATCCTGCCCCACACACTGAAACACTTCCCCCCACACTGAAACCCTTCCCCACACACTGAAACACCTTCCCCACACACTGAAACCCCTTCCGCATACACTGAAACCCATCCCCACAAACTGAAACCCATCCCCACACACAGAAACACCTTCCCCACACACTGAAACCCATTCCCCACACACTGTAACCCATCCCCACACACTGAAACCCAACCCCACACACTGAAACACCTTCCCCACACACTGAACCCCTTCCCCACACACTGTAACACATCCACACACACTGAAACATCTTCCCCACACACTGAAACCCCTTCCCCACACACTGAAACACCTCCCCCACACACAGAAACATCTTCCCCACAAACTGAAATCCCTTCCCCACACACTGAAATACCTTGCCCAGACACTGAAACACCTTCCCCACACACTGATACACCTTCACCACACAGTGAAACCCTACCCCACACACTGAAACCTCTTCCCCATGCACTGAAACCCCTTCCACACAAACTGAAACACCTTCCCCACACACTGAAACACCTACCCCACACACCGAAACCCCTTCTGCACACACTGTAACACATTCCCCACACACTGAAACCCTTCCTCACACACAGATACCCCTTCCGCACACACTGAAACCCTGCCCCACACACTGAAACCCTTCCCCACACATTGAAATCCCTACCCCACATACTGAAACCCCTTCCACACACACTGAAACACCTTCCCCACACACCGAAACCCATTCCGCACACAGTTAAACCCTTCCCCACACGCTGAAACCCCCTCCCCACACATTGAAACCCCTTCCCCACACACTTGAACCGCTTCCCCAAACACTGAAACACCTTCCCCACACACCGAAACATCTTCACCACACACTGAAACCCCTTCCGCACACAATGAAACACCGTCCCCACACACTGAAACCCTTCCCCACACACTGAAACACCTTCCCCACAAACTGAAACTCCTTCCCCACACACTGAAACCCCTTCCGCACACACTGAAACACCGTCCCCACACACTGAAACCCTTCCACACACACTGAAACACCTTTCCCACACACTGAAACCACTTCCCCACACACTGAAACCACTTCCGCACACAGTGAAAACCTTCCACACACACTAAAACCCCATCGCAACACACTGAAACCCCTTCTTCATACACTGAAACACATCCCCACACACGGATACCCCTTCCCAACACACTGAAACCCCTTCCCCACACTCTGAAATCCCTTCCCCACACACTGAAACCCTTCCCCACACTCTGAAACCCAACCCCACACACTGAAACACCTTCCCCACACACTGAACCCCTTCCCCACACACTGTAACACATCCACACACACTGAAACATCTTCCCCACACACTGAAACCCCTTCCCCACACACTGAAACACCTCCCCCACACACAGAAACATCTTCCCCACAAACTGAAATCCCTTCCCCACACACTGAAATACCTTGCCCAGACACTGAAACACCTTCCCCACACACTGATACACCTTCACCACACAGTGAAACCCTACCCCACACACTGAAACCTCTTCCCCATGCACTGAAACCCCTTCCACACAAACTGAAACACCTTCCCCACACACTGAAACACCTACCCCACACACCGAAACCCCTTCTGCACACACTGTAACACATTCCCCACACACTGAAACCCTTCCTCACACACAGATACCCCTTCCGCACACACTGAAACCCTGCCCCAGACACTGAAACCCTTCCCCACACATTGAAATCCCTACCCCACATACTGAAACCCCTTCCACACACACTGAAACACCTTCCCCACACACCGAAACCCATTCCGCACACAGTTAAACCCTTCCCCACACCCTGAAACCCCCTCCCCACACATTGAAACCCCTTCCCCACACACTTGAACCGCTTCCCCAAACACTGAAACACCTTCCCCACACACCGAAACATCTTCACCACACACTGAAACCCCTTCCGCACACAATGAAACACCGTCCCCACACACTGAAACCCTTCCCCACACACTGAAACACCTTCCCCACAAACTGAAACTCCTTCCCCACACAATGAAACCCCTTCCGCACACACTGAAACACCGTCCCCACACACTGAAACCCTTCCACACACACTGAAACACCTTTCCCACACACTGAAACCACTTCCCCACACACTGAAACCACTTCCGCACACAGTGAAAACCTTCCACACACACTAAAACCCCATCGCAACACACTGAAACCACTTCTTCATACACTGAAACACATCCCCACACACGGATACCCCTTCCCAACACACTGAAACCCCTTCCCCACACTCTGAAATCCCTTCCCCACACACTGAAACCCTTCCCCACACTCTGAAACCCCATCCCCACTCACTGAAACCCTTTCCCCACACACTGAAACCATTACCCACTCTCTGAAACCCCTTCCCCACACAATGAAACACCTTCCCCAAACACTGAAACCCCTTCCCCACAGACTGAAACCCTTCCCCACACACTGAAACACCTTCCCCACACACTGAACCCCTTCCCCAATCACTGAAACCCCTTCCGCACTCAGTGAAACCCTTCCCCACATACTGAAACCCCTTCCCCACACACTGAAACACCTTCCCCACACACTGAAACCCTTCCCCGCACACTGAAACCCTTCCCCACACACTGAAACCCCTTTCGCACACACTGAAACACCTTCACCACACACTGAAACCCTTCCCCACTCACTGAAACCCCTTCCGCAAACACTTAAACCCTTCCCCACATCCTGAAACCCCATCCCCACACACTGAAACCCCTTCCCCACACACTGTAACCCTTCCCCACACACTGAAACCCCTTCCCCACACACTGAAACCCTTCCCCACACACTGAGAACCCTTCCCCACACACTGAAATACCTTCCCCACACACTGAAAGACTGCCCCACACACTGAAACCCTTCCCCACACACTGAAACCCCTACCCCACATACTGAAACCCCTTCAACACACACTGAAACACCTTCCCCACACACTGCAACCCCTTCCCCACACACTGAAACACATCCCCACACACTGAAACCCCTTCCCCACAAACTGAAACACATCCCCACACACTGAAACTCCTTCCCCACACACTGAAACACCTTCACCACAGACTGAAACCCCTTCCACAAACACTGAAACCCCTTGTGCACTCAGTGAAACCCTTCCCCACATACTGAAACCCCTTCCCCACACACAGAAACACCTTCCCCACACACTGAAACCCTTCCCCACACACTGAAACACCTTCCCCACACACTGAAACCCCTTCCGCACACACTGAAACCCATCCCCATAAACTGAAACCCATCCCCACACACAGAAACACCTTCCCCACACACTGAAACCCCTTCCCCACACACTGAAACCCATCCACACACACTGAAACCCATCCCCACACACTGAAACCCAACCCCACACACTGAAACACCTTCCGCACACACTGAAACACCTTCCCCACACACTGAAACACATCCCCACACACTGAAACGCCTCCCCTCACACTGAAACCCCTTCAACACACTCTGAAACACCTTCCCCACACACTGCATCCCCTTCCCCACACACTGAAACACATCCCCACACACTGAAACCCCTTCCCCACAAACTGAAACACATCCCCACACACTGAAACGCCTTCCCCACACACTGAAACACATCCCCACACACTGAAACACCTTCACCACAGACTGAAACCCCTTCCACAAACACTGAAACCCCTTGTGCACTCAGTGAAACCATTTCCCACATACTGAAACCCCTTCCCCACACACTCAAACACCTTCCCCACACACTGAAACCCTTCCCCACACACTGAAACACCTTCCGCACACACTGAAGCACTTCCCCACACACGGAAACCCCTTTCCCACACACTGAAACCTCGTCCCCAGACACTGTAATCCTGCCCCACACACTGAAACACTTCCCCACACACTGAAACCCTTCCCCACACACTGAAACCCCTTCCCCACACACTGAAACCCATCCCCACACACTGAAACCCATCCCCACACACTGAAACCCAACCCCACACACTGAAACACCTTCCGCACACACTGAAACACCTTCCCCACACACTGAAACACATCCCCACACACTGAAACGCCTCCCCTCACACTGAAACCCCTTCAACACACACTGAAACACCTTCCCCACACACTGCATCCCCTTCCCCACACACTGAAACACATCCCCACACACTGAAACCCCTTCCCCACAAACTGAAACACATCCCCACACACTGAAACGCCTTCCCCACACACTGAAACACATCCCCACACACTGAAACACCTTCACCACAGACTGAAACCCCTTCCACAAACACTGAAACCCCTTGTGCACTCAGTGAAACCATTCCCCACATACTGAAACCCCTTCCCCACACACTCAAACACCTTCCCCACACACTGAAACCCTTCCCCACACACTGAAACACCTTCCGCACACACTGAAGCACTTCCCCACACACGGAAACCCCTTTCCCACACACTGAAACCTCGTCCCCAGACACTGTAATCCTGCCCCACACACTGAAACACTTCCCCACACACTGAAACCCTTCCCCACACACTGAAACACCTTCCCCACACACTGAAACCCCTTCTGCACACACTGAAACCCATCCCCACAAACTGAAACCCATCCCCACACAGAGAAACACCTTCCCCACACACTGAAACCCATTACCCACACACTGAAACCCATCCCCACACACTGAAACCCATCCCCACACACTGAAACCCAACCCCACACACTGAAACACCTTCCCCACACACTGAACCCCTTCCCCACACACTGTAACACATCCCCACACACTGAAACATCTTCCCCACACACTGAAACCCCTTCCCCACACACTGAAACACCTCCCCCACACACTGAAACACCTTCCCCACAAACTGAAATCCCTTCCCCACACACTGAAATACCTTCCCCAGACACTGAAACACCTTCCCCACACACTGATACACATTCACCACACAGTGAAACCCTACCCCACACACTGAAACCTCTTCCCCATGCACTGAAACCCCTTCCACACAAACTAAAACACCTTCCCCACACACTGAAACACCTACCCCACACACCGAAACTCCTTCTGCACACACTGTAACACATTCCCCACACACTGAAACCCTTCCTCACACACAGATACCCCTTCCGCACACACTGAAACCCTGCCCCACACACTGAAACCCTTCCCCACACACTGAAATCCCTACCCCACATACTGAAACCCCTTCCACACACACTGAAACACCTTCCCCACACACCGAAACCCATTCCGCACACAGTTAAACCCTTCCCCACACCCTGAAACCCCCTCCCCACACATTGAAACCCCTTCACCACACACTTGAACCGCTTCCCCAAACACTGAAACACCTTCCCCACACACCGAAACATCTTCACCACACACTGAAACCCCTTCCGCACACACTGAAACACCGTCCCCACACACTGAAACCCTTCCCCACACACTGAAACACCTTCCCAACAAACTGAAACTCCTTCCCCACACACTGAAACCTCTACCGCACACACTGAAACCCCTTCCGAACACACTGAAACACCTTCCCCACACACTGAAACCCCTTCCCCACACACTGAAACCCCTTCCGCACACACTGAAACACCTTTCCCACACACTGAAACCACTTCCCCACACACTGAAACCACTTCCGCACACAGTGAAAACCTTCCACACACTCTAAAACCCCATCGCCACACACTGAAACCCCTTCTTCATACACTGAAACACATCCCCACACACTGATACCCCTTCCCAACACACTGAAACCCCTTCCCCACACTCTGAAAACCCTTCCCCACACACTGAAACCCTTCCCCACACTCTGAAACCCCATCCCCACTCAGTGAAACCCTTTCCCCACACACTGAAACCATTACCCACACTCTGAAACCCCTTCCTCACACAATGAAACACCTTCCCCAAACACTGAAACCCCTTCCCCACACACTGAAACCCATTCCCCACACACTGAAACACCTTCCCCACATACTGAAACCCCTTCCGCACACACTGAAACCCCTTCCGCACACACTGAACCCCTTCCCCAATCACTGAAACCCCTTCCGCACTCAGTGAAACCCTTCCCCACATACTGAAACCCCTTCCCCACACACTGAAACACCTTCCACACACACTGAAGCACTTCCCCACACACGGAAACCCCTTTCCCACACACTGAAACCTCGTCCCCAGACACTGTAATCCTGCCCCACACACTGAAACACTTCCCCACACACTGAAACCCTTCCCCACACACTGAAACACCTTCCCCACACACTGAAACCCCTTCCGCACACACTGAAACCCATCCCCACAAACTGAAACCCATCCCCACACAGAGAAACACCTTCCCCACACACTGAAACCCATTCCCCACACACTGAAACCCATCCCCACACACTGAAACCCATCCCCACACACTGAAACCCAACCCCACACACTGAAACACCTTCCCCACACACTGAACCCCTTCCCCACACACTGTAACACATCCCCACACACTGAAACATCTTCCCCACACACTGAAACCCCTTCCCCACACACTGAAACACCTCCCTCACACACTGAAACCCCTTCCACACACACTGAAACCCCTTCCCCACACACTGAACCCCTTCCCCAATCACTGAAACCCCTTCCGCACACAGTGAAACCCTTCCCCACATACTGAAACCCCTTCCCCACACACTGAAACACCTTCCCCACACACTGAAACCCTTCCCCGCACACTGAAACCCTTCCCCACACACTGAAACCCCTTTCGCACACACTGAAACACCTTCACCACACACTGAAACCCTTCCCCACTCAATGAAGCCCCTTCCGCAAACACTTAAACCCTTCCCCACATCCTGAAACCCCATCCCCACACACTGAAACCCCTTCCCCACACACTGAAACCCCTTCCCCACACACTGAAACCCCTTCCCCACACACTGAAACCCTTCCCGACACACTGAGAACCCTTCCCCACACACTGAAATACCTTCCCCACACACTGAAAGCCTGCCCCACACACTGAAACCCTTCCCCACACACTGAAACCCCTACCCCAGATACTGAAACCCCTTCAACACACACTGAAACACCTTCCCCACACACTGCAACCCCTTCCCCACACACTGAAACACATCCCCACACACTGAAACCCCTTCCCCACAAACTGAAACACATCCCCACACACTGAAACGCCTTCCCCACACACTGAAACACATCCCCACACACTGAAACACCTTCCCCACACACTGAAACCCTTCCCCACACACTGAAACACCTTCCCCACACACTGAAACCCCTTCCGCACACACTGAAACCCATCCCCATAAACTGAAACCCATCCCCACACACAGAAACACCTTCCCCACACACTGAAACCCCTTCCCCACACACTGAAACCCATCCCCACACACTGAAACCCATCCCCACACACTGAAACCCAACCCCACACACTGAAACACCTTCCGCACACACTGAAACACCTTCCCCACACACTGAAACACATCCCCACACACTGAAACGCCTCCCCTCACACTGAAACCCCTTCAACACACACTGAAACACCTTCCCCACACACTGCATCCCCTTCCCCACACACTGAAACACATCCCCACACACTGAAACCCCTTCCCCACAAACTGAAACACATCCCCACACACTGAAACGCCTTCCCCACACACTGAAACACATCCCCACACACTGAAACACCTTCACCACAGACTGAAACCCCTTCCACAAACACTGAAACCCCTTGTGCACTCAGTGAAACCATTCCCCACATACTGAAACCCCTTCCCCACACACTCAAACACCTTCCCCACACACTGAAACCCTTCCCCACACACTGAAACACCTTCCGCACACACTGAAGCACTTCCCCACACACGGAAACCCCTTTCCCACACACTGAAACCTCGTCCCCAGACACTGTAATCCTGCCCCACACACTGAAACACTTCCCCACACACTGAAACCCTTCCCCACACACTGAAACACCTTCCCCACACACTGAAACCCCTTCCGCACACACTGAAACCCATCCCCACAAACTGAAACCCATCCCCACACAGAGAAACACCTTCCCCACACACTGAAACCCATTCCCCACACACTGAAACCCATCCCCACACACTGAAACCCATCCCCACACACTGAAACCCAACCCCACACACTGAAACACCTTCCCCACACACTGAACCCCTTCCCCACACACTGTAACACATCCCCACACACTGAAACATCTTCCCCACACACTGAAACCCCTTCCCCACACACTGAAACACCTCCCCCACACACTGAAACACCTTCCCCACAAACTGAAATCCCTTCCCCACACACTGAAATACCTTCCCCAGACACTGAAACACCTTCCCCACACACTGATACACATTCACCACACAGTGAAACCCTACCCCACACACTGAAACCTCTTCCCCATGCACTGAAACCCCTTCCACACAAACTAAAACACCATCCCCACACACTGAAACACCTACGCCACACACCGAAACCCCTTCTGCACACACTGTAACACATTCCCCACACACTGAAACCCTTCCTCACACACAGATACCCCTTCCGCACACACTGAAACCCTGCCCCACACACTGAAACCCTTCCCCACACACTGAAATCCCTACCCCACATACTGAAACCCCTTCCACACACACTGAAACACCTTCCCCACACACCGAAACCCATTCCGCACACAGTTAAACCCTTCCCCACACCCTGAAACCCCCTCCCCACCAATTGAAACCCCTTCACCACACACTTGAACCGCTTCCCCAAACACTGAAACACCTTCCCCACACACCGAAACATCTTCACCACACACTGAAACCCCTTCCGCACACACTGAAACACCGTCCCCACACACTGAAACCCTTCCCCACACACTGAAACACCTTCCCCACAAACTGAAACTCCTTCCCCACACACTGAAACCTCTACCGCACACACTGAAACCCCTTCCGAACACACTGAAACACCTTCCCCACACACTGAAACCCCTTCCCCACACACTGAAACCCCTTCCGCACACACTGAAACACCTTTCCCACACACTGAAACCACTTCCCCACACACTGAAACCACTTCCGCACACAGTGAAAACCTTCCACACACACTAAAACCCCATCGCCACACACTGAAACCCCTTCTTCATACACTGAAACACATCCCCACACACTGATACCCCTTCCCAACACACTGAAACCCCTTCCCCACACTCTGAAAACCCTTCCCCACACACTGAAACCCTTCCCCACACTCTGAAACCCCCTCCCCACTCACTGAAACCCTTTCCCCACACACTGAAACCATTACCCACACTCTGAAACCCCTTCCTCACACAATGAAACACCTTCCCCAAACACTGAAACCCCTTCCCCACACACTGAAACCCATTCCCCAAACACTGAAACACCTTCCCCACATACTGAAACCCCTTCCGCACACACTGAAACCCCTTCCGCACACACTGAACCCCTTCCCCAATCACTGAAACCCCTTCCGCACTCAGTGAAACCCTTCCCCACATACTGAAACCCCTTCCCCACACACTGAAACACCTTCCGCACACACTGAAGCACTTCCCCACACACGGAAACCCCTTTCCCACACACTGAAACCTCGTCCCCAGACACTGTAATCCTGCCCCACACACTGAAACACTTCCCCACACACTGAAACCCTACCCCACACACTGAAACACCTTCCCCACACACTGAAACCCCTTCCGCACACACTGAAACCCATCCCCACAAACTGAAACCCATCTCCACACAGAGAAACACCTTCCCCACACACTGAAACCCATTCCCCACACACTGAAACCCATCCCCACACACTGAAACCCATCCCCACACACTGAAACCCAACCCCACACACTGAAACACCTCCCCACACACTGAACCCCTTCCCCACACACTGTAACACATCCCCACACACTGAAACATCTTCCCCACACACTGAAACCCCTTCCCCACACACTGAAACACCTCCCCCACGCACTGAAACACCTTGACAACAAACTGAAATCCCTTCCCCACACACTGAAATACCTTCCCCAGACACTGAAACACCTTCCCCACACACTGATACACATTCACCACACAGTGAAACCCTACCCCACACACTGAAACCTCTTCCCCATGCACTGAAACCCCTTCCACACAAACTGAAACACCTTCCCCACACACTGAAACACCTACCCCACACACCGAAACCCCTTCTGCACACACTGTAACACATTCCCCACACACTGAAACCCTTCCTCACACACAGATACACCTTCCGCACACAATGAAACCCTGCCCCACACACTGAAACCCTTCCCCACACACTGAAATCCCTACCCCACATACTGAAACCCCTTCCACACACACTGAAACACCTTCCCCACACACCGAAACCCATTCCGCACACAGTTAAACCCTTCCCCACACCCTGAAGCCCCCTCCCCACACATTGAAACCCCTTCCCCACACACTTGAACCGCTTCCCCAAACACTGAAACACCTTCCCCACACACCGAAACATCTTCACCACACACTGAAACCCCTTCCGCACACACTGAAACACCGTCCCCACACACTGAAACCCTTCCACACACACTGAAACACCTTCCCCACAAACTGAAACTCCTTCCCCACACACTGAAACCTCTACCGCACACACTGAAACCCCTTCCGAACACACTGAAACACCTTCCCCACACACTGAAACCCCTTCCCCACACACTGAAACCCCTTCCGCACACACTGAAACACATCCCCACACACTGAAACACCTTCACCACAGACTGAAACCCCTTCCACAAACACTGAAACCCCTTGTGCACTCAGTGAAACCCTTCCCCACATACTGAAACCCCTTCCCCACACACTGAAACACCTTCCCCACACACTGAAACCCTTCCACACACACTGAAACACCTTCCGCACGCACTGAAACACTTCCCCACACACTGAAACCCTTCCCCACACACTGAAACACCTTCCCCACACACTGAAACCCCTTCCGCACACACTGAAACCCATCCCCATAAACTGAAACCCATCCCCACACACAGAAACACCTTCCCCACACACTGAAACCCCTTCCCCACACACTGAAACCCATCCCCACACACTGAAACCCATCCCCACACACTGAAACCCCTTCCGCACACACTGAAACCCATCCCCACACACTGAAACCCATCCACACACACTGAAACCCCTTCCCCACACACTGAAACCCAATCCCCACACACTGAAACACATCCCCACACACAGAAACACCTTCCCCACACACTGAAACCCTTTCCGCAAACACTGAAACCCATCCCCACACACTGAAACCCATCCCCACACACTGAAACCCAACCCCACACACTGAAACACCTTCACCACACACTGAACCCCTTCCCCACACACTGTAACACATCCCCACACACTGAAACATCTTCCCCACACACTGAAACCCCTTCCCCACTCACTGAAACACCTCCCCCACACACTGAAACACCTTCCCCACAAACTGAAATCCCTTCCCCACAAACTGAAATACCTTCCCAAGACACAGAAACACCTTCCCCACACACTGATACCCCTTCACCACACAGTGAAACCCGACCCCACACACTGAAACCTCTTCTCCACGCACTGAAACCCCTTAAACACAAACTGAAATTCCTTCCCCACACACTGAAACACCTTCCCCACACACCGAAACCCATTCCACACACACTGTAACACATTCGCCACACACTGAAACCCTTCCTCACACACAGATACCCCTTCCGCACACACTGAAACCCTTCCCCACACACTGAAACCCTTCCCCACACACTGAAACACCTACCCCACTTACTGAAACCCCTTCCCCACACACTGTAACACATCCCCACACACTGAAACATCTTCCCCACACACTGAAACCCCTTCCCCACACGCTGAAACACCTCCCCCACACACTGAAACACCTTCCCCACAAACTGAAATCCCTTCCCCACACACTGAAATACCTTCCCCAGACACTGAAACACCTTCCCCACACACTGATACACATTCACCACACAGTGAAACCCTACCCCACACACTGAAACCTCTTCCCCATGCACTGAAACCCCTTCCACACAAACTGAAACACCTTCCCCACACACTGAAACACCTACCCCACACACCGAAACCCCTTCTGCACACACTGTAACACATTCCCCACACACTGAAACCCTTCCTCACACACAGATACACCTTCCGCACACACTGAAACCCTGCCCCACACACTGAAACCCTTCCCCACACACTGAAATCCCTACCCCACATACTGAAACCCCTTCCACACACACTGAAACACCTTCCCCACACACCGAAACCCATTCCGCACACAGTTAAACCCTTCCCCACACCCTGAAACCCCCTCCCCACACATTGAAACCCCTTCCCCACACACTTGAACCGCTTCCCCAAACACTGAAACACCTTCCCCACACACCGAAACAACTTCACCACACACTGAAACCCCTTCCGCACACACTGAAACACCGTCCCCACACACTGAAACCCTTCCCCACACACTGAAACACCTTCCCCACAAACTGAAACTCCTTCCCCACACACTGAAACCTCTACCGCACACACTGAAACCCCTTCCTAACACACTGAAACACCTTCCCCACACACTGAAACCCCATCCCCACACACTGAAACCCCTTCCGCACACACTGAAACACATCCCCACACACTGAAACACCTTCACCACAGACTGAAACCCCTTCCACAAACACTGAAACCCCTTGTGCACTCAGTGAAACCCTTCCCCACATACTGAAACCCCTTCCCCACACACTGAAACACCTTCCCCACACACTGAAACCCTTCCACACACACTGAAACACCTTCCGCACGCACTGAAACACTTCCCCACACACTGAAACCCTTCCCCACACACTGAAACACCTTCCCCACACACTGAAACCCCTTCCGCACACACTGAAACCCATCCCCATAAACTGAAACCCATCCCCACACACAGAAACACCTTCCCCACACACTGAAACCCCTTCCCCACACACTGAAATCCATCCCCACACACTGAAACCCCTTCCGCACACACTGAAACCCATCCCCACACACTGAAACCCCTTCCCCACACACTGAAACCCAATCCCCACACACTGAAACACATCCCCACACACAGAAACACCTTCCCCACACACTGAAACCCTTTCCGCAAACACTGAAACCCATCCCCACACACTGAAACCCATCCCCACACACTGAAACCCAACCCCACACACTGAAACACCTTCACCACACACTGAACCCCTTCCCCACACACTGTAACACATCCCCACACACTGAAACATCTTCCCCACACACTGAAACCCCTTCCCCACTCACTGAAACACCTCCCCCACACACTGAAACACCTTCCCCACAAACTGAAATCCCTTCCCCACAAACTGAAATACCTTCCCAAGACACTGAAACACCTTCCCCACACACTGATACCCCTTCACCACACAGTGAAACCCGACCCCACACACTGAAACCTCTTCTCCACGCACTGAAACCCCTTAAACACAAACTGAAATTCCTTCCCCACACACTGAAACACCTTCCCCACACACCGAAACCCATTCCACATCTGTAACACATTCGCCACACACTGAAACCCTTCCTCACACACAGATACCCCTTCCGCACACACTGAAACCCTTCCCCACACACTGAAACCCTTCCCCACACACTGAAACACCTACCCCACTTACTGAAACCCCTTCCACACACACTGAAACACCTTCCCCACACACCGAAAACCCATTCCCCACACATTGAAACCCCTTCCCCACACACAGAATTCCCTTCCCGATACACAATGAAACACCTTCCCCACACAATGAAACACATTCCGCACACACAGAATCCCCTTCCCCACACACTGAAACGCCTTCTGCACACAATGAAACACCTTCCCCACACACTTAAACCCCTTCCCCACACACTGAAACGCCTTCCGCACAAACTGAAACCACATCCGCACACACTGAAACACCTTCCCCACTCACTGAATCCCCTTCCCCACAAAATGAAACACCTTCCCCACACACTGAAACGCCTTCCACACACACTGAAATACCTTCCCCACACACTGAAACCCCTTCCCCACACACTGAAACTCCTTCCCCACACACTGAAACACCTTCCCCACACACAGAATCCCCTTCCGCACACACTGAAACCCTTCCCCACACACTGAAACCCCTTCCCCACACACTGAAACACCTTCCCCAGACACTGTAATCCTTCCCCATACACTGAAACAATTCCCCACACGCTGAAACCCCTTCCGCAAACACTGAAACACATCCCCACACACTGAAACCCATCCCCACACACTGAAACCCAACCCCACGCACTGAAACACCTTCCCCACACACTGAACCCCTTCCCCACACACTGTAACACATCCCCACACACTGAAACATCTTCCCCACACACTGAAACCCCTTCCCCACTCACTGAAACACCTCCCCCACACACTGAAACACCTTCCCCACAAACTGAAATCCCTTCCCCACACATTGAAATACCTTCCCAAGACACTGAAACACCTTCCCCACACACTGATACCCCTTCACCACACAGTGAAACCCGACCCCACACACTGAAACCTCTTCTCCACGCACTGAAACCCCTTCAACACAAACTGAAACTCCTTCCCCACACACTGAAACACCTTCCCCACACACCGAAATCCTTCCGCACACACTGTAACACATTCGCCACACACTGAAACCCTTCCTCACACACCGATACCCCTTCCGCACACACTGAAACCCTTCCCCACACACTGAAACCCTTCCCCACACACTGAAACACCTACCCCACATACTGAAACCCCTTCCACACACACTGAAACACCTTCCCCACACACCGAAACCCATTCCCCACACATTGAAACCCCTTCCCCACACACAGAATTCCCTTCCATACACAATGAAACACCTTCCCCACACAATGAAACACATTCCGCACACACAGAATCCCCTTCACCACACACTGAAACGCCTTCCGCACACAATGAAACACCTTCCCCACACACTTAAACCCCTTCCCCACACACTGAAACACCTTCCGCACAAACTGAAACCCCATCCGCACACACTGAAACACCTTCCCCACACACTGAATCCCCTTCCCCACATACTGAAACATCTTCCCCACACACTGAAACGCCTTCCACACACACTGAAATACCTTCCCCACACACTGAAACCCCTTCCCCACACACTGAAACTCCATCCCCACACACTGAAACACCTTCCCCACACACAGAATCCCCTTCTGCACACACTGAAACCCTTCCCCACACACTGAAACCCCTTCCCCACACACTGAAACACCTTCCCCAGACACTGTAATCCTTCCCCATACACTGAAACACTTCCCCACACGCTGAAACCCCTTCCGCAAACACTGAAACCCATCCCCACACACTGAAACCCAACCCCACACACTGAAACACCTTCCCCACACACTGAACCCCTTCCCCACACACTGTAACACATCCCCACACACTGAAACATCTTCCCCACACACTGAAACCCCTTCCCCACTCACTGAAACACCTCCCCCACACACTGAAACACCTTCCCCACAAACTGAAATCCCTTCCCCACACATTGAAATACCTTCCCAAGACACTGAAACACCTTCCCCACACACTGATACCCCTTCACCACACAGTGAAACCCGACCCCACACACTGAAACCTCTTCTCCACGCACTGAAACCCTTTGAACACAAACTGAAACTCCTTCCCCACACACTGAAACACCTTCCCCACACACCGAAACCCCTTCCGCACACACTGTAACACATTCGCCACACACTGAAACCCTTCCTCACACACAGATACCCCTTCCGCACACACTGAAACCCTTCCCCACACACTGAAACCCTTCCCCACACACTGAAACACCTACCCCACATACTGAAACCCCTTCCACACACACTGAAACACCTTCCCCACACACCGAAACCCATTCCCCACACATTGAAACCCCTTCCCCACACACAGAATTCCCTTCCATACACAATGAAACACCTTCCCCACACAATGAAACACATTCCGCACACACAGAATCCCCTTCCCCACACACTGAAACGCCTTCCGCACACAATGAAACACATTCCCCACACACTTAAACCCCTTCCCCATACACTGAAACACCTTCCGCACAAACTGAAACCCCATCCGCACACACTGAAACACCTTCCCCACACACTGAATCCCCTTCCCCACATACTGAAACACCTTCCCCACACACTGAAACGCCTTCCACACACACTGAAATACCTTCCCCACACACTGAAACCCCTTCCCCACACACTGAAACTACTTCCCCACACACTAAAACCCCTTTCCCACACACTGAAACCCCGTCCCCAGGCACTGTAATCCTTCCCCATACACTGAAACACTTCCCCACACGCTGAAACCCCTTCCCCACACACTGAAACCCCTTCACCACATACTGAAACCCCTTCCCCACACACTGAAACAACTTCCCCACACACTGAAACCCCTTCTGCGCTCAGTTCAACCCATCCCCACTCACTGAAACCCCCTCCCCACACACTGAAACCCCTTCCCCACACACTGAATACACTTCCGCACACAATGCAACACATTCCCCACACAATGAAACAACTTCCCCACACACCGAATCCCCTTCCCCACAAACTGAAACTCCTTCCGCACAAAATGAAACACCTTCCCCACACACTGAAACCCCTTCCCCACACAATGAAACACCTTCCGCACACACTGAAACACCTTCCGCAGACACTGAAACCCCTTCCCCACACACTGAAACCCCTTCCACACACACTGAAACACCTTCCCCACACACTGAAACCCCCTCCCCACACACTGAAACCCCTTCCGCACACAGTGAAACCCTTCCCCACGGACTGAAACCCCTTCCCCAATCACTGAAACACATCCCCACACACTGAAACACCTTCCCCACACACGGATACCCCTTCACCACACACTGAAACACATTCCCCACACACTGAAACCCCTTCCCCACATACTGAAACCAATTCCCCACACACTGAAACCCCTTCTGCACAAACTGAAACACCATCCCCACACAGTGAAACCCTTCCCCACACACTGAAATACCTTCAAAACACACTGAAACACATCCCCACACACTGAAACACCTTCCCCACACACTGAAACACATACCCACACACTGAAACCCCTTCCCACACACTGAAACACCTTCCCCACACACTGAAACACCTTCCCACACACTGAAACCCCTTCCCCACACAGTGAAACCCTTCCCCACACACTGAAATACCTTCCCCACACACTGAATCACATCCCCATACAGTGAAACACCTTCCCCACACACTGAAACACATCCCCACACACTGAAACCCCATCCCACACACTGAAACACCTTCTCCACACACTGAAACACCTTCCCCACACACTGAAACCCCTTCCACACACAGTGACACCCCTCCCCACGCACTGAAACCCCTTCCCCATACACTCTAACACATCCCCACACACTGAAACCCCATCCCCACAGACTGAACCCCTTCCACACACACTGAAACACCTTCCCCACAAACTGAAACTCCTTCCCCACACACTGAAGCCTCTGCCGCACACACTGAAACCCCTGCCGCACACACTGAAACACCTTCCCCACACACTGAAACCCCTTCCCCACACACTGAAACCCCTTCTGCACACACTGAAACCCCTTCCACACACACTGAAACACCTTCCCCACACATTGAAACCCTTTCCCCACACACTGAAACACATCCCCACACACTCAAACCCCTTCCCTACACACTGAAACACCTTCTGCACACACTGAAACCCTTCCCCACACACTGAAACCCTTCCCCACACACTGAAACCCCTTTCGCACACACTGTAACACATTCCCCACACACTGAAACCCTTCCTCACTCACTGATACCCCTTCCGCAAACACTGATACCCTTCCCCACATACTGAAACCCCATCCCCACACACTGAAACCCCGTCCCCACACACTGTAACCCTTCCCCACACACTGAAACCCCTTCCCCACACACTGAAACCCTTCCCCACACCCTGAGAACCCTTCCCCACACACTGAAACACCTTCCAGACACACTGAAAGCCTGCCCCACACACTGAAACCCTTCCCCACACACAGAAACCCCTACCCCACATACTGAAAACCCTTCCCCACACACTGTAACACCTTCCCAACACACTGAAACCCCTTCCGCACACACTGAAACACCTTCCCCACACACTGAATACCCTTCCCCACACACTGAAACACCTTCCCCACACACTGAAAGCCTGCCCCACACACTGAAACCCTTCCCCACACACAGAAACCCCTACCCCACATACTGAAACCCCTTCCCCACACACTGAAAGCCTGCCCCACACACTGAAACACCTTTCCTACACACTCAAACCCCTTCCCCACATACTGAAACCCATTCCCCACACACTGAAATGCCTTCCGCACACACTGAAACCCCTTCCGCACACACTGAAACACTTTTCACACACAGTGAAACCCTTCCCCACACCCTGAAATAACTTCCCCACACACTGAATCACATCCCCACATACTGAAACCCCTTCCCCAGACAGTGAAACACATCCCCACACACTGCAACCCCTTCCCCACACACTGAAACACATCCCCACACACTGAAACCCCTTCCCCACAAACTGAAACAAATCCCCACACACTGAAACGCCTTCCCCACACACTGAAACACATCCCCACACACTGAAACACCTTCACCACAGACTGAAACCCCTTCCACAAACACTGAAACCCCTTGTGCACTCAGTGAAACCCTTCCCCACATACTGAAACCCCTTCCCCACACACTGAAACACCTGCCCCACACACTGAAACCCTTCCACACACACTGAAACACTTCCCCACACACTGAAACCCTTCCCCACACACTGAAACACCATCCCCACACACTGAAACCCCTTCCGCACACACTGAAACCCATCCCCATAAACTGAAACCCATCCCCACACACAGAAACACCTTCCCCACACACTGAAACCCCTTCCCCACACACTGAAACCCATCCCCACACACTGAAACCCATCCCCACACACTGAAACCCCTTCCGCACACACTGAAACCCATCCCCACACACTGAAACCCATCCCCACACACTGAAACCCCTTCCCCACACACTGAAACCCATTCCCCACTCACTGAAACACATCCCCACTCACAGAAACACCTTCCCCACACACTGAAACCCTTTCCGCAAACACTGAAACCCATCCCCACACACTGAAACCCATCCCCACACACTGAAACCCAACCCCACACACTGAAACACCTTCCCCACACACTGAACCCCTTCCCCACACACTGTAACACATCCCCACACACTGAAACATCTTCCCCACACACTGAAACCCCTTCCCCACTCTCTGAAACACCTCCCCCACACACTGAAACACCTTCCCCACAAACTGAAATCCCTTCCCCACAAACTGAAATACCTTCCCAAGACACTGAAACACCTTCCCCACACACTGATACCCCTTCACCACACAGTGAAACCCGACCCCACACACTGAAACCTCTTCTCCACGCACTGAAACCCCTTAAACACAAACTGAAATTCCTTCCCCACACACTGAAACACCTTCCCCACACACCGAAACCCATTCCACACACACTGTAACACATTCGCCACACACTGAAACCCTTCCTCACACACAGATACCCCTTCCGCACACACTGAAACCCTTCCCCACACACTGAAACCCTTCCCCACACACTGAAACACCTACCCCACATACTGAAACCCCTTCCCCACACACTGAAACACCTTCCCCACACACCGAAACCCATTCCCCACACATTGAAACCCCTTCCCCACACACAGAATTCCCTTCCATACACAAGGAAACACCTTCCCCACACAATGAAACACATTCCGCACACACAGAATCCCCTTCCCCACACACTGAAACGCCTTCCGCACACAATGAAACACCTTCCCCACACAATGAAACACCTTCCCCACACACTGAAACACCTTCCGCACAAACTGAAACCCCATCCGCACACACTGAAACACCTTCCCCACACACTGAATCCCCTTCCCCACATACTGAAACACCTTCCCCACACACTGAATCCCCTTCCCCACACACTGAAACGCCTTCCACACACACTGAAATACCTTCCCCACACACTGAAACCCCTTCCCCACACACTGAAACTCCTTCCCCACACACTGAAACACCTTCCCCACACACAGAATCCCCTTCCGCACACACTGAAACCCTTCCCCACACACTAAAACCCCTTCCCCACACATTGAAACACCTTCCCCAGACACTGTTATCCTTCCCCATACACTGAAACACTTCCCCACACGCTGAAACCCCTTCCGCAAACACTGAAACCCATCACCACACACTGAAACCCATCCCCACACACTGAAACCCAACCCCACACACTGAAACACCTTCCCCACACACTGAACCCCTTCCCCACACACTGAAACACATCCCCACACACTGAAACATCTTCCCCACACACTGAAACCCCTTCCCACTCACTGAAACACCTCCCCCACACACTGAAACACCTTCCCCACAAACTGAAATCCCTTCCTCACACATTGAAATACCTTCCCAAGACACTGAAACACCTTCCCCACACACTGATACCCCTTCACCACACAGTGAAACCCGACCCCACACACTGAAACCTCTTCTCCACGCACTGAAACCCCTTCAACACAAACTGAAACTCCTTCGCCACACACTGAAACACCTTCCCCACACACCGAAACCCCTTCCGCACACACTGTAACACATTCGCCACACACTGAAACCCTTCCTCACACACAGATACCCCTTCCGCACACACTGAAACCCTTCCCCACACACTGAAACCCTTCCCCACACACTGAAACACCTACCCCACATACTGAAACCCCTTCCACACACACTGAAACACCTTCCCCACACACCGAAACCCATTCCCCACACATTGAAACCCCTTCCCCACACACAGAATTCCCTTCCATACACAATGAAACACCTTCCCCACACAATGAAACACATTCCGCACACACAGAATCCCCTTCCCCACACACTGAAACGCCTTCCGCACACAATGAAACACCTTCCCCACACACTTAAACCCCTTCCCCACACACTGAAACACCTTCCGCACAAACTGAAACCCCATCCGCACACACTGAAACACCTTCCCCACACACTGAATCCCCTTCCCCACATACTGAAACACCTTCCCCACACACTGAAACGCCTTCCACACACACTGAAATACCTTCCCCACACACTGAAACCCCTTCCCCACACACTGAAACTCCATCCCCACACACTGAAACACCTTCCCCACACACAGAATCCCCTTCCGCACACACTGAAACCCTTCCCCAAACACTGAAACCCCTTCCCCACACACTGAAACACCTTCCGCAGACACTGTAATCCTTCCCCATACACTGAAACACTTCCCCACACGCTGAAACCCCTTCCGCAAACACTGAAACCCATCCCCACACACTGAAACCCATCCCCACACACTGATACCCAACCCCACACACTGAAACACCTTCCCCACACACTGAACCCCTTCCCCACACACTGTAACACATCCCCACACACTGAAACATCTTCCCCACACACTGAAACCCCTTCCCCACTCACTGAAACACCTCCCCCACAAACTGAAATCCCTTCCCCACAAACTGAAATCCCTTCCCCACACATTGAAATACCTTCCCAAGACACTGAAACACCTTCACCACACACTGATACCCCTTCACCACACAGTGAAACCCGACCCCACACACTGCAACCTCTTCTCCACGCACTGAAACCCCTTCAACACAAACTGAAACTCCTTCCCCACACACTGAAACACCTTCCCCACACACCGAAACCCATTCCCCACACATTGAAACCCCTTCCCCACACACAGAATTCCCTTCCATACACAATGAAACACCTTCCCCACACAATGAAACACATTCCGCACACACAGAATCCCCTTCCCCACACACTGAAACGCCTTCCGCACACAATGAAACACATTCCCCACACACTTAAACCCCTTCCCCACACACTGAAACACCTTCCGCACAAACAGAAACCCCATCCGCACACACTGAAACACCTTCCCCACACACTGAATCCCCTTCCCCACATACTGAAACACCTTCCCCACACACTGAAACGCCTTCCACACACACTGAAATACCTTCCCCACACACTGAAACACCTTCCCCACACACTGATACCCCTTCACCAAACAGTGAAACCCGACCCCACACACTGAAACCTCTTCTCCACGCACTGAAACCCCTTCAACACAAACTGAAACTCCTTCCCCACACACTGAAACACCTTCCCCACACACCGAAACCCCTTCCGCACACACTGTAACACATTCGCCACACACTGAAACCCTTCCTCACACACAGATACCCCTTCCGCACACACTGAAACCCTTCCCCACACACTGAAACCCTTCCCCACACACTGAAACACCTACCCCACATACTGAAACCCCTTCCACACACACTGAAACACCTTCCCCACACACCGAAACCCATTCCCCACACATTGAAACCCCTTCCCCACACACAGAATTCCCTTCCATACACAATGAAACACCTTCCCCACACAATGAAACACATTCCGCACACACAGAATCCCCTTCCCCACACACTGAAACGCCTTCCGCACACAATGAAACACCTTCCCCAAACACTTAAACCCCTTCCCCACACACTGAAACACCTTCCGCACAAACTGAAACCCCATCCGCACACACTGAAACACCTTCCCCACACACTGAATCCCCTTCCCCACATACTGAAACACCTTCCCCACACACTGAAACGCCTTCCACACACACTGAAATACCTTCCCCACACACTGAAACCCCTTCCCCACACACTGAAACTCCATCCCCACACACTGAAACACCTTCCCCACACACAGAATCCCCTTCCGCACACACTGAAACCCTTCCCCAAACACTGAAACCCCTTCCCCACACACTGAAACACCTTCCGCAGACACTGTAATCCTTCCCCATACACTGAAACAATTCCCCACACGCTGAAACCCCTTCCGCAAACACTGAAACCCATCCCCACACACTGAAACCCATCCCCACACACTGAAACCCAACCCCACACACTGAAACACCTTCCCCACACACTGAACCCCTTCCCCACACACTGTAACACATCCCCACACACTGAAACATCTTCCCCACACACTGAAACCCCTTCCCCACTCACTGAAACACCTCCCCCACAAACTGAAATCCCTTCCCCACAAACTGAAATCCCTTCCCCACACATTGAAATACCTTCCCAAGACACTGAAACACCTTCACCACACACTGATACCCCTTCACCACACAGTGAAACCCGACCCCACACACTGCAACCTCTTCTCCACGCACTGAAACCCCTTCAACACAAACTGAAACTCCTTCCCCACACACTGAAACACCTTCCCCACACACCGAAACCCATTCCCCACACATTGAAACCCCTTCCCCACACACAGAATTCCCTTCCATACACAATGAAACACCTTCCCCACACAATGAAACACATTCCGCACACACAGAATCCCCTTCCCCACACACTGAAACGCCTTCCGCACACAATGAAACACATTCCCCACACACTTAAACCCCTTCCCCACACACTGAAACACCTTCCGCACAAACAGAAACCCCATCCGCACACACTGAAACACCTTCCCCACACACTGAATCCCCTTCCCCACATACTGAAACACCTTCCCCACACACTGAAACGCCTTCCACACACACTGAAATACCTTCCCCACACACTGAAACCCCTTCCCCACACACTGAAACTACTTCCCCACACACTAAAACCCCTTTCCCACACACTGAAACCCCGTCCCCAGGCACTGCAATCCTTCCCCATACACTGAAACACTTCCCCACACACTGAAACGCCTTCCACACACACTGAAACCCCTTCCCCACACACTGAAACCCCTTCACCACATACTGAAACCCCTTCCCCACACACTGAAACAACTTCCCCACACACTGAAACCCCTTCTGCGCTCAGTTAAACCCATCCCCACACACTGAAACCCCCTCCCCACACACTGAAACCCCTTCCCCACAAACTGAAACTCCTTCCGCACAAAATGAAACACCTTCCCCACACACTGAAACCCCTTCCCCACACAATGAAACACCTTCCGCACACACTGAAACACCTTCCGCAGACACTGAAACCCCTTCCCCACACACTGAAACCCCTTCCACACACACTGAAACACCTTCCCCACACACTGAAACCCCCTCCTCACACACTGAAACCCCTTCCGCACACAGTGAAACCCTTCCCCACGGACTGAAACCCCTTCCCCAATCACTGAAACACATCCCCACACACAGAAATACCTTCCCCACACACTGATACCCCTTCACCACACACTGAAACACATTCCCCACACACTGAAACCCCTTCCCCACATACTGAAACCCATTCCCCACACACTGAAACCCCTTCTGCACAAACTGAAACACCATCCCCACACAGTGAAACCCTTCCCCACACACTGAAATACCTTCTAAACACACTGAAACACATCCCTACACACTGAAACACCTTCCCCACACACTGAAACACATACCCACACACTGAAACCCCTTCCCACACACTGAAACACCTTCCCCACACACTGAAACACCTTCCCACACACTGAAACCCCTTCCCCACACACTGAAACCCTTCCCCACACACTGAAACACCTTCCGCACACAGTGAAACCCCTCCCCACACACTGAAACCCCTTCCCCACACACTGAAACACATCCCCACACACTGAAACCCCATCCCCAAACACTGAAACCCCTTCCGCACACACTGAAACACCTTCCCCACAAACTGAAACCCCTTCCCCACACACTGAAACCTCTACCGCACACACTGAAACCCCTTCCACACACACTGAAACACCTTCCCCACACACTGAAACCCCTTCCCCACACACTGAAACCCTTTCCGCACACACTGAAACAACTTCCCCACACACTGAAACCCCTTCCCCACACACTGAAACCCCTTCCGCACACAGTGAAACCCTTCCCCACAAACGGAAACCCTTCCCCACACACTGCAACCCCTTCTCCCCACACTGAATCACATCCCCACACACTGAAACCCCTTCCCCACACACTGAAACCCCTTCCCCACACACTGAAACCCTTCCCCACACTCTGAAACCCCTTCCCCAATCACTGAAACCCCTTTCCCACACACTGAAACCATTACCCACACTCTGAAACCCCTTCCCCACGCAATGAAACACCTTCCCCAAACACTGAAACCCCTTCCCCACACACTGAAACCCTTCCCCACACACTGAAACACCTTCCCCACACACGGAAACCCCTTCCGCACACACTGAAACCCATCCCCACACACTGAAACCCATCCCCACACACTGAAACCCCTTCCCCTCACACTGAAACACCTTCCCCACACACTGAAACACATCCCCACACACAGAAACACCTTCCCCACACACTGAAACCCCTTCCGCAAACACTGAAACCCATCCCCACACACTGAAACCCATCCCCACACACTGAAACCCAACCCCACACACTGAAACACCTTCCCCACACACTGAACCCCTTCCCCACACACTGTAACACATCCCCACACACTGAAACATCTTCCCCGCACACTGAAACCCCATCCCCACTTACTGAAACACCTCCCCCACACACTGAAACACCTTCCCCACAAAAACTGAAATCCCTTCCCCACAAACTGAAATACCTTCCCAAGACACTGAAACACCTTCCCCACACACTGATACCCCTTCACCACACAGTGAAACCCGACCCCACACACTGAAACCTCTTCTCCACGCACTGAAACCCCTTCAACACAAACTGAAATTCCTTCCCCACACACTGAAACACCTTCCCCACACACCGAAACCCCTTCCGCACACACTGTAACACATTCGCCACACACTGAAACCCTTCCTCACACACAGATACCCCTTCCGCACACACTGAAACCCTTCCCCACACACTGAAACCCTTCCCCACACACTGAAACACCTACCCCACATACTGAAAACCCTTCCACACACACTGAAACACCTTCCCCACACACCGAAACCCATTCCCCACACATTGAAACCCCTTCCCCACACACAGAATTCCCTTCCATACACAATGAAACACCTTCCCCACACAATGAAACACATTCCGCACACACAGAATCCCCTTCCCCACACACTGAAACGCCTTCCGCACACAATGAAACACATTCCCCACACACTGAAACACCTTCCGCACAAACTGAAACCCCATCCGCACACACTGAAACACCTTCCACACACACTGAATCCCCTTCCCCACATACTGAAACACCTTCCCCACACACTGAAACGCCTTCCACACACACTGAAATACCTTCCCCACACACTGAAACCCCTTCCCCACACACTGAAACTCCTTCCCCACACACTGAAACACCTTCCCCACACACAGAATCCCCTTCCGCACACACTGAAACCCTTCCCCACACACTGAAACCCCTTTCCCACACACTGAAACCGCGTCCCCAGACACTGTAATCCTTCCCCATACACTGAAATACTTCCCCACACGCTGAAACCCCTTCCCCACACACTGAAACCCCTTCCCCACACACTGAGCCCCTTCCCCACACACTGAAACCCTTCCCCACACACTGAAACCCCTTCCCCACGAACTGCAACCCCTTCCCCACAAACTAAAACCCCTTCCCCACACACTCAATACCTTTCCGCACACAATGAAACACCTTCCCCACACAATGAAACAACTTCCCCACACACTGAATCCCCTTCCCCACAAACTGAAACCCCTTCCGCTCACAATGAAACAGCTTCCCTAAACACTGAAACCCCTTCCCCACACAATGAAACACCTTCCGCACACACTGAAACCCCTCCCGCACACACTGAAACACCTTCCCCACACACTGAAACCAATTCCCCACACACTGAAACCCCTTCCCCACACTCTTAAACCCCTTCTACACACACTGAAACACCTTCCCCACACACTGAAACCCCTTCCCCACACACAGAAACCCTTTCCGCACACAGTGAATCCCTTCCCCACACACTGAAACACATTCCCCAAACACTGAAACACATCCCTACACACTGAAACCCCTTCCCCACACAATGAAACCCATCCCCACAAACTGAGACCACTTCCCCACACACTGAAACCACATCCCTACACACTGAATCCCCTACCGCACACAATGAAACACCTTCCCCACACAATGAAACACCTTCCCGACAGACTGAAACCACATCCCCACACACTGAAACCCATTCCGCACACAAGGAAACACCTTCCCCACTCACTGAAACCCCTTCCCCACACACTGAAACACCTTCCTCACGCACTGAAACCCTTCCGCACACTCTGCAACCCCTTCCGCACACACTGAAACACCTTCCCCACACACTGAAACCCCTTCCCCACACAATGAAATCCCTTCCCCACACACTGAAACACCTTCCCCACACACTGAAACCACTTCCGCACACACTGAAACCCGTCCCCACACACTGAAACACCTTCCCCACACACTGAAACCCCTTCTGCACACACTGAAACCCCTTCCCCACACACTGAACCCCTTCCCCAATCACTGAAACCCCTTCCGCACTCAGTGAAACCCTTCCCCACATACTGAAACCCCTTCCCCACACACTGAAACACCTTCCCCAAACACTGAAACCCTTCCCCACACGCTGAAACCCTTCCCCACACACTGAAACCCCTTTTGCACACACTGAAACACCTGCACCACACACTGAAACCCTTCCCCACTCACAGAAACCCCTTCCGCAAACACTGAAACCCTTCCCCACATAATGAAACCCCATCCCCACACACTGAAACCCCTTCCCCACACACTGTAACCCTTCCCCACACACTGAAACCCCTTCCCCACACACTGAAACCCTTTCCCACACACTGAGAACCCTTCCCCACACACTGAAACACCTTCCCCACACACTGAAAGCCTGCCCCACACACTGAAACCCTTCCCCACACACTGAAACCCCTACCAAACATACTGAAACCCCTTCCCCACACACTGAAACACCTTCCCCACACACTGAAACCCCTTCCCCACACACTGTAACCCTTCCCCACACACTGAAACCCCTTCCCCACACACTGAAACCCTTCCCCACACACTGAAACCCCATCCCCACACACAGAAACCCTTTCCGCACACAGTGAATCCCTTCCCCACGCACTGAAACACATTCCCCAAACACTGAAACACATCCCTACACACTGAAACCCCTTCCCCACACAATGAAACCCATCCCCACAAACTGAGACCACTTCCCCACACACTGAAACTACATCCCTACACACTGAATCCCCTACCGCACACAATGAAACACCTTCCCCACACAATGAAACACCTTCCCGACACACTGAAACCACATCCCCACACACTGAAACCCATTCCGCACACAAGGAAACACCTTCCCCACTCACTGAAACCCCTTCCCCACACACTGAAACACCTTCCTCACGCACTGAAACCCTTCCGCACACTCTGCAACCCCTTCCGCACACACTGAAACACCTTCCTCACACACTGAAACCCCTTCCCCACACAATGAAATCCCTTCCCAACACACTGAAACACCTTCGCCACACACTGAAACCCCTTCCGCACACACTGAAACCCCTTCCCCACACACTGAACCCCTTCCCCAATCACTGAAACCCCTTCCGCACTCAGTGAAACCCTTCCCCACATACTGAAACCCCTTCCCCACACACTGAAACACCTTCCCCAAACACTGAAACACTTCCCCACACACTGAAACCCTTCCCCACACACTGAAACCCCTTTTGCACACACTGAAACACCTGCACCACACACTGAAACCCTTCCCCACTCACAGAAACCCCTTCCGCAAACACTGAAACACTTCCCCACATAATGAAACCCCATCCCCACACACTGAAACCCCTTCCCCACACACTGTAACCCTTCCCCACACACTGAAACCCCTTCCCCACACACTGAAACCCTTTCCCACACACTGAGAACCCTTCCCCACACACTGAAACACCTTCCCCACACACTGAAAGCCTGCCCCACACACTGAAACCCTTCCCCACACACTGAAACCCCTACCCCACATACTGAAACCCCTTCAACACACACTGAAACACCTTCCCCACACACTGCAACCCCTTCCCCACACACTGAAACACATCCCCACACACTGAAACCCCTTCCCCACACACTGTAACCCTTCCCCACATACTGAAACCCCTTCCCCACACACTGAAACCCTTCCCCACACATTGAGAACCCTTCCCCACACACTGAAACACCTTCCCCACACACAGAAAGCCTGCCCAACACACTGAAACCCTTCCCCACACACTGAAACCCCTACCCCACATACTGAAACCCCTTCAACTCACACTGAAACACCTTCCCCACACACTGCAACCCCTTCCCAACACACTGATGCACATCCCCACACACTGAAACCCCTTCCCCACAAACTGAAACACATCCCCACACACTGAAACGCCTTCCCCACACACTGAAACACATCCCCACACACTGAAACACCTTCACCACAGACTGAAACCCCTTCCACAAACACTGAAACCCCTTGTGCACTCAGTGAAACCCCACCCCACATACTGAAACCCCTTCCCCACACACTGAAACACCTTCCCCACACACTGAAACCCCTTCCGCACACACTGAAACCCCTTCCGCACTCAGTGAAACCCTTCCCCACATACTGAAACCACTTCCCCACACACTGAAACACCTTCCCCACACACTGAACCCCTTCCCCAATCACTGAAACCCCTTCCGCACTCAGTGAAACCCTTCCCCACATACTGAAACCCCTTCCCCACACACTGAAACACCTTCCCCAAACACTGAAACCCTTCCCCACACACTGAAACCCTTCCCCACACACTGAAACCCCTTTTGCACACACTGAAACACCTGCACCACACACTGAAACCCTTCCCCACTCACAGAAACCCCTTCCGCAAACACTGAAACCCTTCCCCACATAATGAAACCCCATCCCCACACACTGAAACCCCTTCCCCACACACTGTAACCCTTCCCCACACACTGAAACCCCTTCCCCACACACTGAAACCCTTTCCCACACACTGAGAACCCTTCCCCACACACTGAAACACCTTCCCCACACACTGAAAGCCTGCCCCACACACTGAAACCCTTCCCCACACACTGAAACCCCTACCCCACATACTGAAACCCCTTCAACACACACTGAAACACCTTCCCCACACACTGCAACCCCTTCCCCACACACTGAAACACATCCCCACACACTGAAACCCCTTCCCCACACACTGTAACCCTTCCCCACACACTGAAACCCCTTCCCCACACACTGAAACCCTTCCCCACACACTGAAACCCCATCCCCACACACAGAAACCCTTTCCGCACACAGTGAATCCCTTCCCCACACACTGAAACACATTCCCCAAACACTGAAACACATCCCTACACACTGAAACCCCTTCCCCACACAATGAAACCCATCCCCACAAACTGAGACCACTTCCCCACACACTGAAACTACATCCCTACACACTGAATCCCCTACCGCACACAATGAAACACCTTCCCCACACAATGAAACACCTTCCCGACACACTGAAACCACATCCCCACACACTGAAACCCATTCCGCACACAAGGAAACCCCTTCCCCACTCACTGAAACCCCTTCCCCACACACTGAAACACCTTCCTCACGCACTGAAACCCTTCCGCACACTCTGCAACCCCTTCCGCACACACTGAAACACCATCCCCACACACTGAAACCCCTTCCCCACACAATGAAATCCCTTCCCCACACACTGAAACACCTTCCCCACACACTGAAACCACTTCCGCACACACTGAAACCCGTCCCCACACACTGAAACACCTTCCCCACACACTGAAACCCCTTCCGCACACACTGAAACCCCTTCCCCACACACTGAACCCCTTCCCCAATCACTGAAACCCCTTCCGCACTCAGTAAAACCCTTCCCCACATACTGAAACCCCTTCCCCACACACTGAAACACCTTCCCCAAACACTGAAACACTTCCCCACACACTGAAACCCTTCCCCACACACTGAAACCCCTTTTGCACACACTGAAACACCTGCACCACACACTGAAACCCTTCCCCACTCACAGAAACCCCTTCCGCAAACACTGAAACACTTCCCCACATAATGAAACCCCATCCCCACACACTGAAACCCCTTCCCCACACACTGTAACCCTTCCCCACACACTGAAACCCCTTCCCCACACACTGAAACCCTTTCCCACACACTGAGAACCCTTCCCCACACACTGAAACACCTTCCCCACACACTGAAAGCCTGCCCCACACACTGAAACCCTTCCCCACACACTGAAACCCCTACCCCACATACTGAAACCCCTTCAACACACACTGAAACACCTTCCCCACACACTGCAACCCCTTCCCCACACACTGAAACACATCCCCACACACTGAAACCCCTTCCCCACACACTGTAACCCTTCCCCACACACTGAAACCCCTTCCCCACACACTGAAACCCTTCCCCACACATTGAGAACCCTTCCCCACACACTGAAACACCTTCCCCACACACAGAAAGCCTGCCCAACACACTGAAACCCTTCCCCACACACTGAAACCCCTACCCCACATACTGAAACCCATTCAACACACACTGAAACACCTTCCCCACACACTGCAACCCCTTCCCAACACACTGATGCACATCCCCACACACTGAAACCCCTTCCCCACAAACTGAAACACATCCCCACACACTGAAACGCCTTCCCCACACACTGAAACCCTTCCCCACACACTGAAACACCTTCCCCACACACTGAAAGCCTGCCCCACACACTGAAACCCTTCCCCACACACTGAAACCCCTACCCCACATACTGAAACCCCTTCAACACACACTGAAACACCTTCCCCACACACTGCAACCCCTTCCCCACACACTGAAACACATCCCCACACACTGAAACCCCTTCCCCACACACTGTAACCCTTCCCCACACACTGAAACCCCTTCCCCACACACTGAAACCCTTCCCCACACACTGAATCCCCATCCCCACACACAGAAACCCTTTCCGCACACAGTGAATCCCTTCCCCACACACTGAAACACATTCCCCAAACACTGAAACACATCCCTACACACTGAAACCCCTTCCCCACACAATGAAACCCATCCCCACAAACTGAGACCACTTACCCACACACTGAAACTACATCCCTACACACTGAATCCCCTACCGCACACAATGAAACACCTTCCCCACACAATGAAACACCTTCCCGACACACTGAAACCACATCCCCACACACTGAAACCCATTCCGCACACAAGGAAACACCTTCCCCACTCACTGAAACCCCTTCCCCACACACTGAAACACCTTCCTCACGCACTGAAACCCTTCCGCACACTCTGCAACCCCTTCCGCACACACTGAAACACCTTCCCCACACACTGAAACCCCTTCCCCACACAATGAAATCCCTTCCCCACACACTGAAACACCTTCCCCACACACTGAAACCCCTTCCGCACACACTGAAACCCCTTCCGCACTCAGTGAAACCCTTCCCCACATACTGAAACCACTTCCCCACACACTGAAACACCTTCCCCACACACTGAACCCCTTCCCCAATCACTGAAACCCCTTCCGCACTCAGTGAAACCCTTCCCCACATACTGAAACCCCTTCCCCACACACTGAAACACCTTCCCCAAACACTGAAACACTTCCCCACACACTGAAACCCTTCCGCACACACTGAAACCCCTTTTGCACACACTGAAACACCTGCACCACACACTGAAACCCTTCCCCACTCACAGAAACCCCTTCCGCAAACACTGAAACCCTTCCCCACATAATGAAACCCCATCCCCACACACTGAAACCCCTTCCCCACACACTGTAACCCTTCCCCACACACTGAAACCCCTTCCCCACACACTGAAACCCTTTCCCACACACTGAGAACCCTTCCCCACACACTGAAACACCTTCCCCACACACTGAAAGTCTGCCCCACACACTGAAACCCTTCCCCACACACTGAAACCCCTACCCCACATACTGAAACCCCTTCAACACACACTGAAACACCTTCCCCACACACTGCAACCCCTTCCCCACACACTGAAACACATCCCCACACACTGAAACCCCTTCCCCACACACTGTAACCCTTCCCCACACACTGAAACCCCTTCCCCACACACTGAAACCCTTCCCCACACATTGAGAACCCTTGCCCACACACTGAAACACCTTCCCCACACACAGAAAGCCTGCCCAACACACTGAAACCCTTCCCCACACACTGAAACCCCTACCCCACATACTGAAACCCATTCAACACACACTGAAACACCTTCCCCACACACTGCAACCCCTTCCCAACACACTGATGCACATCCCCACACACTGAAACCCCTTCCCCACAAACTGAAACACATCCCCACACACTGAAACGCCTTCCCCACACACTGAAACACATCCCCACACACTGAAACACCTTCACCACAGACTGAAACCCCTTCCACAAACACTGAAACCCCTTGTGCACTCATTGAAACCCCACCCCACATACTGAAACCCCTTCCCCACACACTGAAACACCTTCCCCACACACTGAAACCCCTTCCGCACACACTGAAACCCCTGCCGCACTCAGTGAAACCCTTCCCCACATACTGAAACCACTTCCCCACACACTGAAACACCTTCCCCACACACTGAACCCTTTCCCCACTCACTGAAACCCCTTCCCCACACACTGAAACACCTTCCTCACGCACTGAAACCCTTCCGCACACTCTGCAACCCCTTCCGCACACACTGAAACACCTTCCCCACACACTGAAACCCCTTCCCCACACAATGAAATCCCTTCCCCACACACTGAAACACCTTCCCCACACACTGAAACCCCTTCCGCACACACTGAAACCCCTTCCGCACTCAGTGAAACCCTTCCCCACATACTGAAACCACTTCCCCACACACTGAAACACCTTCCCCACACACTGAACCCCTTCCCCAATCACTGAAACCCCTTCCGCACTCAGTGAAACCCTTCCCCACATACTGAAACCCCTTCCCCACACACTGAAACACCTTCCCCAAACACTGAAACACTTCCCCACACACTGAAACCCTTCCGCACACACTGAAACCCCTTTTGCACACACTGAAACACCTGCACCACACACTGAAACCCTTCCCCACTCACAGAAACCCCTTCCGCAAACACTGAAACCCTTCCCCACATAATGAAACCCCATCCCCACACACTGAAACCCCTTCCCCACACACTGTAACCCTTCCCCACACACTGAAACCCCTTCCCCACACACTGAAACCCTTTCCCACACACTGAGAACCCTTCCCCACACACTGAAACACCTTCCCCACACACTGAAAGCCTGCCCCACACACTGAAACCCTTCCCCACACACTGAAACCCCTACCCCACATACTGAAACCCCTTCAACACACACTGAAACACCTTCCCCACACACTGCAACCCCTTCCCCACACACTGAAACACATCCCCACACACTGAAACCCCTTCCCCACACACTGTAACCCTTCCCCACACACTGAAACCCCTTCCCCACACACTGAAACCCTTCCCCACACATTGAGAACCCTTCCCCACACACTGAAACACCTTCCCCACACACAGAAAGCCTGCCCAACACACTGAAACCCTTCCCCACACACTGAAACCCCTACCCCACATACTGAAACCCATTCAACACACACTGAAACACCTTCCCCACACACTGCAACCCCTTCCCAACACACTGATGCACATCCCCACACACTGAAACCCCTTCCCCACAAACTGAAACACATCCCCACACACTGAAACGCCTTCCCCACACACTGAAACACATCCCCACACACTGAAACACCTTCACCACAGACTGAAACCCCTTCCACAAACACTGAAACCCCTTGTGCACTCATTGAAACCCCACCCCACATACTGAAACCCCTTCCCCACACACTGAAACACCTTCCCCACACACTGAAACCCCTTCCGCACACACTGAAACCCCTGCCGCACTCAGTGAAACCCTTCCCCACATACTGAAACCACTTCCCCACACACTGAAACACCTTCCCCACACACTGAACCCCTTCCCCAATCACTGAAAACCCTTCCGCACTCAGTGAAACCCTTCCCCACATACTGAAACCCCTTCCCCACACACTGAAACACCTTCCCCAAACACTGAAACCCTTCCCCACACACTGAAACCCTTCCCCACACACTGAAACCCCTTTTGCACACACTGAAACACCTGCACCACACACTGAAACCCTTCCCCACTCACAGAAACCCCTTCCGCAAACACTGAAACCCTTCCCCACATAATGAAACCCCATCCCCACACACTGAAACCCCTTCCCCACACACTGTAACCCTTCCCCACACACTGAAACCCCTTCCCCACACACTGAAACCCTTTCCCACACACTGAGAAACCTTCCCCACACACTGAAACACCTTCCCCACACACTGAAAGCCTGCCCCACACACTGAAACCCTTCCCCACACACTGAAACCCCTACCCCACATACTGAAACCCCTTCAACACACACTGAAACACCTTCCCCACACACTGCAACCCCTTCCCCACACACTGAAACACATCCCCACACACTGAAACCCCTTCCCCACACACTGTAACCCTTCCCCACACACTGAAACCCCTTCCCCACACACTGAAACCCTTCCCCACACACTGAAACCCCATCCCAACACACAGAAACCCTTTCCGCACACAGTGAATCCCTTCCCCACACACTGAAACACATTCCCCAAACACTGAAACACATCCCTACACACTGAAACCCCTTCCCCACACAATGAAACCCATCCCCACAAACTGAGACCACTTCCCCACACACTGAAACTACATCCCTACACACTGAATCCCCTACCGCACACAATGAAACACCTTCCCCACACAATGAAACACCTTCCCGACACACTGAAACCACATCCCCACACACTGAAACCCATTCCGCACACAAGGAAACACCTTCCCCACTCACTGAAACCCCTTCCCCACACACTGAAACACCTTCCTCACGCACTGAAACCCTTCCGCACACTCTGCAACCCCTTCCGCGCACACTGAAACACCTTCCCCACACACTGAAACCCCTTCCCCACACAATGAAATCCCTTCCCCACACACTGAAACACCTTCCCCACACACTGAAACCACTTCCGCACACACTGAAACCCGTCCCCACACACTGAAACACCTTCCCCACACACTGAAACCCCTTCCGCACACACTGAAACCCCTTCCCCACACACTGAACCCCTTCCCCAATCACTGAAACCCCTTCCGCACTCAGTGAAACCCTTCCCCACATACTGAAACCCCTTCCCCACACACTGAAACACCTTCCCCAAACACTGAAACCCTTCCCCACACACTGAAACCCTTCCCAACACACTGAAAACCCTTTTGCAGACACTGAAACACCTGCACCACACACTGAAACCCTTCCCCACTCACAGAAACCCCTTCCGCAAACACTGAAACCCTTCCCCACATAATGAAACCCCATCCCCACACACTGTAACCCTTCCCCACACACTGAAACCCCTTCCCCACACACTGAAACCCTTTCCCACAAACTGAGAACCCTTCCCCACACACTGAAACACCTTCCCCACACACTGAAAGCCTGCCCCACACACTGAAACCCTTCCCCACACACTGAAACCCCTACCCCACATACTGAAACCCCTTCAACACACACTGAAACACCTTCCCCACACACTGCAACCCCTTCCCCACACACTGAAACACATCCCCACACACTGAAACCCCTTCCCCACACACAGAAACCCTTCCCCACACACTGAAACCCCTTCCCCACACACTGAAACCCTTCCCCACACATTGAGAACCCTTCCCCACACACTGAAACACCTTCCCCACACACAGAAAGCCTGCCCAACACACTGAAACCCTTCCCCACACACTGAAACCCCTACCCCACATACTGAAACCCCTTCAACACACACTGAAACACCTTCCCCACACACTGCAACCCCTTCCCAACACACTGATGCACATCCCCACACACTGAAACCCCTTCCCCACAAACTGAAACACATCCCCACACACTGAAACGCCTTCCCCACACACTGAAACACATCCCCACACACTGAAACACCTTCACCACAGACTGAAACCCCTTCCACAAACACTGAAACCCCTTGTGCACTCAGTGAAACCCCACCCCACATACTGAAACCCCTTCCCCACACACTGAAACACCTTCCCCACACACTGAAACCCTTCCCCACACACTGAAACACCTTCCACACACACTGAAACACTTCCCCACACACGGAAACCCCTTTCCCACACACTGAAACCCCGTCCCCAGACACTGTAATCCTGCCCCACACACTGAAACACTTCCCCACACACTGAAACCCTTCCCCACACACTGAAACACCTTCCCCACACACTGAAACCCCTTCCGCACACACTGAAACCCATCCCCATAAACTGAAACCCATCCCCACACACAGAAACACCTTCCCCACACACTGAAACCCCTTCCCCACACACTGAACCCCATCCCCACACACTGAAACACATTCCCCACACACTGAACCCCTTC
Source organism: Heterodontus francisci (assembly GCF_036365525.1). NCBI lineage: Eukaryota > Metazoa > Chordata > Chondrichthyes > Heterodontiformes > Heterodontidae > Heterodontus > Heterodontus francisci. Next base: position 840,281 of record NW_027140954.1, on the reverse strand, counting down.
CCCACACACTGTAACACATCCCCACACACTGAAACATCTTCCCCACACACTGAAACCCCTTCCCCACACACTGAAACACCTCCCCCACACACTGATACACCTTCACCACACAGTGAAACCCTTCCCCACATACTGAAACCCCTTCCCCACACACTGAAACACATTCCCCAGACACTGAAACACCTTCCCCACACACTGATACACCTTCACCACACAGTGAAACCCTTCCCCACATACTGAAACCCCTTCCCCACACACTGAAACACCTTCCCCACACACCGAAACCCTTCCCCACACACTGAAACACCTTCCGCACACACTGAAACACTTCCCCACACACGGAAACCCCTTTCCCACACACTGAAACCCCGTCCCCAGACACTGTAATCCTGCCATACACTGAAACACTTCCCCACACACTGAAACCCTTCCCCACACACTGAAACACCTTCCCCACACACTGAAACCCCTTCCGCACACACTGAAACCCATCCCCATAAACTGAAACCCATCCCCACACACAGAAACACCTTCCCCACACACTGAAACCCCTTCCCCACACACTGAAACCCATCCCCACACACTGAAACCCATCCCCACACACTGAAACCCAACCCCACACACTGAAACACCTTCCCCACCCACTGAAACACCTTCCCCACACACTGAAACCCCTTCCGCACACATTGAAATATCTTCCTCACTCACTGAAAACCTTCCCCACACACTGAAACACCTTCCCCACACTCTGAAACCCTTCCCCACACACTGAAACCCCTTCCCAACACACTGAAACACCTTCCCCACACTCTGAAAAAAGTTCGCCACACACTGAAACCCCATCCCCACACACTGAAACACCTTCCCCACACACTGAAACCCTTCCCCACACACTGAAACACCTTCCCCACACACTGAAACCCCTTCCGCACACACTGAAACCCATCCCCATAAACTGAAACCCATCCCCACACACAGAAACACCTTCCCCACACACTGAAACCCCTTCCCCACACACTGAAACCAATCCCCACACACTGAAACACATTCCCCACACACTGAACCCCTTCCCCACACACTGTAACACATCCCCACACACTGAAACATCTTCCCCACACACTGAAACCCCTTCCCCACACACTGAAACACCTCCCCCACACACTGAAACACCTTCCCCACAAACTGAAATCCCTTCCCCACACACTGAAACACATTCCCCAGACACTGAAACACCTTCCCCACACACTGATACACCTTCACCACACAGTGAAACCCTTCCCCACATACTGAAACCCCTTCCCCACACACTGAAACACCTTCCCCACACACCGAAACCCTTCCCCACACACTGAAACACCTTCCGCACACACTGAAACACTTCCCCACACACGGAAACCCCGTCCCCAGACACTGTAATCCTGCCATACACTGAAACACTTCCCCACACACTGAAACCCTTCCCCACACACTGAAACACCTTCCCCACACACTGAAACCCCTTCCGCACACACTGAAACCCATCCCCATAAACTGAAACCCATCCCCACACACAGAAACACCTTCCCCACACACTGAAACCCCTTCCCCACACACTGAAACCCATCCCCACACACTGAAACCCATCCCCACACACTGAAACCCAACCCCACACACTGAAACACCTTCCCCACCCACTGAAACACCTTCCCCACACACTGAAACCCCTTCCGCACACATTGAAATATCTTCCTCACTCACTGAAAACCTTCCCCACACACTGAAACACCTTCCCCACACTCTGAAACCCTTCCCCACACACTGAAACCCCTTCCCCACACACTGAAACACCTTCCCCACACTCTGAAAAAAGTTCGCCACACACTGAAACCCCATCCCCACACACTGAAACACCTTCCCCATACACTGAAACCCCTTCCGCACACACTGAAACATCTTCCCCACACAATTAAACCCTTCCCCACACACTGAATCCCTGTCCCCACACACTGAAACACTCCCCCACACACTGAAACACCTTACCCATACACTGAAACACCTTCCCCACACACTGAAACCCCTTCCCCACACACTGAAACCCCTTCCCCACACACTGAACCCCTTCCCCACATACTGAAATCCTTCCCCACACACTGAAACCCCTTCCCCACGTACTGCAACCCCTTCCCCACAAACTGAAACCCCTTCCCCACACACTCAATACCTTTCCGCACACAATGAAACACCTTCCCCACACAATGAAACAACTTCCCCACACACTGAATCCCCTTCCCCACAAACTGAAACCCCTTCTGCACACAATGAAACAGCTTCCCTACACACTGAAACCCCTTCCCCACACACTGAAACACCTTCCACACACACTGAAACCCCTCCCGCACACACTGAAACACCTTCCCCACACACTGAAACCCCTTCCCCACACACTGAAACCCCTTCCCCACACTGTTAAGCCCCTTCCACACACACTGAAACACCTTCCCCACACACTGAAACCCCTTCCCCACACACAGAAATCCTTTCCGCACACAGTGAATCCCTTCCCCACACACTGAAACACATTCCCCAAACACTGAAACACATCCCTACACACAGAAACCCCTTCCCCACACAATGAAACCCATCACCACAAACTGAAACCACTTCCCCACACACTGAAACCACATCCCTACACACTGAATCCCCTACCGCACACAATGAAACACCTTCCGCACACAATGAAACACCCTCCCTACACACTGAAACCACATCCCCACACACTGAAACCCATTCTGCACACAAGGAAACACCTTCCCCACTCACTGAAACCCCTTCCCCACACACTGAAAAACCTTCCTCACACACTGAAACACTTCCGCACACTCTGCAACACCATCCCCACTCCCTGAAACACCTTCCCCACACACTGAAACCCCTTCCCCACACAATGAAATCCCTTCCCCACACACTGAAACACCTTCCCCACACACTGAAGCCACTTCCGCACACACTGAAACCCGTCCCCACACACTGAAACACCTTCCCCACACACTGAAACCCCTTCCGCACACACTGAAACCCCTTCCCCACACACTGAACCCCTTCCCCAATCACTGAAACCCCTTCCGCACTCAGTGAAACCCTTCCCCACAAACTGAAACCCCTTCCCCACACACTGAAACACCTTCCCCACACACTGAAACCCTTCCCCACATACTGAAACCCTTCCCCACACACTGAAACCCCTTTCGCACACACTGAAACAACTGCACCACACACTAAAACCCTTCCCCACTCACTGAAACACCTTCCGCAAACACTGAAACCCTTCCCCACATACAGAAACCCCATCCCCACACACTGAAACCCCTTCCCCACACACTGTAACCCTTCCCCACACACTGAAACCCCTTCCCCACACACTGAAACCCTTCACCACACATTGAGAACCCTTCCCCACACACTGAAACACCTTCCCCACACACTGAAAGCCTGCCCAACACACTGAAACCCTTCCCCACACACTGAAACCCCTACCCCACATACTGAAACCCCTTCAACACACACTGAAACACCTTCCCCACACACTGCAACCCCTTCCCCACACACTGAAACACATCCCCACACACTGAAACCCCTTCCCCACAAACTGAAACACATCCCCACACACTGAAACGCCTTCCCCACACACTGAAACACATCCCCACGCACTGAAACACCTCCCCCACACACAGAAACACCTTCCCCACAAACTGAAATCCCTTCCCCACACACTGAATTACCTTCCCCAGACACTGAAAAACCTTCCCCACACACTGATACACCTTCACCACACAGTGAAACCCTTCCCCACATACTGAAACCCCTTCCCCACACACTGAAACACCTTCCCCACACACTGGAACCCTTCCCCACACACTGAAACCCTTCCCCACACAATGAAACACCTTCCGCACGCACTGAAACACTTCCGCACACACGGAAACCCCTTTTCCGCACACTGAAATCCATCCCCATACACTCAAACCCATCCCCACACACAGAAACACCTTCCCCACACACTGAAACCCCTTCCCCACACACTGAAAGCCATCCCCACACACTGAAACCCATCCCCACACACTGAAACCCAACCCCACACACTGAAACACCTTCCCCACACACTGAACCCCTTCCCCACACACTGTAACACATCCCCACACACTGAAACATCTTCCCCACACACTGAAACCCCTTCCCCACACACTGAAACACCTCCCCCACACACTGAAACACCTTCCCCACAAACTGAAATCCCATCCCCACACACTGAACTACCTTCCCCAGACACTGAAACACCTTCCCCACACACTGATACACCTTCACCACACAGTGAAACCCTTCCCCACATACTGAAACCCCTTCCCCACACACTGAAACACCTTCCCCACACACTGAAACCCTTCCCCACACACTGAAACCCCTTTCGCACACACTGAAACACCTTCACCACACAATGAAACCCTTCCCAACTCACTGAAACCCCTTCCGCAAACACTGAAACCCTTCCCCACATACTGAAACCCCATCCCCAGACACTGAAACCCCTTCCCCACACACTGTAACCCTTCCCCACACACTGAAACCCCTTCCCCACACACTGAGAACTCTTCCACACACTGAAACACCTTCCCCACACAATGAAAGCCTGCCCCACACACTGAAACCCTTCCCCACATACTGAAACACCTACCTCACATACTGAAACCCCTTCAACGCACACTGAAACACCTTCCCCACACACTGCAACCCCTTCCCCACACACTGAAACACATCCCCACACACTGAAACCCCTTCCACACAAACTGAAACACATCCCCACACACTGAAACGCCTTCCCCACACACTGAAACAAATCCCCACACACTGAAACACCTTCACCACAGACTGAAACCCCTTCCACAAACACTGAAACCCCTTGTGCACTCAGTGAAACCCTTCCCCACATACTGAAACCCCTTCCCCACACACTGAAACACCTTCCCCACACACTGAAACCATACCCCACACACTGAAACACCTTCCGCACACACTGAAACACTTCCCCACACACGGAAACCCCTTTCCCACTCACTGAAACCCCGTCCCCAGACACTGTAATCCTGCCCCACACACTGAAACACTTCCCCACACACTGAAACCCTTCCCCACACACTGAAACACCTTCCCCATAAACTGAAACCCATCCCCACACACTGAAACCCAACCCCACACACTGAAACACCTTCCCCACCCACTGAAACACCTTCCCCACACACTGAAACGCCTTCCGCACACATTGACATATCTTCCTCACTCACTGAAAACCTTCCCCACACACTGAAATACCTTCCCCACACTCTGAAACCCTTTCCCACACACTGAAACCCCTTCCCCACACACTGAAACACCTTCCACACACACTGAAACAAGTTCGCCACATTCTGAAACCCCATCCCCACACACTGAAACACCTTCCCCATACACTGAAACACCTTCCGCACACAGTGAAACATCTTCCCCACACAATTAAACCCTTCCCCACACACTGAATCCCTGTCCCCACACACTGAAACACTTCCCCACACACTGAAACACCTTACCCACACACAGGAAACCCTTCCCCACACACTGAAACACCTTCCCCACACACTGGAACCCTATGGCACACACTGAAACACCTTCCCCAAACACTGAAACCCCTTCCCCACACACTGAAACACCTTCCCCACACACTGAACCCCTTCCCCAATCACTGAAACCCCTTCCGCACTCAGTGAAACCCTTCCCCACAAACTGAAACCCCTTCCCCACACACTGAAACACCTTCCCCACACACTGAAACCCTTCCCCACATACTGAAACCCTTCCCCACACACTGAAACCCCTTTCGCACACACTGAAACAACTGCACCACACACTAAAACCCTTCCCCACTCACTGAAACACCTTCCGCAAACACTGAAACCCTTCCCTACATACTGAAACCCCATCCCCACAAACTGAAACCCCTTCCCCACACACTGTAACCCTTCCCCACACACTGAAACCCCTTCCCCACACACTGAAACCCTTCACCACACATTGAGAACCCTTCCCCACACACTGAAACACATTCCCCACACATTGAAATCCTGCCCAACACACTGAAACCCTTCCCCACACACTGAAACCCCTACCCCACATACTGAAACCCCTTCAACACACACTGAAACACCTTCCCCACAGACTGCAACCCCTTCCCCACACACTGAAACACATCCCCACACACTGAAACCCCTTCCCCACAAACTGAAACACATCCCCACACACTGAAACGCCTTCCCCACACACTGAAACACATCCCCACACACTGAAACACCTTCACCACAGACTGAAACCCCTTCCACAAACACTGAAACCCCTTGTGCACTCAGTGAAACCCCACCCCACATACTGAAACCCCTTCCCCACACACTGAAACACCTTCCCCACACACTGAAACCCTTCCCCACACACTGAAACACCTTCCGCACACACTGAAACACTTCCACACACACGGAAACCCCTTTCCCACACACTGAAACCCCGTCCCCAGACACTGTAATCCTGCCCCACACACTGAAACACTTCCCCACACACTGAAACCCTTCCCCACACACTGAAACACCTTCCCCACACACTGAAACCCCTTCCGCAAACACTGAAACCCATCCCCATAAACTGAAACCCATCCCCACACACAGAAACACCTTCCCCACACACTGAAACCCCTTCCCCACACACTGAAACCCATCCCCACACACTGAAACACCTTCCCCACACACTGAACCCCTTCCCCACACACTGTAACACATCCCTACACACTGAAACATCTTCCCCACACACTGAAACCCCTTCCCCACACACTGAAACACCTCCCCCACACACTGAAACACCTTCCCCACAAACTGAAATCCCTTCCCCAGACACTGAAAAACCTTCCCCACACACTGATACACCTTCACCACACAGTGAAACCCTTCCCCACATACTGAAACCCCTTCCTCACACACTGAAACACCTTCCCCACACACTGGAACCCTTCCCCACACACTGAAACCCTTCCCCACACAATGAAACACCTTCTGCACGCACTGAAACACTTCCGCACACACGGAAACCCCTTTTCCGCACACTGAAACCCCGTCCCCAGACACTGTAATCCTGCCCCACACACTGAAACACTTCCCCACACACTGAAACCCTTCCCCACACACTGAAACACCTTCCCCACACACTGAAACCCCTTCCGCACACACTGAAATCCATCCCCATACACTCAAACCCATCCCCACACACAGAAACACCTTCCCCACACACTGAAACCCCTTGCCCACACACTGAAACCCATCCCCACACACTGAAACCCATCCCCACACACTGAAACCCAACCCCACACACTGAAACACCTTCCCCACACACTGAACCCCTTCCCCACACACTGTAACACATCCCCACACACTGAAACATCTTCCCCACACACTGAAACCCCTTCCCCACACACTGAAACACCTCCCCCACACACTGAAACACCTTCCCCACAAACTGAAATCCCATCCCCACACACTGAACTACCTTCCCCAGACACTGAAACACCTTCCCCACACACTGATACACCATCACCACACAGTGAAACCCTTCCCCACATACTGAAACCCCTTCCCCACACACTGAAACACCTTCCCCACACACTGAAAACCTTCCCCACACACTGAAACCCTTCCCCACACACTGAAACCCCTTTCGCACACACTGAAACACCTTCACCACACAATGAAACCCTTCCCAACTCACTGAAACCCCTTCCGCAAACACTGAAACCCTTCCCCACATACTGAAACCCCATCCCCACACACTGAAACCCCTTCCCCACACACTGTAACCCTTCCCCACACACTGAAACCCCTTCCCCACACACTGAGAACCCTTCCCCACACACTGAAACACCTTCCCCACACAATGAAAGCCTGCCCCACACACTGAAACCCTTCCCCACACACTGAAACCCCTACCTCACATACTGAAACCCCTTCAACGCACACTGAAACACCTTCCCCACACACTGCAACCCCTTCCCCACACACTGAAACACATCCCCACACACTGAAACCCCTTCCACACAAACTGAAACACATCCCCACACACTGAAACGCATTCCCCACACACTGAAACAAATCCCCACACACTGAAACACCTTCACCACAGACTGAAACCGCTTCCACAAACACTGAAACCCCTTGTGCACTCAGTGAAACCCTTCCCCACATACTGAAACCCCTGCCCAACACACTGAAACACCTTCCCCACACACTGAAACCATACCCCACACACTGAAACACCTTCCGCACACACTGAAACACTTCCCCACACACGGAAACCCCTTTCCCACACACTGAAACCCCGTCCCCAGACACTGTAATCCTGCCCCACACACTGAAACACTTCCCCACACACTGAAACCCTTCCCCACACACTGAAACACCTTCCCCATAAACTGAAACCCATCCTCACACACTGAAACCCAACCCCACACACTGAAACACCTTCCGCACCCACTGAAACACCTTCCCCACACACTGAAACGCCTTCCGCACACATTGACATATCTTCCTCACTCACTGAAAACCTTCCCCACACACTGAAATACCTTCCCCACACTCTGAAACCCTTCCCCACACACTGAAACCCCTTCCCCACACACTGAAACACCTTCCACACACACTGAAACAAGTTCGCCACACACTGAAACCCCATCCCCACACACTGAAACACCTTCCCCATACACTGAAACACCTTCCGCACACACTGAAACATCTTCCCCACACAATTAAACCCTTCCCCACACACTGAATCCCTGTCCCCACACACTGAAACACTTCCCCACACACTGAAACACCTTACCCACACACTGGAAACCCTTCCCCACACACTGAAACCCCTTCCCCACACACTGAAACACCTTCCCCACACACTGAAACCCCTTCCCCAAATACTGAAACCATTTCCCCACACACTGAAACACCTTCCCCATACACTGAAACACCTTCCCCACACACTGAAACCCCTTCCCCACACACTGAAACCCCTTCCCCACACACTGAGCCCCTTCCCCACACACTGAAACCCTTCCCCACACACTGAAACCCCTTCCCCACGTACTGCAACCCCTTCCCCACAAACTGAAACCCCTTCCCCACACACTCAATACCTTTCCGCACACAATGAAACACCTTCCCCACACAATGAAACAACTTCCCCACACACTGAATCCCCTTCCCCACAAACTGAAACCCCTTCCGCACACAATGAAACAGCTTCCCTACACACTGAAACCCCTTCCCCACACACTGAAACACCTTCCGCACACACTGAAATCCCTCCCGCACACACTGAAACACCTTCCCCACACACTGAAACCCCTTCCCCACACACTGAAACCCCTTCCCCACACTCTTAAACCCCTTCCACACACACTGAAACACCTTCCCCACACACTGAAACCCCTTCCCCACACACAGAAACCCTTTCCGCACACAGTGAATCCCTTCCCCACACACTGAAACACATTCCCCAAACACTGAAACACATCCCCACACACTGAAACCCCTTCCCCACACAATGAAACCCATCCCCAAAAACTGAAACCACTTCCCTACACACTGAAACCACATCCCTACACACTGAATCCCCTACCACACACAATGAAACACCTTCCCCAAACAATGAAACACCTTCCCTACACACTGAAACCACATCCCCACACACTGAAACCCATTCCGCACACAAGGAAACACCTTCCCCACTCACTGAAACCCCTTCCCCACACACTGAAACACCTTCCTCACACAATGAAACCCTTCCGCACACTCTGCAACCCCTTCCCCACACACTGAAACACCTTCCCCACACACTGATACCCCTTCCCCACACAATGAAATCCCTTCCCCACACACTGAAACAACTTCCCCACACACTGAAATCACTTCCGCACACACTGAAACCCGTCCCCACACACTGAAACACCTTCCCCACACACTGAAACCCCTTCCGCACACACTGAAACCCCTTCCCCACACACTGAACCCCTTCCCCAATCACTGAAACCCCTTCCACACTCAGTGAAACCCTTCCCCACATACTGAAACCCATTCCCCACACACTGAAACACCTTCCCCACACACTGAAACCCTTCCCCACACACTGAAACCCTTCCCCACACACTGAAACCCCTTTCGGACACACTGAAACACCTGCACCACACACTGAAACCCTTCCCCACTCACTGAAACCCCTTCCGCAAACACTGAAACCCTTCCCCACATACTGAAACCCCATCCCCACACACTGAAACCACTTCCCCACACACTGTAACCCTTCCCCACACACTGAAACCCCTTCCCCACACACTGAAACCCTTCCCCACACAATGAGAACCCTTCCCCAAAGCCTGCCCCACACACTGAAACCCCTTCCCCACACACTGAAACCCCTACCGCACATACTGAAACCCCTTCAACACGCACTCAAACACCTGCCCCACACACTGCAACCCCTTCCCCACACACTGAAACACATCCCCACACACTGAAACCCCTTCCCCACAAACTGAAACACATCCCCACACACTGAAACGCCTTCCCCACACACTGAACCACGTCCCCAAGCACTGAAACACCTTCACCACAGACTGAACCCCCTTCTGCAAACACTGAAACCCCTTGTGCAATCAGAGAAACCCTTTCCCACATACTGAAACCCCTTCCCCACACACTGAAACACCGTCTACACACACTGAAACCCTTCCCCACACACTGAAACAACTTCCGCACACACTGAAACACTTCCCCACACACGGAAACCCCTTTCCCACACACTGAAACCCCGTCCCCAGACACTGTAAACCTGCCCCACACACTGAAACACTTCCCCACACACTGAAACCCTTCCCCACACACTGAAACACCTTCCCCACACACTGAAACCCCTTCCGCACACACTGAAACCCATCCCCATAAACTGAAACCCATCCCTACACACAGAAACACCTTCCCCACACACTGAAACCCCTTCCCCACACACTGAAACCCATCCCCACACACTGAAACACCTTCCCCACACACTGAACCCCTTCCCCACACACTGTAACACATCCCCACACACTGAAACATCTTCCCCACACACTGAAACCCCTTCCCCACACACTGAAACACCTCCCCCACATACTGAAACACCTTCCCCACAAACTGAAATCCCTTCCCCACACACTGAAATACCTTCCCCAGACACTGAAACAAATTCCCCACACACTGATGCTCCTTCACCACACAGTGAAACCCTTCCCCACATACTGAAACCCCTTACCCACACACTGAAACACCTTCCCCACACACTGAAACCCTTCCCCACACACTGAAACCCTTCCCCACACACTGAAACCCCTTTCACACACACTGAAACACCTTCACCACACACTGAAACCCTTCCCCACTCACTGAAACCCCTTCCGCAAACACTGAAACCCTTCCCCACATACTGAAACCCCATCCCCACACACTGAAACCCCTTCCCCACACACTGTAACCCTTCCCCACACACTGAAACCCCTTCCCCACACACTGAGAACACTTCCCCACACACTGAAACCCCTTCCCCACACACTGTAACCCTTCCCCACACACTGAAACACCTTCCCCACACACTGAAAGCCTGCCCCACACACTGAAACCCTTCCCCACACACTGAAACCCCTACCCCACATACTGAAACCCCTTCAACAAACACTGAAACACCTTCCCCACACACTTCAACCCCTTCCCCACACACTGAAACACATCCCCACACACTGAAACCCCTTCCACACAAACTGAAACACATCCCCACACACTGAAACGCCTTCCCCACACACTGAAACACATCCCCACACACTGAAACACCTTCACCACTGACTGAAACCCCTTCCACAAACACTGAAACCCCTTGTGCACTCAGTGAAACCCTTCCCCACATACTGAAACCCCTTTCCCACACACTGAAACACCTTCCCCACACACTGAAACTCTTCCCCACACACTGAAACACCTTCCGCACACACTGAAACACTTCCCCACACACGGAAACCCCTTTCCCACACACTGAAACCCCGTCCTCAGACACTGTAATCCTGCCCCACACACTGAAACACTTCCCCACACACTGAAACCCTTCCCCACACACTGAAACACCTTCCCCACACACTGAAAACCCTTCGGCACACACTGAAACCCATCCCCATAAACTGAAACCCATCCCCACACACAGAAACTCCTTCCCCACACACTGAAACCCCTTCCCCACACACTGAAACCCATCCCCACACACTGAAACCCATCCCCACACAATGAAACACAACCCCACACACTGAAACACCTTCCCCACCCACTGAAACACCTTCCCCACACACTGAAACACCTTCCCCACACACTGAAACCCCTTCCGCACACATTGAAATATCTTCGTCACTCACTGAAAACCTTCCCCACACACTGAAACACCTTCCCCACACTCTGAAACCCTTCCCCACACACTGAAACCCCTTCCCCACACACTGAAACACCTTCCCCACACACTGAAACAACTTCCCCATACACTGAAACCCCTTCCGCACACACTGAAACATCTTCCCCACACAATTAAACCCTTCCCCACACACTGAATCCCTGTCCCCACACAATGAAACACTTCCACACACACTGAAACACCTTACCCACACACTGGAAACCCTTCCCCACACACTGAAACCCCTTCCCCACACACTGAAACACCTTCCCCACACACTGAAACCCCTTCCCCACATACTGAAACCCCTTCCCCACACACTGAAACACCTTCCCCATACACTGAAACACCTTCCCCACACACTGAAACCCCTTCCGCACACACTGAAACACCTTCCCGACACAATGAAACCTTTCCCCACACACTGAAACACCTTCCCCACACACAGAAACACTTCCTCTCACACTGAAACTCCTTCCCCAGACACTGGAAACCCTTCCCCACACTGAAACCCCATCCCCACACTCTGAAACACCTTCCCCACACACTGAAACCCCATCCCCACAAACTGCAACACATCCCCACACACTGAAACACCTTCCCCACGCACTGAAACACCTTCCCCACACAGTGAAACCCTACAGCAAACACTGAAACCCATTCACCACACACAGATTCACAATCCCCACACACTGAAACACCTTCCCCACACACCGAAACCCCTTTCGCATGCCATGTAACTCATCCCCACAATCTGAAACCCATCGCCACACACTGAAACCCCTTCCCCACACACTTAAACACATCTCCACACACTGAAACACATCCCCACACACTGAAACACCTGCTCCACATACTGAAACCCTTCCCCACACACTAAAACACCTTCCCCACACACCGAAACACCTTCTCCACACACTGAAACCCTTCCCGACACACTGAAACACATCCCCACACACTGAAACACATCCCCACACACTGAAACACCTGCTCCACATACTGAAACCCTTCCCCACACACTGAAACTCCTTCCCCACACACAGAAATACCATCCCCCCACACTGAAACACCTTTCCTACACACTGAAACCCCTTCCCCAAACACTGGAACCCTACCCCACACACTGAAACACCTTCCTCAAACACTGAAACACCTACCCCACACACTGAAACACTTTCCCCACACACTGAAACCCTTCCCCACACACTGAAACCCCTTCCCCACACACTGAAACACTTCCCCACACACTGAAACCCCTTTCTACACATAGAAACACCTTCCCCACACACTGAAACACCTACCCCACACACTGAAACCCCTTCCGCACACACTGAAACACATTCCCCACGCAACAAAACACCTCCCCCACACACTGAAACCCCTTCTGCACACACTGAAACACATTCCCCACACACTGAACCCCATCCCCACACACTGATACACCTTCCCCACACACTGAAACACTTCCCACACAGTTTAGCACCTTCCCCACACACTGAAACACCTTCCCCACACACAGAAACGCATTCCCCACACACTGCAACACATCGCTACACAATGAAACACATTCCCCACACGCTGAAACCCCTTCCCCACTCACTGTAACCCTTCCCAAAACACTGAAACACCTTCCCCACACACTGAAACACATTCCGCACACACTGAAACCCTTCCAAACACACTGAAACACATTCCCCACACACTGAAACCCCTTCCCCACACACTGAAACCCCTTCTGCACACACAGAAACACCTTCCCCACACACTGAAACCCCTTCCCCACACACTGAAACCCCTTCCGCACATACTGAAACACCTTCCCCACACACTGAAACCCCTTCCCCACACACTGAAACCCCTTCCGCACACTGTGAAAACATTCCCCACACACTGGAACACCTTCCGCACACACTGAATCACATCTCCACACACTTAAACCCCTTCCCTACACAATGAAACAAATCCCCACACACTGAAACCCCTTCCCCATACACACTGAAACACCAACCTCACACACTGAAACACCTTCCCCACACACTGAAACACTTCCCACACAGTTTAGCACCTTCCCCACACACTGAAACACCTTCCCCACACACAGAAACGCATTCCCCACACACTGCAACACATCGCTACACAATGAAACACATTCCCCACACGCTGAAACCCCTTCCCCACTCACTGTAACCCTTCCCAAAACACTGAAACACCTTCCCCACACACTGAAACACATTCCGCACACACTGAAACCCTTCCAAACACACTGAAACACATTCCCCACACACTGAAACCCCTTCCCCACACACTGAAACCCCTTCTGCACACACAGAAACACCTTCCCCACACACTGAAACCCCTTCCCCACACACTGAAACCCCTTCCGCACATACTGAAACACCTTCCCCACACACTGAAACCCCTTCCCCACACACTGAAACCCCTTCCCCACACACTGAAACCCCTTCTGCACACACAGAAACACCTTCCCCACACACTGAAACCCCTTCCCCACACACTGAAACCCCTTCCGCACATACTGAAACACCTTCCCCACACACTGAAACCCCTTCCCCACACACTGAAACCCCTTCCGCACACTGTGAAAACCTTCCCCACACACTGGAACACCTTCCGCACACACTGAATCACATCTCCACACACTTAAACCCCTTCCCTACACAATGAAACAAATCCCCACACACTGAAACCCCTTCCCCATACACACTGAAACACCAACCTCACACACTGAAACACCTTCCCCACACACTGAAACCCTTTCCGCACACAGTGAAACCCCTCCCCACACTCTGAAACACCTTCCCCACACCCTGAAACACATCCCCACACAATGAAACCCCTTCCGCACACACTAAAACACCTTCTCCACCCACTGAAACACCTTCCCCACACAGTGAAACACCTTCCCACACACTGAAACCCCTTCCGCACACATTGAAATATCCTCCTCACTCACTGAAAACCTTCCCCACACACTGAAACACCTTCCCCACACTCTGAAACCCTTCCCCACACACTGAAACCCCTTCCCCACACACTGAAACACCTTCAGCACACACTGAAACAAGTTCGCCACACACTGAAACCCCATCCCCACACACTGAAACACCTTCCCCATACACTGAAACCCCTTCCGCACACACTGAAACACCTTCCCCACACAATGAAACCCTTCCCCACACACTGAATCCCTGTCCCCACAGACTGAAACACTTCCCCACACACTGAAACACCTTACCCACACACTGGAAACCCTTCCCAACTCACTGAAACCCCTTCCGCAAACACTGAAACCCTTCCCCACATACTGAAACCCCATCCCCACACACTGAAACCCCTTCCCCACACACTGTAACCCTTCCCCACACACTGAAACCCCTTCCCCACACACTGAGAACCCTTCCCCACACACTGAAACACCTTCCCCACACAATGAAAGCCTGCCCCACACACTGAAACCCTTCCCCACATACTGAAACACCTACCTCACATACTGAAACCCCTTCAACGCACACTGAAACACCTTCCCCACACACGGCAACCCCTTCCCCACACACTGAAACACATCCCCACAGACTGAAACCCCTTCCACACAAACTGAAACACATCCCCACACACTGAAACGCCTTCCCCACACACTGAAACAAATCCCCACACAGTGAAACACCTTCACCACAGACTGAAACCCCTTCCACAAACACTGAAACCCCTTGTGCACTCAGTGAAACCCTTCCCCACATACTGAAACCCCTTCCCCACACACTGAAACACCTTCCCCACACACTGAAACCATACCCCACACACTGAAACACCTTCCGCACACACTGAAACACTTCCCCACACACGGAAACCCCTTTCCCACACACTGAAACCCCGTCCCCAGACACTGTAATCCTGCCCCACACACTGAAACACTTCCCCACTCACTGAAACCCTTCCCCACACACTGAAACACCTTCCCCATAAACTGAAACCCATCCCCACACACTGAAACCCAACCCCACACACTGAAACACCTTCCCCACCCACTGAAACACCTTCCCCACACACTGAAACGCCTTCCGCACACATTGACATATCTTCCTCACTCACTGAAAACCTTCCCCACACACTGAAATACCTTCCCCACACTCTGAAACCCTTCCCCACACACTGAAACCCCTTCCCCACACACTGAAACACCTTCCACACACACTGAAACAAGTTCGCCACATTCTGAAACCCCATCCCCACACACTGAAACACCTTCCCCATACACTGAAACACCTTCCGCACACAGTGAAACATCTTCCCCACACAATTAAACCCTTCCCCACACACTGAATCCCTGTCCCCACACACTGAAACACTTCCCCACACACTGAAACACCTTACCCACACACTGGAAACCCTTCCCCACACACTGAAACACCTTCCCCACACACTGGAACCCTATGGCACACACTGAAACACCTTCCCCAAACACTGAAACCCCTTCCCCACACACTGAAACACCTTCCCCACACACTGAACCCCTTCCCCAATCACTGAAACCCCTTCCGCACTCAGTGAAACCCTTCCCCACAAACTGAAACCCCTTCCCCACACACTGAAACACCTTCCCCACACACTGAAACCCTTCCCCACATACTGAAACCCTTCCCCACACACTGAAACCCCTTTCGCACACACTGAAACAACTGCACCACACACTAAAACCCTTCCCCACTCACTGAAACACCTTCCGCAAACACTGAAACCCTTCCCCACATACTGAAACCCCATCCCCACAAACTGAAACCCATTCCCCACACACTGTAACCCTTCCCCACACACTGAAACCCCTTCCCCACACACTGAAACCCTTCACCACACATTGAGAACCCTTCCCCACACACTGAAACACCTTCCCCACACATTGAAATCCTGCCCAACACACTGAAACCCTTCCCCACACACTGAAACCCCTACCCCACATACTGAAACCCCTTCAACACACACTGAAACACCTTCCCCACAGACTGCAACCCCTTCCCCACACACTGAAACACATCCCCACACACTGAAACCCATCCCCACAAACTGAAACACATCCCCACACACTGAAACGCCTTCCCCACACACTGAAACACATCCCCACACACTGAAACACCTTCACCACAGACTGAAACCCCTTCCACAAACTCTGAAACCCCTTGTGCACTCAGTGAAACCCCACCCCACATACTGAAACCCCTTCCCCACACACTGAAACACCTTCCCCAATCACTGAAACCCTTCCCCACACACTGAAACACCTTCCGCACACACTGAAACACTTCCACACACACGGAAACCCCTTTCCCACACACTGAAACCCCGTCCCCAGACACTGTAATCCTGCCCCACACACTGAAACACTTCCCCACACACTGAAACCCTTCCCCACACACTGAAACACCTTCCCCACACACTGAAACCCCTTCCGCAAACACTGAAAACCATCCCCATAAACTGAAACCCATCCCCACACACAGAAACACCTTCCCCACACACTGAAACCCCTTCCCCACACACTGAAACCCATCCCCACACACTGAAACACCTTCCCCACACACTGAACCCCTTCCCCACACACTGTAACACATCCCTACACACTGAAACATCTTCCCCACACACTGAAACCCCTTCCCCACACACTGAAACACCTCCCCCACACACTGAAACACCTTCCCCACAAACTGAAATCCCTTCCCCACACACTGAAATACCTTCCCCAGACACTGAAAAACCTTCCCCACACACTGATACACCTTCACCACACAGTGAAACCCTTCCCCACATACTGAAACCCCTTCCCCACACACTGAAACACCTTCCCCACACACTGGAACCCTTCCCCACACACTGAAACCCTTCCCCACACAATGAAACACCTTCCGCACGCACTGAAACACTTCCGCACACACGGAAACCCCTTTTCCGCACACTGAAACCCCGTCCCCAGACACTGTAATCCTGCCCCACACACTGAAACACTTCCCCACACACTGAAACCCTTCCCCACACACTGAAACAACTTCCCCACACACTGAAACCCCTTCCGCACACACTGAAATCCATCCCCATACACTCAAACCCATCCCCACACACAGAAACACCTTCCCCACACACTGAAACCCCTTCCCCACACACTGAAACCCATCCCCACACACTGAAACCCATCCCCACACACTGAAACCCAACCCCACACACTGAAACACCTTCCCCACACACTGAACCCCTTCCCCACACACTGTAACACATCCCCACACACTGAAACATCTTCCCCACACACTGAAACCCCTTCCCCACACACTGAAACACCTCCCCCACACACTGAAACACCTTCCCCACAAACTGAAATCCCATCCCCACACACTGAACTACCTTCCCCAGACACTGAAACACCTTCCCCACACACTGATACACCTTCACCACACAGTGAAACCCTTCCCCACATACTGAAACCCCTTCCCCACACACTGAAACACCTTCCCCACACACTGAAACCCTTCCCCACACACTGAAACCCTTCCCCACACACTGAAACCCCTTTCGCACACACTGAAACACCTTCACCACACAATGAAACCCTTCCCAACTCACTGAAACCCCTTCCGCAAACACTGAAACCCTTCCCCACATACTGAAACCCCATCCCCACACACTGAAACCCCTTCCCCACACACTGTAACCCTTCCCCACACACTGAAACCCCTTCCCCACACACTGAGAACCCTTCCCCACACACTGAAACACCTTCCCCACACAATGAAAGCCTGCCCCACACACTGAAACCCTTCCCCACACACTGAAACCCCTACCTCACATACTGAAACCCCTTCAACGCAAACTGAAACACCTTCCCCACACACTGCAACCCCTTCCCCACACACTGAAACACATCCCCACACACTGAAACCCCTTCCACACAAACTGAAACACATCCCCACACACTGAAAGGCCTTCCCCACACACTGAAACAAATCCCCACACACAGAAACACCTTCACCACAGACTGAAACCGCTTCCACAAACACTGAAACCCCTTGTGCACTCAGTGAAACCCTTCCCCACATACTGAAACCCCTGCCCAACACACTGAAACACCTTCCCCACACACTGAAACCATACCCCACACACTGAAACACCTTCCGCACACACTGAAACACTTCCCCACACACGGAAACCCCTTTCCCACACACTGAAACCCCGTCCCCAGACACTGTAATCCTGCCCCACACACTGAAACACTTCCCCACACACTGAAATCCTTCCCCACACACTGAAACACCTTCCCCATAAACTGAAACCCATCCCCACACACTGAAACCCAACCCCACACACTGAAACACCTTCCCCACCCACTGAAACACCTTCCCCACACACTGAAACGCCTTCCGCACACATTGACATATCTTCCTCACTCACTGAAAACCTTCCCCACACACTGAAATACCTTCCCCACACTCTGAAACCCTTCCCCACACACTGAAACCCCTTCCCCACACACTGAAACACCTTCCCCACACACTGAAACCCCTTCCCCACATACTGAAACCCCTTCCCCACACACTGAAACACCTTCCCCATACACTGAAACACCTTCCCCACACACTGAAACCCCTTCCCCACACACTGAAACCCCTTCCCCACACACTGAGCCCCTTCCCCACACACTGAAACCCTTCCCCACACACTGAAACCCCTTCCCCACGTACTGCAACCCCTTCCCCACAAACTGAAACCCCTTCCCCACACACTCAATACCTTTCCGCACACAATGAAACACCTTCCCCACACAATGAAACAACTTCCCCACACACTGAATCCCCTTCCCCACAAACTGAAACCCCTTCCGCACACAATGAAACAGCTTCCCTACACACTGAAACCCCTTCCCCACACACTGAAACACCTTCCGCACACACTGAAATCCCTCCCGCACACACTGAAACACCTTCCCCACACACTGAAACCCCTTCCCCACACACTGAAACCCCTTCCCCACACTCTTAAACCCCTTCCACACACACTGAAACACCTTCCCCACACACTGAAACCCCTTCCCCACACACAGAAACCCTTTCCGCACACAGTGAATCCCTTCCCCACACACTGAAACACATTCCCCAAACACTGAAACACATCCCCACACACTGAAACCCCTTCCACACACAATGAAACCCATCCCCAAAAACTGAAACCACTTCCCCACACACTGAAACCACATCCCTACACACTGAATCCCCTACCGCACACAATGAAACACCTTCCCCAAACGATGAAACACCTTCCCTACACACTGAAACCACATCCCCACACACTGAAACCCATTCCGCACACAAGGAAACACCTTCCCCACTCACTGAAACCCCTTCCCCACACACTGAAACACCTTCCTCACACACTGAAACCCTTCCGCACACTCTGCAACCCCTTCCCCACACACTGAAACACCTTCCCCACACACTGATACCCCTTCCCCACACAATGAAATCCCTTCCCCACACACTGAAACAACTTCCCCACACACTGAAATCACTTCCGCACACACTGAAACCCGTCCCCACACACTGAAACACCTTCCCCACACACTGAAACCCCTTCCGCACACACTGAAACCCCTTCCCCACACACTGAACCCCTTCCCCAATCACTGAAACCCCTTCCACACTCAGTGAAACCCTTCCCCACATACTGAAACCCCTTCCCCACACACTGAAACACCTTCCCCACACACTGAAACCCTTCCCCACACACTGAAACCCTTCCCCACACACTGAAACCCCTTTCGGACACACTGAAACACCTGCACCACACACTGAAACCCTTCCCAACTCACTGAAACCCCTTCCGCAAACACTGAAACCCTTCCCCACATACTGAAACCCCATCCCCACTCACTGAAACCACTTCCCCACACACTGTAACCCTTCCCCACACACTGAAACCCCTTCCCCACACACTGAAACCCCTCCCCACACACTGAAACCCCTTCCCCACACACTGAAACCCCTACCGCACATACTGAAACCCCTTCAACACACACTCAAACACCTGCCCCACACACTGCAACCCCTTCCCCACACACTGAAACACATCCCCACACACTGAAACCCCTTCCCCACAAACTGAAACACATCCCCACACACTGAAACGCCTTCCCCACACACTGAACCACGTCCCCAAGCACTGAAACACCTTCACCACAGACTGAACCCCCTTCTGCAAACACTGAAACCCCTTGTGCACTCAGAGAAACCCTTTCCCACATACTGAAACCCCTTCCCCACACACTGAAACACCGTCTCCACACACTGAAACCCTTCCCCACACACTGAAACCCCTTCCGCACACACTGAAACACTTCCCCACACTCGGAAACCCCTTTCCCACACACTGAAACCCCGTCCCCAGACACTGTAAACCTGCCCCACACACTGAAACACTTCCCCACACACTGAAACCCTTCCCCACACACTGAAACACCTTCCCCACACACTGAAACCCCTTCCGCACACACTGAAACCCATCCCCATAAACTGAAACCCATCCCTACACACAGAAACACCTTCCCCACACACTGAAACCCCTTCCCCACACACTGAAACCCATCCCCACACACTGAAACACCTTCCCCACACACTGAACCCCTTCCCCACACAATGTAACACATCCCCACACACTGAAACATCTTCCCCACACACTGAAACCACTTCCCCACACACTGAAACACCTCCCCCACATACTGAAACACCTTCCCCACAAACTGAAATCCCTTCCCCACACACTGAAATACCTTCCCCAGACACTGAAACAAATTCCCCACACACTGATGCTCCTTCACCACACAGTGAAACCCTTCCCCACATACTGAAACCCCTTACCCACACACTGAAACACCTTCCCCACACACTGAAACCCTTCCCCACACACTGAAACCCTTCCCCACACACTGAAACCCCTTTCACACACACTGAAACACCTTCACCACACACTGAAACCCTTCCCCACTCACTGAAACCCCTTCCGCAAACACTGAAACCCTTCCCCACATACTGAAACCCCATCCCCACACACTGAAACCCCTTCCCCACACACTGTAACCCTTCCCCACACACTGAAACCCCTTCCCCACACACTGAGAACACTTCCCCACACACTGAAACCCCTTCCCCACACACTGTAACCCTTCCCCACACACTGAAACACCTTCCCCACACACTGAAAGCCTGCCCCACACACTGAAACCCTTCCCCACACACTGAAACCCCTACCCCACATACTGAAACCCCTTCAACAAACACTGAAACACCTTCCCCACACACTTCAACCCCTTCCCCACACACTGAAACACATCCCCACACACTGAAACCCCTTCCACACAAACTGAAACACATCCCCACACACTGAAACGCCTTCCCCACACACTGAAACACATCCCCACACACTGAAACACCTTCACCACAGACTGAAACCCCTTCCACAAACACTGAAACCCCTTGTGCACACAGTGAAACCCTTCCCCACATACTGAAACCCCATCCCCACACACTGAAACCCCTTCCCCACACACTGTAACCCTTCCCCACACACTGAAACCCCTTCCCCACACACTGAGAACACTTCCCCACACACTGAAACCCCTTCCCCACACACTGTAACCCTTCCCCACACACTGAAACACCTTCCCCACACACTGAAAGCCTGCCCCACACACTGAAACCCTTCCCCACACACTGAAACCCCTACCCCACATACTGAAACCCCTTCAACAAACACTGAAACACCTTCACCACACACTTCAACCCCTTCCCCACACACTGAAACACATCCCCACACACTGAAACCCCTTCCACACAAACTGAAACACATCCCCACACACTGAAACGCCTTCCCCACACACTGAAACACATCCCCACACACTGAAACACCTTCACCACAGACTGAAACCCCTTCCACAAACACTGAAACCCCTTGTGCACTCAGTGAAACCCTTTCCCACACACTGAAACCCCGTCCTCAGACACTGTAATCCTGCCCCACACACTGAAACACTTCCCCACACACTGAAACCCTTCCCCACACACTGAAACACCTTCCCCACACACTGAAAACCCTTCGGCACACACTGAAACCCATCCCCATAAACTGAAACCCATCCCCACACACAGAAACACCTTCCCCACACACTGAAACCCCTTCCCCACACACTGAAACCCATCCCCACACACTGAAACCCATCCCCACACAATGAAACACAACCCCACACACTGAAACACCTTCCCCACCCACTGAAACACCTTCCCCACACACTGAAACACCTTCCCCACACACTGAAACCCCTTCCGCACACATTGAAATATCTTCGTCACTCACTGAAAACCTTCCCCAAACACTGAAACACCTTCCCCACACTCTGAATCCCTTCCCCACACACTGAAACCCCTTCCCCACACACTGAAACACCTTCCCCACACACTGAAACAACTTCCCCATACACTGAAACCCCTTCCGCACACACTGAAACATCTTCCCCACACAATTAAACCCTTCCCCACACACTGAATCCCTGTCCCCACACAATGAAACACTTCCACACACACTGAAACACCTTACCCACACACTGGAAACCCTTCCCCACACACTGAAACCCCTTCCCCACACACTGAAACACCTTCCCCACACACTGAAACCCCTTCCCCACATACTGAAACCCCTTCCCCACACACTGAAACACCTTCCCCATACACTGAAACACCTTCCCCACACACTGAAACATCTTCCCCACACACTGAAACCACTTCCCCACACACTGAAACACCTCCCCCACATACTGAAACACCTTCCCCACAAACTGAAATCCCTTCCCCACACACTGAAATACCTTCCCCAGACACTGAAACAAATTCCCCACACACTGATGCTCCTTCACCACACAGTGAAACCCTTCCCCACATACTGAAACCCCTTACCCACACACTGAAACACCTTCCCCACACACTGAAACCCTTCCCCACACACTGAAACCCTTCCATCACACACTGAAACCCCTTTCACACACACTGAAACACCTTCACCACACACTGAAACCCTTCCCCACTCACTGAAACCCCTTCCGCAAACACTGAAACCCTTCCCCACATACTGAAACCCCATCCCCACACACTGAAACCCCTTCCCGACACACTGTAACCCTTCCCCACACACTGAAACCCCTTCCCCACACACTGAGAACACTTCCCCACACACTGAAACCCCTTCCCCACACACTGTAACCCTTCCCCACACACTGAAACACCTTCCCCACACACTGAAAGCCTGCCCCACACACTGAAACCCTTCCCCACACACTGAAACCCCTACCCCACATACTGAAACCACTTCAACATACACTGAAACACCTTCCCCACACACTTCAACCCCTTCCCCACACACTGAAACACATCCCCACACACTGACACCCCTTCCACACAAACTGAAACACATCCCCACACACTGAAACGCCTTCCCCACACACTGAAACACATCCCCACACACTGAAACACCTTCACCACATACTGAAACCCCTTCCACAAACACTGAAACCCCTTGTGCACTCAGTGAAACCCTTCCCCACATACTGAAACCCCTTTCCCACACACTGAAACACCTTCCCCACACACTGAAACTCTTCCCCACACACTGAAACACCTTCCGCACACACTGAAACACTTCCCCACACACTGAAACCCTTCCCCACACACTGAAACACCTTCCCCACACACTGAAAACCCTTCGGCACACACTGAAACCCATCCCCATAAACTGAAACCCATCCCCACACACAGAAACACCTTCCCCACACACTGAAACCCCTTCCCCACACACTGAAACCCATCCCCACACACTGAAACACATCCCCACACAATGAAACACAACCCCACACACTGAAACACCTTCCCCACCCACTGAAACACCTTCCCCACACACTGAAACAACTTCCCCACACACTGAAACCCATTCCGCACACATCGAAATATCTTCGTCACTCACTGAAAACCTTCCCCACACACTGAAACACCTTCCCCACACTCTGAAACCCTTCCCCACACACTGAAACCCCTTCCCCACACACTGAAACACCTTCCCCACACACTGAAACAACTTCCCCATACACTGAAACCCCTTCCGCACACACTGAAACATCTTCCCCACACAATTAAACCCTTCCCCACACACTGAATCCCTGTCCCCACACAATGAAACACTTCCACACACACTGAAACACCTTACCCACACACTGGAAACCCTTCCCCACACACTGAAACCCCTTCCCCACACACTGAAACACCTTCCCCACACACTGAAACCCCTTCCCCACATACTGAAACCCCTTCCCCACACACTGAAACACCTTCCCCATACACTGAAACACCTTCCCCACACACTGAAACCCCTTCCGCACACACTGAAACACCTTCCCGACACAATGAAACCTTTCCCCACACACTGAAACACCTTCCCCACACACAGAAACACTTCCTCTCACACTGAAACTCCTTCCCCAGACACTGGAAACCCTTCCCCACACTGAAACCCCATCCCCACACTCTGAAACACCTTCCCCACACACTGAAACCCCATCCCCACAAACTGCAACACATCCCCACACACTGAAACACCTTCCCCACGCACTGAAACACCTTCCCCACACAGTGAAACCCTACAGCAAACACTGAAACCCATTCACCACACACAGATTCACAATCCCCACACACTGAAACACCTTCCCCACACACCGAAACCCCTTTCGCATGCCATGTAACTCATCCCCACAATCTGAAACCCATCGCCACACACTGAAACCCCTTCCCCACACACTTAAACACATCTCCACACACTGAAACACATCCCCACACACTGAAACACCTGCTCCACATACTGAAACCCTTCCCCACACACTAAAACACCTTCCCCACACACCGAAACACCTTCTCCACACACTGAAACCCTTCCCGACACACTGAAACACATCCCCACACACTGAAACACATCCCCACACACTGAAACACCTGCTCCACATACTGAAACCCTTCCCCACACACTGAAACTCCTTCCCCACACACAGAAATACCATCCCCCCACACTGAAACACCTTTCCTACACACTGAAACCCCTTCCCCAAACACTGGAACCCTACCCCACACACTGAAACACCTTCCTCAAACACTGAAACACCTACCCCACACACTGAAACACCTTCCCCACACACTGAAACCCTTCCCCACACACTGAAACCCCTTCCCCACACACTGAAACACTTCCCCACACACTGAAACCCCTTTCTACACATAGAAACACCTTCCCCACACACTGAAACACCTACCCCACACACTGAAACCCCTTCCGCACACACTGAAACACATTCCCCACGCAACAAAACACCTCCCCCACACACTGAAACCCCTTCCGCACACACTGAAACACATTCCCCACACACTGAACCCCATCCCCACACACTGATACACCTTCCCCACACACTGAAACACTTCCCACACAGTTTAGCACCTTCCCCACACACTGAAACACCTTCCCCACACACAGAAACGCATTCCCCACACACTGCAACACATCGCTACACAATGAAACACATTCCCCACACGCTGAAACCCCTTCCCCACTCACTGTAACCCTTCCCAAAACACTGAAACACCTTCCCCACACACTGAAACACATTCCCCACACACTGAAACCCTTCCAAACACACTGAAACACATTCCCCACACACTGAAACCCCTTCCCCACACACTGAAACCCCTTCTGCACACACAGAAACACCTTCCCCACACACTGAAACCCCTTCCCCACACACTGAAACCCCTTCCGCACATACTGAAACACCTTCCCCACACACTGAAACCCCTTCCCCACACACTGAAACCCCTTCCGCACACTGTGAAAACCTTCCCCACACACTGGAACACCTTCCGCACACACTGAATCACATCTCCACACACTTAAACCCCTTCCCTACACAATGAAACAAATCCCCACAAACTGAAACCCCTTCCCCATACACACTGAAACACCAACCTCACACACTGAAACACCTTCCCCACACACTGAAACCCTTTCCGCACACAGTGAAACCCCTCCCCACACTCTGAAACACCTTCCCCACACCCTGAAACACATCCCCACACAATGAAACCCCTTCCGCACACACTAAAACAACTTCTCCACCCACTGAAACACCTTCCCCACACAGTGAAACACCTTCCCACACACTGAAACCCCTTCCGCACACATTGAGATATCCTCCTCACTCACTGAAAACCTTCCCCACACACTGAAACACCTTCCCCACACTCTGAAACCCTTCCCCACACACTGAAACCCCTTCCCCACACACTGAAACACCTTCAGCACACACTGAAACAAGTTCGCCACACACTGAAACCCCATCCCCACACACTGAAACACCTTCCCCATACACTGAAACCCCTTCCGCACACACTGAAACAACTTCCCCACACAATGAAACCCTTCCGCACACACTGAATCCCTGTCCCCACATACTGAAACACTTCCCCACACACTGAAACACCTTACCCACACACTGGAAACCCTTCCCCACACATTGAAACCCCTTCCCCACACACTGAAACACCTTCCCCACACACTGAAACCCCTTCCCCAAAAACTGAAACACCTTCCCCATGCACTGAAACACCTTCCCCACACACTGAAACCCCTTCCGCAAACACTGAAACACCTTCGCGACACAATGAAACCCTTCCCCACACACTGAAACACCTTCTCCACACACTGAAACACTTCCCCTCACACTGAAACTCCTTCCCCAGACACTGGAAACCCTTCCCCACACTGAAACCCCATCCCCACACTCTGAAACACCTTCCCTACACACTGAAACCCCATCCCCACAAACTGCAACACATCCCCACACACTGAAACACCTTCCCCACGCACTGAAACACCTTCCCCACACAGTGAAACCCTTCCCCAAACACTGAAACCCATTCACCACACACTGAAACACATTCCCCACACACTGAAACGCTTACAAACACACAGAATCACAATCCCCACACACTGAAACCGCTTCCGCAAAAACTGAAACCCCTTCCCCACACACTGAAACACCTTCCCCACACACCGAAACCCCTTTCGCATGCAATGCAACTCATCCCCACAGTCTGAAACCCATCGCCACACAATGAAACCCCTTCCCCACACACTTAAACACATCTCAACACACTGAAAGACATCCCCACAGACTGAAACTCCTTCCCCACATACTGAAGCCCTTCCCCACACACTAAAACACGTTCCCCACACACCGAAACACCTTCCCCACACACTGAAATACCATCCCGACACACTGAAGCACCTTTCCCACACACTGAAACACCTTCGGCACACACTGGAACCCTAACCCACACACTGAAACACCTTCCCCAAACACTGAAACCCCTTCCCCACCCACTGAAACAGCTTCCCCACCCACTGTAACCCCTTCCCCACACACTGAAACACCTTCCCCACACACTGAAACACATTCCCCACACACTGAAGCCCATTCCACACACACTGAAACACCTTCCCCAAACACTGAAACACATTCCCCACACACTAAAGCCCATTCCACACACACTGAAACACCTTCCCCAAACACTGAAATCCTTCCCCACACACTGAAACCCCTTCCCCACACACTGAAACCCTTCCCTACACACTGAAACCCCTTCCGCACGCACTGAAACACCTTCCCCACACACTGAAACACCTTCCCAACACTGAAACCCCTTCCGCACACACTGAAACACCTTCCCCACACAATGAAACCCTACCACACACTGAAACAGCTTCCCCACACACTGAAACACTTCCCCACACACTGAAACACCTTCCCAACACACTGGAAACCCTGCCCCACACACTGAAACACATTCCCACACACTTAAACCCCTTCCCTACACAATGAAACAAATCCCCACAAACTGAAGCCCCTTCCCCACACACACTGAAACACCTTCCTCACACACTGAAACTCCTTCCCCACACACTGAAACCCCTTCCGCACACAGTGAAACCCTTCCCCACACACTGAAACACATTCCCCACACCCTGAAACACATCCCCACACACTGAAACCCCTTCCCCACACACTGAAACCCCTTCTCCAGCCACTGAAACACCTTCCCCACACACTGAAACACCTTCCCCACACACTGAAACCCCTTCCACACACACTGGAATATCTTCCTCACACACTGAAAACCTTCCCCACACACTGAAACACCTTCCCCCACTCTGAAACCCTTCCCCACACACTGAAACCACTTCCCCACACACTGAAACACCTACCCCACACACTGAAACAACTTACCCACACACTGAACCCCTTCCCCACTCACTGAAACACCTTCCCCATACACTGAAACCCCTTCCCCACACACTGAAACACCTTCCGCACACACTGAAACACCTTCCCCACACACTGAAACAACTTCCCCACACACTGAACCCCTTCCCCACTCACTGAAACACCTTCCCCATACACTGAAACCCCATCCCCACACACTGAAACCCCTTCCGGACACACTGAAACACCTTCCCCACACACCGAAACCCTTCCCCACACACTGGAACACCTTCCCAACATACTGAAACACATCCCCACACACTGAAACTCCTTCCCCAGACATTGGAAACCCTTCCCCACACACTGAAAACCCTTCCCCACACTCTGAAACACCTTCCCCACACACTGAATCCCCATCCGCACAAATTGCAACACATCCCCACACACTGAAACACATTCCCCACATACTGAAACACATCCCGGCACACTGAAACTCCTTCCCCAGACACCGGAAACCCTTCCCCACACACTGAAAAGCCTTCCACACTCACGGAAACCCCTTCCCCACACACTGTAACCCTTCCCCAAACACTGAAACCCATTCACCACACACTGAAACCCATCCCCACACACTGAAACCCTTCCCTACACACTGAAAGCCCTTCCCACACACAGACACCCCTGCCCCACACACTGAAACACCTTCCCCACACACTGAAACCCCTTCCCTACACACTGAAACACCTTACCCACACACTGGAAACCCTTCCCCACACACTGAAACCCCTTCCCCACACACTGAAACACCTTCCCCACACACTGAAACCCCTTCCCCACATACTGACACCCCTTCCCCACACACTGAAACACCTTCCCCAGACACTGAAACCCTTCCCCACACACTGAAACCCCTTCCCCACACACTGAAACACCTTCCCCACACACCAAAACACCTTCCCCACACACTGAAACCCCTTCCGCACACACTGAAACACCTTCCCGACACAATGAAACCTTTCCCCACACACTGAAACACCTTCCCCACACACTGAAACACTTCCTCTCACACTGAAACTCCTTCCCCAGAGACTGGAAACCCTTCCCCACACAGAAACCCCATCCCCACACTCTGAAACACCATCCCCACACACTGAAACCCCATCCCCACAAACTGCAACACATCCCCACACACTGAAACACCTTCCCCACGCACTGAAACACCTTCCCCACACAGTGAAACCCTTCAGCAAACACTGAAACCCCTTCCCCACACACTTAAACACATCTCCACACACTGAAACACATCCCCACACACTGAAACACCTGCTCCACATACTGAAACCCTTCCCCACACACTAAAACACCTTCCCCACACACCGAAACACCTTCCCCACACACTGAAACCCTTCCCGACACACAGAAACACATCCCCACACACTGAAACACACCCCACACACTGAAACACCTGCTCCACATACTGAAACCCTTCCCCACACACTAAAACTCCTTACCCACACACAGAAATACCATCCCCCCACACTGAAACACCTACCCCACACACTGAAACACCTTCCCCACACACTGAAACCCTTCCCCACACACTGAAACCCCTTCCCCACACACTGAAGCCCCTTCCCCACACACTGAAACATCTTCCCCACACACTGAAACAAGTTCGCCACACACTGAAACCCCATCCCCACACACTGAAACACCTTCCCCATACACTGAAACCCCTTCCGCACACACTGAAACACCTTCCCCACACAATGAAACCCTTCCCCACACACTGAATCCCTGTCCCCACACACTGAAACACTTCCCCACACACTGAAACACCTTACCCACACACTGGAAACCCTTCCCCACACACTGAAACCCCTTCCCCACACACTGAAACACCTTCCCCACACACTGAAACCCCTTCCCCAAACACTGAAACACCTTCCCCATGCACTGAAACACCTTCCCCACACACTGAAACCCCTTCCGCAAACACTGAAATACCTTCGCGACACAATGAAACCCTTCCCCATACACTGAAACACCTTCCCCACACACTGAAACCCCTTCCGCACATACTGAAACGCCTTCCCCACACACCGAAACCTTACCCCACACACTGAAACACCTTCCCCACACACTGAAACACTTGCCCACACACTGAAACTCCTTCCGCAGACACTGGAAACCCTTCCCCACACACTGAAACACCTTCCCCACACTCTGAAACACCTTCCCCACACACTGAAACCCCATCCCCACAAACTGCAACACATCCCCACACACTGAAACACCTTCCCCACTCACTGAAACCCCTTCCCCACACACTGAAACCCTTCCCCAAACACTGAAACCCATTCACCACACACTGAAACACATTCCCCTCACACTGAAACCCTTCCAAACACACAGAATCACACTCCCCATGCACTGAAACCCCTTCCCCTCAAACTGAAACCCCTTCCCCACACACTGAAACACCTTCCCCACACACCGAAACCCCTTCCGCATGCAATGCAACTCATCCCCACACACTGAAACACATCGCCACACACTGAAACCCATCCCCACACACTGAAACACATCTCCACACACTGTAACACATCCCCACACACTGAAACACCTTCCCCACATACTGAAACCCATCCCCACACAC
Source organism: Heterodontus francisci (assembly GCF_036365525.1). Classification (NCBI taxonomy): domain Eukaryota; kingdom Metazoa; phylum Chordata; class Chondrichthyes; order Heterodontiformes; family Heterodontidae; genus Heterodontus; species Heterodontus francisci. Next base: position 807,681 of record NW_027140954.1, on the reverse strand, counting down.
TAAAACAACTTCCCCACACACTGAAACACCTTCCCCACACACTGAAATACCATCCCCACACACTGAAACACCTTTCCCGTACACTGAAACCCCTTCCCCACACACTGGAACCCTACGGCACACACTGAAACACCTTCCCCAAACACTGAAACCCCTTCCCCACACACTGAAACAGCTTCCCCACACACTGTAACCCCTTCCCCACACACTGAAACACATTCCCCCAACACTGAAACACATTCCACACACACCGAAACACCTTCCCCAAATACTGAAACCCTTCCCCACACACTGAAACCCCTTCCCAACACAATGAAACCCTTCCCTACACACTGAAACCCTTCCCACACACTGAAACACCTGCCCGACACAATGAAACACCTTGCCCACACACTGAAACCCCTTCCCCACACACTGAAACACCTTCCCCACACAGCGAAACACCTTCCCCACACACTAAAACCCCTTGCGCACACACTGAAAAACCTTCCCGACACAATGAAAACCTTCCCCACACACTGAAACAGCTTCCCCACACACTGAAACACTTCCCCACACACTGAAACACCTTCCCCACACACTGGAAACACTTCCCGACACACTGAAACCCCTTCCCCACACATTGAAACACCTTCCCACACACTGAAAACCTCATCCCCACACAATGCAACACATCCCCACACACTGAAACCCATTCCCCACACACTGAAACCCATCCCCACACACTGAAACCCCTTCCCCACACACTGAAACACATCCCCACAAACTGAAACACCTTCCACACACACTGAAATCCCTTCCGCATACAGTGAAACCCTTCCCCACACACTGAAACCCCTTCCCCACACACTGAAACACATCCCCACACACTGAAACCTCTTCCGCACACACTGAAACCCCTTCTGCACACACTGAAACACCTTCCCCACACACTGAAACCCCATCCACACACAGTTAAACAATTCCCCACACACTGAAACCCATTCCCCACACACTGAAACCCCTTCCCTACACACTGCATCCCCTTCCGCACACAATGAAACACCTTCCCCACACAATGAAACACCTTCCCCACTCACTGATACCCCTTCCCCACACACTGAAACACCTTCCCCACACACTGAAAGCCTTCCCCACACTCTGAAACCCGTTCCCCACACACTGAAACCCCTTCCCCACACACTGAAACACCTTCCCCACACACTGAAACCCCTTCCACACAGACTGAAACACCTTCCCCACAAACATCAACCCCTTCCGCATACAATGAAACCCATCCCCACACAATGAAACACATCCCCACACAGTGAAAACCATCCCCACACACAGAAACACCTTCCCCACACACTGAAACCCTTCCCGACACACTGAAACACATCCCCACACACTGAAACACGTTCCCCACACACTGAAACACCTTCCCCACACACAGAAATACCATCCCCCCACACTGAAACACCTTTCCCACACACTGAAACCCCTTCCACACACTGGAACCCTACCCCACACACTGAAACACCTTCCTCAAACACTGAAACCCCTTCCCCACACACTGAAAGAGCTTCCTCACACACTGAAACCGCTTCCCCAAACACTAAAACACCTACCCCACACACTGAAACACCTTCCCCACACACTGAAACCCTTCCCCACACACTGAAACCCCTTCCCCACACACTGAAACATCTTCCCCACACACTGAAACCCCTTCCACACAGACTGAAACACCTTCCACACACACATCAACCCCTTCCGCATACAATGAAACCCATCCCCACACAATGAAACCCATCCCCACACACTGAAAACCATCCCCACACACAGAAACACCTTCCCCACACACTGAAACCCTTCCCGACACACTGAAACACATCCCCACACACTGAAACACGTTCCCCACACACTGAAACTCCTTCCCCACACACAGAAATACCATCCCCCCACACTGAAACACCTTTCCCACACACTGAAACCCCTTCCACACACTGGAACCCTACCCCACACACTGAAACACCTTCCTCAAACACTGAAACCCCTTCCCCACACACTGAAAGAGCTTCCTCACACACTGAAACCGCTTCCCCAAACACTAGAACACCTACCCCACACACTGAAACACCTTCCCCACACACTGAAACCCTTCCCCACACACTGAAACCCATTCCCCACACACTGAAACACTTCCCCACACACTGAAACCCCTTCCCACACATAGAAACACCTTCCCCACACACTGAAACACCTACCCCACACACTGAAACCCCTTCTGCACACACTGAAACACCTTCCCCACGCAACAAAATACCTCTGCCACACACTGAAACCCCTTCCGCACACACTGAAACACATTCCCCACACACTGAACCATATCGCGACACACTGATACACCTTCCCCACACACTGAAACACCTCCCACATAGTTTAGCACCTTCCCCACACTCTGAAACACCTTCCCCACACACTGAAACGCATTCCCCACACACTGCAACACATCGCTACACAATGAAACACATTCCCCACACGCTGAAACCCCTTCCCCACACACTGAAACCCCTTCTGCACACACTGAAACACCTTCCCCACACACTGAAACCCCTTCCCCACACACTGAAACCCCTTCCGCACATACTGAAACACCTTCCCCACACACTGAAACCCCTTCCCCACACACTGAAACCCCTTCCGCACACAGTGAAAACCTTCCCCACACACTGGAACACCTTCCCCACACACTGAAACACATCCCCACACTCTTAAACCCCTTCCCTACACAATGAAACAAATCCCCACACACTGAAACCCCTTCCCCACACACACTGAAACACCATCCTCACACACTGAAACTCCTTCCCCACACACTGAAACCCTTTCCGCACACAGTGAAACCCTTCCCCACACACTGAAACACCTTCTTCACACCCTGAAACACATCCCCGCACACTGAAACCCCTTCCCCGCACACTAAAACACCTTCTCCACCCACTGAAACACCTTCCCCACACACTGAAACACCTTCCCCACACTCTGAAACCCTTCCCCACACACTGAAACCCATTCCCCACACACTGTAACACCTTCCCCACACACTGAAACAAGTTCGCCACACACTGAAACCCCATCCCCACACACTGAAACACCTTCCCCATACACTGAATCCCCTTCCACACACACTGAAACACCTTACCCACACAATGAAACACTTCCCCACACACTGAATCCCTGTCCTCACACACTTAAACTCTTCCCCAAACACTGAAACACGTTCCCCACACACTGGAAACCCTTCCCCACACACTAAAACCCCTTCCCCACACACTGAAACACCTTCCCCACACACTGAAACCCCTTCCCCACACACTGAAAGAGCTTCCTCACACACTGAAACCGCTTCCCCAAACACTGAAACACCTACCCCACACACTGAAACACCTTCCCCACACACTGAAACCCTTCCCCACACACTGAAACCCCTTCCCCACACACTGAAACACTTCCCCACACACTGAAACCCCTTCCCACACATAGAAACACCTTCCCCACACACTGAAACACCTACCCCACACACTGAAACCCCTACCGCACACACTGAAACACCTTCCCCACGCAACAAAACACCTCCCCCACACGCTGAATCCCCTTCCGCTGACACTGACACACTTCCCACACAGTTTAGCACCTTCCCCACACACTGAAACAGCTTCCCCACACACTGAAACGCATTCCCCACACACTGCAACACATCGCTACACAATGAAACACATTCCCCACACGCTGAAACCCCTTCCCCACACACTGAAACCCCTTCCCCACACACTGAAACCCCTTCCGCAAACAGTGAAAAACTTCCCCACACCCTGGAACACCTTCCCCACACACTGAAACACATCCCCACACACTTAAACCCCTTCCCTACACAATGAAACAAATTCCCGCACACTGAAACCCCTTCCCCACACACACTGAAACACCATCCTCACACACTGAAACTCCGTCCCCACACACTGAAACCCTTTCCCCACACAGTGAAACCCCTTCCGCACATACTGAAACTCCTTCCCCACACACTGACACCCCTTCCCCACACACTGAAACCCCTTCCCCACACACTAAAACACCTTCCCCACACACTGAAACCCCTTCCGCACACATTGAAATATCTTCCTCACTCACTGAAAACCTTCCCCACACACTGAAACACATTCCCCACACTCTGAAACCCTTCCCCACACAGTGAAACCCCTTCCCCACACACTGAAACACCATCCCCACACACTGAAACAAGTTCGCCACACACTGAAACCCCATCCCCACACACTGAAACACCTTCCCCATACACTGAAACCCCTTCCGCACAATCTGAAACACCTTCTCCACACAATGAAACCCTTCCCCACACACTGAATCCCTGTCCCCACACACTGGAACACTTCCCCACAAACTGAAACACCTTACCCACACACTGGAAACCCTTCCCCACACACTGAAACCCCTTCCCCACACACTGAAACACCTTCCCCACACACTGAAACACCTTCCCCACACACTGAAACCCCTTCCCCACACACTGAAACACCTTCCCCATACACTGAAACACCTTCCCCACACACTGAAACCCCTTCCGCACACACTGAAACACCTTCCCGACACAATGAAACCCTTCCCCACACACTGAAACACCTTCCCCACACACTGAAACACTTCCCCTCACACTGAAACTCCTTCCCCAGACACTGGAAACCCTTCCCCACACTGAAACCCCATCCCCACACTCTGAAACACCTTCCCCATACACTGAAACCCCATCCCCACAAACTGCAACACATCCCCACACATTGAAAAACCTTCCCCACGCACTGAAACACCTTCCCCACACAGTGAAACCCTTCCCCAAACACTGAAACCCATTCACCACACACTGAAACACATACCCCACACACTGAAACGCTTACAAACACACAGAATCACAATCCCCACACACTGAAACAACTTCCCCACACACTGAACCCCTTCCCCACACACTGAAACACCTTCCCCATACACTGAAACCCCATCCCCACACACTGAAACCCCTTCCGGACACACTGAAACACCTTCCCCACACACCGAAACCCTTCCCCACACACTGGAACACCTTCCCAACATACTGAAACACATCCCCACACACTGAAACTCCTTCCCCAGACATTGGAAACCCTTCCCCACACACTGAAAACCCTTCCCCACACTCTGAAACACCTTCCCCACACACTGAATCCCCATCCCCACAAATTGCAACACATCCCCACACACTGAAACACATTCCCCACATACTGAAACACATCCCGACACACTGAAACTCCTTCCCCAGACACCGGAAACCCTTCCCCACGCACTGAAAACCCTTCCACACTCACGGAAACCCCTTCCCCACACACTGTAACCCTTCCCCAAACACTGAAACCCATTCACCACACACTGAAACACCTTCCCCACACACCGAAACCCCTTCCGCATACAATGCAACTGATCCCCACTCACTGAAACCCATCGCCACACACTGAAACCCATCCCCACACACTGAAACCCTTCCCTACACACTGAAAGCCCTTCCCACACACTGACACACCTGCTCCACACACTGAAACACCTTCCCCACACACTGAAACCCCTTCCCCACACACTGAAACACCTTACCCACACACTGGAAACCCTTCCCCACACACTGAAACCCCTTCCCCACACACTGAAACACCTTCCCCACACACTGAAACCCCTTCCCCACATACTGACTCCCCTTCCCCACCCACTGAAACACCTTCCCCATACAGAGAAACACCTTCCCCACACACTGAAACCCCTTCCGCACACACTGAAACACCTTCCCGACACAATGAAACCTTTCCCCACACACTGAAACACCTTCCCCACACACTGAAACACTTCCTCTCACACTGAAACTCCTTCCCCAGAGACTGGAAACCCTTCCCCACACAGAAACCCCATCCCCACACTCTGAAACACCATCCCCACACACTGAAACCCCATCCCCACAAACTGCAACACATCCCCACACACTGAAACACCTTCCCCACGCACTGAAACACCTTCCCCACACAGTGAAACCCTTCAGCAAACACTGAAACCCCTTCCCCACACACTTAAACACATCTCCACACACTGAAACACATCCCCACACACTGAAACACCTGCTCCACATACTGAAACCCTTCCCCACACACTAAAACACCTTCCCCACACACCGAAACACCTTCCCCACACACTGAAACCCTTCCCGACACACAGAAACACATCCCCACACACTGAAACACATCCCCACACACTGAAACACCTGCTCCACATACTGAAACCCTTCCCCACACACTAAAACTCCTTACCCACACACAGAAATACCATCCCCCCACACTGAAACACCTACCCCACACACTGAAACACCTTCCCCACACACTGAAACCCTTCCCCACACACTGAAACCCCTTCCCCACACACTGAAACACTTCCCCACACACTGAAACCCCTTTCCACACATAGAAACACCTTCGCCACACACTGAAACACCTACCCCACACACTGAAAACCCTTCCGCACACACTGAAACACCTTCCCCACGCAACAAAACACCTCCCCCACACACTGAAACCCCTTCCGCACACACTGAAACACATTCCCCACACACTGAACCCCATCCCCACACACTGATACACCTTCCCCACACACTGAAACACTTCCCACACAGTTTAGCACCTTCCCCACACACTGAAACACCTTCCCCACACACAGAAACGCATTCCCCACACACTGCAACACATCGCTACACAATGAAACACATTCCCCACACGCTGAAACCCCTTCCCCACTCACTGTAACCCTTCCCAAAACACTGAAACACCTTCCCCACACACTGAAACACATTCCCCACACACTGAAACAGTTCCAAACACACTGAAACACATTCCCCACACACTGAAACCCCTTCCCCACACACTGAAACCCCTTCTGCACACACAGAAACACCTTCCCCACACACTGAAACCCCTTCCCCACACACTGAAACCCCTTCCGCACATACTGAAACACCTTCCCCACACACTGAAACCCCTTCCCCACACACTGATACCCCTTCCGCACACTGTGAAAACCATCCCCACACACTGGAACACCTTCCGCACACACTGAATCACATCCCCACACACTTAAACCCCTTCACTACACAATGAAACAAATCCCCACACACTGAAACCCCTTCCCCATACACACTGAAACACCATCCTCACACACTGAAACTCCTTCCCCACACACTGAAACCCTTTCCGCACACAGTGAAACCCTTCCCCACACACTGAAACTCCTTCCGCACACCCTGAAACACATCCCCACACAGTGAAACCCCTTCCGCACACACTAAAACACCTTCTCCACCCACTGAAACACCTTCCCCACACACTGAAACACCTTCCCACACACTGAAAACCCTTCCGCACACATTGAAATATCTTCCTCACTCACTGAAAACCTTCCCCACACACTGAAACACCTTCCCCACACTCTGAAACCCTTCCCCACACACTGAAACCCCTTCCCCACAAACTGAAACACCTTCCCCACACACTGAAACAAGTTCGCCACACACTGAAACCCCATCCCCACACACTGAAACACCTTCCCCATACACTGAAACCCCTTCCGCACACACTGAAACACCTTCCCCACACAATGAAACCCTTCCCCACACACTGAATCCCTGTCCCCACACACTGAAACACTTCCCCACACACTGAAACACCTTACCCACACACTGGAAACCCTTCCCCACACACTGAAACCCCTTCCCCACACACTGAAACACCTTCCCCACACACTGAAACCCCTTCCCCAAACACTGAAACACCTTCCCCATGCACTGAAACACCTTCCCCACACACTGAAACACCTTCCCCACACACTGAAACACTTGCCCACACACTGAAACTCCTTCCGCAGACACTGGAAACCCTTCCCCACACACTGAAACACCTTCCCCACACTCTGAAACACCTTCCCCACACACTGAAACCCCATCCCCACAAACTGCAACACATCCCCACACACTGAAACACCTTCCCCACTCACTGAAACCCCTTCCCCACACACTGAAACCCTTCCCCAAACACTGAAACCCATTCACCACACACTGAAACACATTCCCCTCACACTGAAACCCTTCCAAACACACAGAATCACACTCCCCATGCACTGAAACCCCTTCCCCTCAAACTGAAACCCCTTCCCCACACACTGAAACACCTTCCCCACACACCAAAACCCCTTCCGCATGCAATGCAACTCATCCCCACACACTGAAACACATCGCCACACACTGAAACCCATCCCCACACACTGAAACACATCTCCACACACTGTAACACATCCCCACACACTGAAACACCTTCCCCACATACTGAAACCCATCCCCACACACTAAAACAACTTCCCCACACACTGAAACACCTTCCCCACACACTGAAATACCATCCCCACACACTGAATCACCTTTCCCGTACACTGAAACCCCTTCCCCACACACTGGAACCCTACGGCACACACTGAAACACCTTCCCCAAACACTGAAACCCCTTCCCCACACACTGAAACAGCTTCCCCACACACTGTAACCCCTTCCCCACACACTGAAACACATTCCCCCAACACTGAAACCCATTCCACACACACCGAAACACCTTCCCCAAATACTGAAACCCTTCCCCACACACTGAAACCCCTTCCCAACACAATGAAACCCTTCCCTACACACTGAAACCCTTCCCACACACTGAAACACCTGCCCGACACAATGAAACACCTTGCCCACACACTGAAACCCCTTCCCCACACACTGAAACACCTTCCCCACACAGCGAAACACCTTCCCCACACACTAAAACCCCTTGCGCACACACTGAAAAACCTTCCCGACACACTGAAACACCTTCCCCACACACTGGAAACACTTCCCGACACACTGAAACCCCTTCCCCACACATTGAAACACCTTCCCCACACACTGAAACCCATCCCCACACAATGCAACACATCCCCACACACTGAAACCCATTCCCCACACACTGAAACCCATCCCCACACACTGAAACCCCTTCCCCACACACTGAAACACATCCCCACAAACTGAAACACCTTCCACACACACTGAAATCCCTTCCGCATACAGTGAAACCCTTCCCCACACACTGAAACCCCTTCCCCACACACTGAAACACATCCCCACACACTGAAACCCCTTCCGCACACACTGAAACCCCTTCTGCACACACTGAAACACCTTCCCCACACACTGAAACCCCATCCACACACAGTTAAACAATTCCCCACACACTGAAACCCATTCCACTCACACTGAAACCCCTTCCCTACACACTGCATCCCCTTCCGCACACAATGAAACACCTTCCCCACACAATGAAACACCTTCCCCACTCACTGATACCCCTTCCCCACACACTGAAACACCTTCCCCACACACTGAAAGCCTTCCCCACACTCTGAAACCCGTTCCCCACACACTGAAACCCCTTCCCCACACACTGAAACACCTTCCCCACACACTGAAACCCCTTCCACACAGACTGAAACACCTTCCCCACACACATCAACCCCTTCCGCATACAATGAAACCCATCCCCACACAATGAAACACATCCCCACACAGTGAAAACCATCCCCACACACAGAAACACCTTCCCCACACACTGAAACCCTTCCCGACACACTGAAACACATCCCCACACACTGAAACACGTTCCCCACACACTGAAACACCTTCCCCACACACAGAAATACCATCCCCCCACACTGAAACACCTTTCCCACACACTGAAACCCCTTCCACACACTGGAACCCTACCCCACACACTGAAACACCTTCCTCAAACACTGAAACCACTTCCCCACACACTGAAAGAGCTTCCTCACACACTGAAACCGCTTCCCCAAACACTAAAACACCTACCCCACACACTGAAACACCTTCCCCACACACTGAAACCCTTCCCCACACACTGAAACCCCTTCCCCACACACTGAAACATCTTCCCCACACACTGAAACCCCTTCCACACAGACTGAAACACCTTCCACACACACATCAACCCCTTCCGCATACAATGAAACCCATCCCCACACAATGAAACCCATCCCCACACACTGAAAACCATCCCCACACACAGAAACACCTCCCCCACACACTGAAACCCTTCCCGACACACTGAAACACATCCCCACACACTGAAACACGTTCCCCACACACTGAAACTCCTTCCCCACACACAGAAATACCATCCCCCCACACTGAAACACCTTTCCCACACACTGAAACCCCTTCCACACACTGGAACCCTACCCCACACACTGAAACACCTTCCTCAAACACTGAAACCCCTTCCCCACACACTGAAAGAGCTTCCTCACACACTGAAACCGCTTCCCCAAACACTAGAACACCTACCCCACACACTGAAACACCTTCCCCACACACTGAAACCCTTCCCCACACACTGAAACCCATTCCCCACACACTGAAACACTTCCCCACACACTGAAACCCCTTCCCACACATAGAAACACCTTCCCCACACACTGAAACACCTACCCCACACACTGAAACCCCTTCTGCACACACTGAAACACCTTCCCCACGCAACAAAATACCTCCGCCACACACTGAAACCCCTTCCGCGCACACTGAAACACATTCCCCACACACTGAACCATATCGCGACACACTGATACACCTTCCCCACACACTGAAACACCTCCCACATAGTTTAGCACCTTCCCCACACTCTGAAACACCTTCCCCACACACTGAAACGCATTCCCCACACACTGCAACACATCGCTACACAATGAAACACATTCCCCACACGCTGAAACCCCTTCCCCACACACTGAAATCCCTTCTGCACACACTGAAACACCTTCCCCACACACTGAAACCCCTTCCCCACACACTGAAACCCCTTCCGCACATACTGAAACACCTTCCCCACACACTGAAACCCCTTCCCCACACACTGAAACCCCTTCCGCACACAGTGAAAACCTTCCCCACACACTGGAACACCTTCCCCACACACTGAAACACATCCCCACACTCTTAAACCCCTTCCCTACACAATGAAACAAATCCCCACATACTGAAACCCCTTCCCCACACACACTGAAACACCATCCTCACACACTGAAACTCCTTCCCCACACACTGAAACCCTTTCCGCACACAGTGAAACCCTTCCCCACACACTGAAACACCTTCTTCACACCCTGAAACACATCCCCGCACACTGAAACCCCTTCCCCGCACACTAAAACACCTTCTCCACCCACTGAAACACATCCCCACACACTGAAACCCCTTCCGCACACATTGAAATATCTTCCTCACTCACTGAAAACCTTCCCCACACACTGAAACACCTTCCCCACACTCTGAAACCCTTCCCCACACACTGAAACCCATTCCCCACACACTGTAACACCTTCCCCACACACTGAAACAAGTTCGCCACACACTGAAACCCCATCCCCACACACTGAAACACCTTCCCCATACACTGAATCCCCTTCCACACACACTGAAACACCTTACCCACACAATGAAACACTTCCCCACACACTGAATCCCTGTCCTCACACACTTAAACTCTTCCCCAAACACTGAAACACGTTCCCCACACACTGGAAACCCTTCCCCACACACTAAAACCCCTTCCCCACACACTGAAACACCTTCCCCACACACTGAAACCCCTTCCCCACACACTGAAAGAGCTTCCTCACACACTGAAACCGCTTCCCCAAACACTGAAACACCTACCCCACACACTGAAACACCTTCCCCACACACTGAAACCCTTCCCCACACACTGAAACCCCTTCCCCACACACTGAAACACTTCCCCACACACTGAAACCCCTTCCCACACATAGAAACACCTTCCCCACACACTGAAACACCTACCCCACACACTGAAACCCCTACCGCACACACTGAAACACCTTCCCCACGCAACAAAACACTTCCCCCACACACTGAATCCCCTTCCGCTGACACTGACACACTTCCCACACAGTTTAGCACCTTCCCCACACACTGAAACAGCTTCCCCACACACTGAAACGCATTCCCCACACACTGCAACACATCGCTACACAATGAAACACATTCCCCACACGCTGAAACCCCTTCCCCACACACTGAAACCCCTTCCCCACACACTGAAACCCCTTCCGCAAACAGTGAAAACCTTCCCCACACCCTGGAACACCTTCCCCACACACTGAAACACAACCCCACACACTTAAACCCCTTCCCTACACAATGAAACAAATTCCCGCACACTGAAACCCCTTCCCCACACACACTGAAACACCATCCTCACACACTGAAACTCCGTCCCCACACACTGAAACCCTTTCCCCACACAGTGAAACCCCTTCCGCACATACTGAACCTCCTTCCCCACACACTGACACCCCTTCCCCACACACTGAAACCCCTTCCCCACACACTGAAACCCCTTCCCCACACACTGAAACACCATCCCCACACACTGAAACAAGTTCGCCACACACTGAAACCCCATCCCCACACACTGAAACACCTTCCCCATACACTGAAACCCCTTCCGCACAATCTGAAACACCTTCTCCACACAATGAAACCCTTCCCCACAAACTGAATCCCTGTCCCCACACACTGGAACACTTCCCCACAAACTGAAACACCTTACCCACACACTGGAAACCCTTCCCCACACACTGAAACCCCTTCCCCACACACTGAAACACCTTCCCCACACACTGAAACCCCTTCCCCACACACTGAAACCCCTTCCCCACACACTGAAACACCTTCCCCATACACTGAAACACCTTCCCCACACACTGAAACCCCTTCCGCACACACTGAAACACCTTCCCGACACAATGAAACCCTTCCCCACACACTGAAACACCTTCCCCACACACTGAAACACTTCCCCTCACACTGAAACTCCTTCCCCAGACACTGGAAACCCTTCCCCACACTGAAACCCCATCCCCACACTCTGAAACACCTTCCCCATACACTGAAACCCCATCCCCACAAACTGCAACACATCCCCACACACTGAAACACCTTCCCCACGCACTGAAACACCTTCCCCACACAGTGAAACCCTTCCCCAAACACTGAAACCCATTCACCACACACTGAAACACATTCCCCACACACTGAAACGCTTACAAACACACAGAATCACAATCCCCACACACTGAAACCGCTTCCCCAAAAACTGAAACCCCTTCCCCACACACTGAAACACCTTCCCCACACACCGAAACCACTTTCGCATGCAATGCAACTCATCCCCTCAGTCTGAAACCCATCGCCACACACTGAAACCCCTTCACCACACACTTAAACACATCTCTACACAGTGAAACACATCCCCACACACTGAAACACCTTCCCCACATACTGAAACCCTTCCCCACACACTAAGACACCTTCCCCACACACCGAAACACCTTCCCTACAAACTGAAACCCTTCCCGACACACTGAAACACATCCCCACACACTGAAACACATCCCCACACACGAAAACACCTTCCCTACACACTGTAAACCCTTCCCCACACACTGAAACACGATCCCCACACACTGAAACTCCTTCCACACACACAGAAATACCATCCCCCCACACTGAAACACCTTTCCCACACACTGAAACCCCATCCCCACACACTGGAACCCTACCCCACACACTGAAACACCTTCCCCACACACTGAAACCCATTCCCCACACAATGAAAGAGCTTCCTCACACACTGAAACCGCTTCCCCAAACACTGAAACACCTACCCCACACACTGAAACACCTTCCCGACACACTGAAACCCTTCCCCACACACTGAAACCCCTTCCCAACACACTGAAACACTTCCCCACACACTGAAACCCCTTCCCACACATGGAAACACCTTCCCCACACACTGAAACACCTACCCCACACACTGAAACCCCTTCCGCACACACTGAAACACCTTCCCCACGCAACAAAACACCTCCCCCACACACTGAAACCCCTTCCGCAAACACTGAAACACATTCCCCACACACTGAACCCCATCCCCACACACTGATACACCTTCCCCACACACTGAAAACTTCCCACACAGTTTCGCACCTTCCCCACACACTGAAACACCTTCCCCACACACTGAAACGCATTCCCCACACACTGCAACACATCGCTACACAATGAAACACATTCCCCACACGCTGAAACCCCTTCCCCACTCACTGTCACCCTGCCCAAAACACTGATACCCATTCACCACACACTGAAACACATTCCCCACACACTGAAACCCTTCCAAACACACTGAAACACATTCCCCACACACTGAAACCCCTTCCCCACACACTGAAACCCCTTCTGCACACACTGAAACACCTTCCCCACACAGTGAAACCCCTTCCCCACACACTGAAAGCCCTTCCGCACATACTGAAACACCTTCCCCACACACTGAAGCCCCTTCACCACACACTGAAACCCCTTCCACACACAGTGAAAACCTTCCCCACACACTGGAACACCTTCCCCACACACTGAAACTATTCCCCACACACGTAAACCCCTTCCCTACACAATGAAACACATCCCCACACACTGAAACCCCTTCCCCACACATACTGAAACACAATCCTCACACACTGAAACTCCTTCCCCACACACTGAAACCTTTTCCGCACACAGTGAAACCCTTCCCCACACACTGAAACACCTTCCCCACACCCTGAAACACCTTCCCCATACCCTGAAACACATCCCCACACACTGCAACCCCTTCCCCACACACTTACACACCTTCTCCACCCACTGAAACATCTTCCCCACACAGTCAAACACCTTCCCCACACAGTGAAACTCCTTCCCCACACACTGAAACCCTTTCCGCACACAGTGAAACCCTTCCCGACACACCGAAACACCTTCCCCACACACTGAAATACCATCCCCACACACTGAAACACCTTTCCCACACACTGAAACCCCTTCCCCACACATTGGAACCCTAACCCACACACTGAAACACCTTCCCCAAATACTGAAACACCTTCCCCACACACTGAAACAGCTTCACCACCCACTGTAACCCCTTCCCCACACACTGAAACACATTCCCCACACACTGAAGCCCATTCCACACACACTGAAACACCTTCCCCAAACACTGAAACCCTTCCCCACACTGAAACCCCTTCCCCACACACTGAAACCCTTCCCTACACACTGAAACCCCTTCCGCACACACAGAAACAACTTCCCCACACACCGAAACACCTTCCCTACACACTGAAACCACTTCCGCACACACTGAAACACCTTCCACACACAATGAAACCCTACCGCACACTGAAACAGCTTCCCCACACACTCAAACACTTCCCCACAAACTGAAACACCTTCCCCACACACTGGAAACCCTGCCCCACACACTGAAACACATTCCCACACACTTAAACCCCTTCCCTACACAATGAAACAAATCCCCACAAACTGAAACCCCTTCCCCACACACTGAAACTCCTTCCCCACACACTGAAACCCCTTCCGCACACAGTGAAACCCTTCCCCACACACTGAAACACCTTCCCCACACCCTGAAACACATCCCCACACACTGAAACCCCTTCCCCACACACTGAAACCCCTTCTCCAGCCACTGAAACACCTTCCCCACACACTGAAACACCTTCCGCACACACTGAAACCCCTTCCGCACACACTGAAATATCTTCCTCACACACTGAAAACCTTCCCCACACACTGAAACACCTTCCCCCACTCTGAAACCCTTCCCCACACACTGAAACCACGTCCCCACACACTGAAACACCTTCCCCACACACTGAAACAACTTCCCCACACACTGAACCCCTTCCCCACACACTGAAACACCTTCCCCATAGACTGAAACCCCTTCCCCACACACTGAAACCCCTTCCGCACACACAGAAACACCTTCCCCACACACCAAAACCCTTCCCCACACTCTGAAACCCCTTCCCCACATACTGAAACACATCCCCACACACTGAAACTCCTTCCCCAGACACTGGAAACCCTTCCCCTCACACTGAAACCCCATCCCCACACACTGAAACACCTTCCTCACACACTGAAACCCCTTCCCCACACACTGTAACCCTTCCCCAAACACTGAAACCCATTCAGCACACACTGAAACACATACCCCACAGACTGAAACCCTTCCAAACACACAGAATCACAATCCCCACACACTGAAACCCCTTCCTCACACACTGAAACCCCTTCCCCACACACTGAAACACCTTCCCCACACACTGAAACCCCTTCCGCACACACTGAAACACCTTCCCCACGCAACAAAACACCTCCCCCACACACTGAAACCCCTTCCGCAAACACTGAAACACATTCCCCACACACTGAACCCCATCCCCACACACTGATACACCTTCCCCACACACTGAAAACTTCCCACACAGTTTCGCACCTTCCCCACACACTGAAACACCTTCCCCACACACTGAAACGCATTCCCCACACACTGCAACACATCGCTACACAATGAAACACATTCCCCACACGCTGAAACCCCTTCCCCACTCACTGTCACCCTGCCCAAAACACTGATACCCATTCACCACACACTGAAACACATTCCCCACACACTGAAACCCTTCCAAACACACTGAAACACATTCCCCACACACTGAAACCCCTTCCCCACACACTGAAACCCCTTCTGCACACACTGAAACACCTTCCCCACACAGTGAAACCCCTTCCCCACACACTGAAAGCCCTTCCGCACATACTGAAACACCTTCCCCACACACTGAAGCCCCTTCACCACACACTGAAACCCCTTCCACACACAGTGAAAACCTTCCCCACACACTGGAACACCTTCCCCACACACTGAAACTATTCCCCACACACGTAAACCCCTTCCCTACACAATGAAACACATCCCCACACACTGAAACCCCTTCCCCACACATACTGAAACACAATCCTCACACACTGAAACTCCTTCCCCACACACTGAAACCTTTTCCGCACACAGTGAAACCCTTCCCCACACACTGAAACACCTTCCCCACACCCTGAAACACCTTCCCCACACCCTGAAACACATCCCCACACACTGCAACCCCTTCCCCACACACTAAAACACCTTCTCCACCCACTGAAACATCTTCCCCACACAGTGAAACACCTTCCCCACACAGTGAAACTCCTTCCCCACACACTGAAACCCTTTCCGCACACAGTGAAACCCTTCCCGACACACCGAAACACCTTCCCCATACACTGAAATACCATCCCCACACACTGAAACACCTTTCCCACACACTGAAACCCCTTCCCCACACATTGGAACCCTAACCCACACACTGAAACACCTTCCCCAAACACTGAAACACCTTCCCCACACACTGAAACAGCTTCACCACCCACTGTAACCCCTTCCCCACACACTGAAACACATTCCCCACACACTGAAGCCCATTCCACACACACTGAAACACCTTCCCCAAACACTGAAACCCTTCCCCACACTGAAACCCCTTCCCCACACACTGAAACCCTTCCCTACACACTGAAACCCCTTCCGCACACACAGAAACAACTTCCCCACACACCGAAACACCTTCCCTACACACTGAAACCACTTCCGCACACACTGAAACACCTTCCACACACAATGAAACCCTACCGCACACTGAAACAGCTTCCCCACACACTCAAACACTTCCCCACACACTGAAACACCTTCCCCACACACTGGAAACCATGCCCCACACACTAAAACACATTCCCACACACTTAAACCCCTTCCCTACACAATGAAACAAATCCCCACAAACTGAAACCCCTTCCCCACACACTGAAACTCCTTCCCCACACACTGAAACCCCTTCCGCACACAGTGAAACCCTTCCCCACACACTGAAACACCTTCCCCACACCCTGAAACACATCCCCACACACTGAAACCCCTTCCCCACACACTGAAACCCCTTCTCCAGCCACTGAAACACCTTCCCCACACACTGAAACACCTTCCGCACACACTGAAACCCCTTCCGCACACACTGAAATATCTTCCTCACACACTGAAAACCTTCCCCACACACTGAAACACCTTCCCCCACTCTGAAACCCTTCCCCACACACTGAAACCACGTCCCCACACACTGAAACACCTTCCCCACACACTGAAACAACTTCCCCACACACTGAACCCCTTCCCCACACACTGAAACACCTTCCCCATAGACTGAAACCCCTTCCCCACACACTGAAACCCCTTCCGCACACACAGAAACACCTTCCCCACACACCAAAACCCTTCCCCACACTCTGAAACCCCTTCCCCACATACTGAAACACATCCCCACACACTGAAACTCCTTCCCCAGACACTGGAAACCCTTCCCCACTCACTGAAACCCCTTCCCCACACACTGAAACACCTTCCTCACACACTGAAACCCCTTCCCCACACACTGTAACCCTTCCACAAACACTGAAACCCATTCACCACACACTGAAACACATTCCCCACATACTGAAACCCTTCCAAACACACAGAATCACAATCCCCACACAATGAAACCCCTTCCTCACACACTGAAACCCCTTCCCCACACACTGAAACACCTTCCCCACACACCGAAACCCCTTCCGCATACAATGCAACTCATCCCCACTCACTGAAACCCATCACCACACATTGAAACCCATCCCCACACACTGAAACAACTTCCCCACACACTGAAACACATCCCCACACACTGAAACACCTTCCCCACATACTGAAACCCTTCCCCACACACTAAAACACCTTCCCCACACACTGAAACACCTTCCCCACACACTGAAATACCATCCCCACACACTGAAACACCTTTCCCACACAGTGAAACCACTTCCCCACACACTGGAACCCTACCCCACACACTGAAACACCTTCCCCACACACTGAAACCCTTCCCCACACACTGAAACCCCTTCCCCACACTCTGAAACCCATCCCTACACACTGAAAGCCCTTCCCACACACTGACAAACATGCCCCACAGACTGAAACACCTTCCCCACACACTGAAACACATTCCCCACACACTGAAACACCTTCCCCACACACCGAAACACCTTCCCCACACACTGAAACCCCTTCTGCACACACTGAAACACCTTCCCCACACAATGAAACACTTCCCCGCACACTGAAACAGCTTCCCCACACACTGAAACACTTCCCCACACACTGAAACCCATCCCCACACACTGAAACCCCTTCCCCACATACTGAAACACATCCCCACAAACTGAAACACCTTCCACACACACTGAAACCCCTTCTGCATACAGTGAAACCCTTCCCCACACACTGAAACCCCTTCCCCACACACTGAAACACATCCCCACACACTGAAACGCCTTCCCCACACACTGAAACCCTTCCCCACACACTGAAACCCCTTCCCCACACACTGAAACCCATCCCTACACACTGAAAGCCCTTCCCACACACTGACAAACCTGCCCCACAGACTGAGACAACTTCCCCACACACTGAAACCCCTTCCCCACACACTGAAACACCTTCCCCACACACCGAAACACCTTCCCCACACACTGAAACCCCTTCCACACACACTGAAACACCTTCCCCACACAATGAAACCCTTCCCCGCACACTGAAACAGATTCCCCACACACTGAAACACTTCCCCACACACTGAAATAACTTACCCACACACTGGAAACCCTTCCCCACACACTGAAACCCCTTCCCCACACAGTGAAACACCTTCCCCACACACTGAAACCTGTTCCCCACACACTGAAACCAATTCCCCACTCACTGAAACACCTTCCCCATACACTGAAACACCTTCCCCACACACTGAAACACATCCCCACACACTGAAACCCCTTCCGCACACACTGAAACCCCTTCCCCACACACTGAAACCCCATCCACACACAGTTAAACAATTCCCCACACACTGAAACCCATTCCCCACACACTGAAACCCCTTCCCTACACACTGCATCCCCTTCCACACACAATTAAACACCTTCCCCACACAATGAAACACCTTCCCCACTCACTGATACCCCTTCCCCTTTCACTGGAACACCTTCCCCACACACTGAAACCCTTCCCCACACTCTGAAACCCGTTACCCACACAGTGAAACCCCTTCCCCACACACTGAATCAGCTTCCCCAAACACTGAAACCCTTCCCCAACACTGAAACCCCTTCCCCACACACTGAAACCCTTCCCTACACACTGAAAGCCCTTCCCACACACTGACACACCTGCCCCACACACTGTAACCCCTTCCCCACACACTGAAACACATTCCCCCAACACTGAAACCCATTCCACACACTCCAAAACACCTTCCCCAAATACTGAAACCCTTCCCCACACACTGAAACACCGTCCCCACACACTGAAACCCTTCCCTACACACTGAAAGCCCTTCCCACACACTGAAACACCTGCCCCACACACTGAAACACCTTCCCCACACACTGAAACCCCTTCCCAACACACTGAAACACCTTCCCCACACACCGAAACACCTTCCCCACACACTAAAACCCCTTCTGCACACACTGAAACACCTTCCCGACACACTGAAACACATCCCCACACACTGAAACCCCTTCCGCACACACTGAAACCCCTTCTGCACACACGGAAACACCTTCCCCACACACTGAAACCCCATCCACACACAGTTAAACAATTCCCCACACACTGAAACCCATTCCCCACACACTGAAACCCCTTCCCTACACACTGCATCCCCTTCCGCACACAATGAAACACCTTCCCCACACAATGAAACACCTTCCCCACTCACTGATACCCCTTCCCCACACACTGAAACACCTTCCCCACACACTGAAACCCTTCCCCACACTCTGAAACACGTTCCCCACACACTGAAACCCCTTCCCCACAAACTGAAACAGCTTCCCCAAACACTGAAACCCTTCCCCAACACTGAAACCCCTTCCCCACACACTGAAACCCTTCCCTACACACTGAAAGCCCTTCCCACACACTGACACACCTGCCCCACACACTGAAACACCTTCCCCACACACTGAAACCCCTTCCCCACTCACTGAAACACCTTCCCCACACACCGAAACACCTTTCCCTCACACTGAAACCCCTTCCGCACACACTGAAACACCTTCCCCACACACCGAAACCCTTCCCCACACACTGAAACACCTTCCCCACACACTGAAACACATCCCCACACACTGAAACTCCTTACCCAGACACTGGAAACCCTTCCCCTCACACTGAAACACCTTCCCCACACTCTGAAACACCTTCCCCACACACTGAATCCCCATCCCCTCAAATTGCAACACATCCCCACACACTGAAACACCTTCCCCACACACTGAAACCCCTTCCCCACACACTGAAACCCATTCACCACACACTGAAACACATTCCGCACACACTGAAACCCTTGCAAACACACAGAATCACAATCCCCACACACTGAAACCCCTTCCCCACACACTGAAACCCCTTCCCCACACACTGACACACCTTCCCCACACACCGAAACCCCTTCCGCATACAATGCAAATCATCCCCACTCACTGAAACCCATCGCCACACACTGAAACCCAACCCCACACACTGAAACAACTTCCCCACACACTGAAACACATCCCCACACACTGAAACACCTTCCCCACATACTGAAACCCTTCCTCACAAACTAAAACACCTTCCCCACACACTGAAACACCTTCCCCACACACTGAAATACCATCCCCACACACTGCAACACCTTTCCCACACACTGGAACCCTACCCCACACAATGGAACCCTACCCCACACACTGAAACACCTTCCCCAAACACTGAAACCGCTTCACCACACATTGAAACTGCTTCCCCACACACTGAAACCCCTTCCCCACACACTGAAACACCTTCCCCACACACTGAAACACCTTCCCCACACACTGAAACCCCTTCCACACTCACTGAAAGACATTCCCCACACACTGAAACCCATCCCCACACACTGAAACCCCTTCCTCACACACTGAAACACATCCCCACAAACTGAAACACCTTCCACACACACTGAAACCCCTTCCGCATACAGTGAAACCCCTTCCCCACACACTGAAACCCCTTCCCCACACACTGAAACACTTCCCCACACACTGAAACTCCTTCCGCAGACACTGGAGACCCTTCCCCACACACTGAAGCCCCTTCCCCACACTCTGAAACCCCTTCCGCACACACTGAAACACCTTCCCCACACACCGAAACCTTACCCCACACACTGAAACACCTTCCCCACACACTGAAACACTTCCCCACACACTGTAACTCCTTCCGCAGACACTGGAGACCCTTCCCCACACACTGAAGCCCCTTCCCCACTCTCTGAAACACCTTCCCCACACACTGAAACCCCATCCACACAAACTGCAACACACCCCCACACACTGAAACACCTTCCCCACACACTGAAACCCCTTCCGCACACACTGAAACCCCTTCTGCACACACGGAAACACCTTCCCCACACACTGAAACCCCATCCACACACAGTTAAACAATTCCCCACACAATTAAACCCCTTCCCCACACACTGAAACACATCCCCACACACTGAAACGCCTTCCCCACACACTGAAACCCTTCCCCACACACTGAAACCCCTTCCCCACACACTGAAACCCATCCCTACACACTGAAAGCCCTTCCCACACACTGACAAACCTGCCCCACAGACTGAGACAACTTCCCCACACACTGAAACCCCTTCCCCACACACTGAAACACCTTCCCCACACACCGAAACACCTTCCCCACACACTGAAACCCCTTCCACACACACTGAAACACCTTCCCCACACAATGAAACCCTTCCCCACACACTGAAACAGATTCCCCACACACTGAAACACTTCCCCACACACTGAAATAACTTACCCACACACTGGAAACCCTTCCCCACACACTGAAACCCCTTCCCCACACAGTGAAACGCCTTCCCCACACACTGAAACCTGTTCCCCACACACTGAAACCAATTCCCCACTCACTGAAACACCTTCCCCATACACTGAAACACCTTCCCCACACACTGAAACACATCCCCACACACTGAAACCCCTTCCGCACACACTGAAACCCCTTCCCCACACACTGAAACCCCATCCACACACAGTTAAACAATTCCCCACACACTGAAACCCATTCCCCACACACTGAAACCCCTTCCCTACACACTGCATCCCCTTCCACACACAATTAAACACCTTCCCCACACAATGAAACACCTTCCCCACACACTGATACCCCTTCCCCTTTCACTGGAACACCTTCCCCACACACTGAAACCCTTCCCCACACTCTGAAACCCGTTACCCACACAGTGAAACCCCTTCCCCACACACTGAATCAGCTTCCCCAAACACTGAAACCCTTCCCCAACACTGAAACCCCTTCCCCACACACTGAAACCCTTCCCTACACACTGAAAGCCCTTCCCACACACTGACACACCTGCCCCACACACTGTAACCCCTTCCCCACACACTGAAACACATTCCCCCAACACTGAAACCCATTCCACACACTCCAAAACACCTTCCCCAAATACTGAAACCCTTCCCCACACACTGAAACACCGTCCCCACACACTGAAACCCTTCCCTACACACTGAAAGCCCTTCCCACACACTGAAACACCTGCCCCACACACTGAAACACCTTCCCCACACACTGAAACCCCTTCCCAACACACTGAAACACCTTCCCCACACACCGAAACACCTTCCCCACACACTAAAACCCCTTCTGCACACACTGAAACACCTTCCCGACACACTGAAACACATCCCCACACACTGAAACCCCTTCCGCACACACTGAAACCCCTTCTGCACACACGGAAACACCTTCCCCACACACTGAAACCCCATCCACACACAGTTAAACAATTCCCCACACACTGAAACCCATTCCCCACACACTGAAACCCCTTCCCTACACACTGCATCCCCTTCCGCACACAATGAAACACCTTCCCCACACAATGAAACACCTTCCCCACTCACTGATACCCCTTCCCCACACACTGAAACACCTTCCCCACACACTGAAACCCTTCCCCACACTCTGAAACACGTTCCCCACACACTGAAACCCCTTCCCCACAAACTGAAACAGCTTCCCC
Source organism: Heterodontus francisci (assembly GCF_036365525.1). Lineage (NCBI taxonomy): Eukaryota > Metazoa > Chordata > Chondrichthyes > Heterodontiformes > Heterodontidae > Heterodontus > Heterodontus francisci. The sequence continues at coordinate 783,315 of NW_027140954.1, read as the reverse complement.
AAACACTGAAACCCTTCCCCAACACTGAAACCCCTTCCCCACACACTGAAACCCTTCCCTACACACTGAAAGCCCTTCCCACACACTGACACACCTGCCCCACACACTGAAACACCTTCCCCACACACTGAAACCCCTTCCCCACTCACTGAAACACCTTCCCCACACACCGAAACACCTTTCCCTCACACTGAAACCCCTTCCGCACACACTGAAACACCTTCCCCACACACCGAAACCCTTCCCCACACACTGAAACACCTTCCCCACACACTGAAACACATCCCCACACACTGAAACTCCTTACCCAGACACTGGAAACCCTTCCCCTCACACTGAAACACCTTCCCCACACTCTGAAACACCTTCCCCACACACTGAATCCCCATCCCCTCAAATTGCAACACATCCCCACACACTGAAACACCTTCCCCACACACTGAAACCCCTTCCCCACACACTGAAACCCATTCACCACACACTGAAACACATTCCGCACACACTGAAACCCTTGCAAACACACAGAATCACAATCCCCACACACTGAAACCCCTTCCCCACACACTGAAACCCCTTCCCCACACACTGACACACCTTCCCCACACACCGAAACCCCTTCCGCATACAATGCAAATCATCCCCACTCACTGAAACCCATCGCCACACACTGAAACCCAACCCCACACACTGAAACAACTTCCCCACACACTGAAACACATCCCCACACACTGAAACACCTTCCCCACATACTGAAACCCTTCCTCACAAACTAAAACACCTTCCCCACACACTGAAACACCTTCCCCACACACTGAAATACCATCCCCACACACTGCAACACCTTTCCCACACACTGGAACCCTACCCCACACAATGGAACCCTACCCCACACACTGAAACACCTTCCCCAAACACTGAAACCGCTTCACCACACATTGAAACTGCTTCCCCACACACTGAAACCCCTTCCCCACACACTGAAACACCTTCCCCACACACTGAAACACCTTCCCCACACACTGAAACCCCTTCCACACTCACTGAAAGACATTCCCCACACACTGAAACCCATCCCCACACACTGAAACCCCTTCCTCACACACTGAAACACATCCCCACAAACTGAAACACCTTCCACACACACTGAAACCCCTTCCGCATACAGTGAAACCCCTTCCCCACACACTGAAACCCCTTCCCCACACACTGAAACACTTCCCCACACACTGAAACTCCTTCCGCAGACACTGGAGACCCTTCCCCACACACTGAAGCCCCTTCCCCACACTCTGAAACCCCTTCCGCACACACTGAAACACCTTCCCCACACACCGAAACCTTACCCCACACACTGAAACACCTTCCCCACACACTGAAACACTTCCCCACACACTGTAACTCCTTCCGCAGACACTGGAGACCCTTCCCCACACACTGAAGCCCCTTCCCCACTCTCTGAAACACCTTCCCCACACACTGAAACCCCATCCACACAAACTGCAACACACCCCCACACACTGAAACACCTTCCCCACACACTGAAACCCCTTCCGCACACACTGAAACCCCTTCTGCACACACGGAAACACCTTCCCCACACACTGAAACCCCATCCACACACAGTTAAACAATTCCCCACACAATTAAACCCATTCCCCACACACTGAAACACCTTCCCTACACACGGCATCCCCTTCCGCACACAATGAAACACCTTCCCCACACAATGAAACACCTTCCCCACTCACTGATACCCCTTCCCCACACACTGAAACAGCTTCCCCACACACTGAAACCCTTCCCCACACTCTGAAACCCGTTCCCCACACACTGAAACCCCTTCCCCACACACTGAAACAGCTTCCCCAAACACTGAAACACTTCCCCACACACTGAAACCCCTTCCCCACACACTGAAACCCTTCCCTACACACTGAAAGCCCTTGCCACACACTGACACACCTGCCCCACACACTGAAACACCTTCCCCACACACTGAAACCCCTTCCCCAAACACTGAAACCCATTCACCACACACTGAAACACATTCCGCACACACAGAAACCCTTGCAAACATACAGAATCACAATCCCCACACACTGAAACCCCTTCCCCACACACTGAAACCCCTTCCCCACACACTGACACACATTCCCCACACACCGAAACCCCTTCCGCATACAATGCAAATCATCCCCACTCACTGAAACCCATCGCCACACACTGAAACCCATCCCCACACACTGAAACAACTTCCCCACACACTGAAACACATCCCCACTCACTGAAACACCTTCCCCACATACTGAAACCCTTCCTCACAAACTAAAACACCATCCCCACACACTGAAACACCTTCCCCACACACTGAAATACCATCCCCACACACTGCAACACCTTTCCCACACACTGGAACCCTACCCCACACAATGGAACCCTACCCCACACACTGAAACACCTTCCCCAAACACTGAAACCGCTTCACCACACACTGAAACAGCTTCCCCACACACTGAAACCCCTTCCCCACACACTGAAACACCTTCCCCACAGACTGAAACACCTTCCCCACACACTGAAACCCCTTCCACACTCACTGAAACACATTCCCCACACACTGAAACCCATCCCCACACACTGAAACCCCTTCCTCACACACTGAAACACATCCCCACAAACTGAAACACCTTCCACACACACTGAAACCCCTTCCGCATACAGTAAAACCCATCCCCACACACTGAAACCCCTTCCCCACACACTGAAACACTTCCCCACACACTGAAACTCCTTCCGCAGACACTGGAGACCCTTCCCCACACACTGAAGCCCCTTCCCCACACTCTGAAACCCCTTCCGCACTCACTGAAACACCTTCCCCACATACCGAAACCTTACCCCACACACTGAAACACCTTCCCCACACACTGAAACACTTCCCCACAGACTGAAACTCCTTCCGCAGACACTGGAGACCCTTCCCCACACACTGAAGCCCCTTCCCCACTCTCTGAAACACCTTCCCCACACACTGAAACCCCATGCGCACAAACTGCAACACATCCCCACACACTGAAACACCTTCCCCACACACTGAAACCCCTTCCACACACACTGAAACCCCTTCTGCATACACTGAAACACCTACCCCACACACTGAAACCCCATCCACACACAGTTAAACAATTCCCCACACACTGAAACCCATTCCCCACACACAGAAACACCTTCCCTACACACGGCATCCCCTTCCGCACACAATGAAACACCTTCCCCACACAATGAAACACCTTCCCCACTCACTGATACCCCTTCCCCACACACTGAAACACCTTCCCCACACACTGAAACCCTTCCCCACACTCTGAAACCCGTTCCCCACACACTGAAACCCCTTCCCCACACACTGAAACAGCTTCCCCAAACACTGAAACACTTCCCCACACACTGAAACCCCTTCCCCACACACTGAAACCCTTCCCTACACACTGAAAGCCCTTGCCACACACTGACACACCTGCCCCACACACTGAAACACCTTCCCCACACACTGAAACCCCTTCCCCACACACTGAAACCCCTTCCCCAAACAACGAAACACCTTCACCTCACATTTAAACCCGTTCCGCACACACTGAAACACCTTCCCCACACACCGAAACCCTTCCCCACACACTGAAACACCTTCCCCACACACTGAAACACATCCCCACACCCTGAAACTCCTTCCCCAGACACTGGAAACCCTTCCCCACACACTGAAACACCTTCCCCACACACTGAAACCCCTTCCCCACACACTGAAACCCTTCCCCAAACACTGAAATCCATTCACCACACACTGAAACACATTCCCCACACACTGAAACCCTTCCAAACGCACAGAATCACAATCCCCACACACTGAAACCCCTTCCCCACACACTGAAACCCCTTCCCCACACACTGAAACAACTTCTCCACACACTGAAACACATCCCCACACACTGAAACACCTTCCCCACATACTGAAACCCTTCCCCACACACTAAAACACCTTCCCCACACACTGAAACACCTTCCCCACACACTGAAATACCATCCCCACACACTGAAACACCTTTCCCACACACTGAAACCCCTTCCCCACACACTGGAACACTACCCCACACACTGAAACACCTTCCCCAAACACTGAAACCCCTTCAGCACACAGTGAAACAGCTTCCCCACACACTGAAACCCCTTCCCCACACACTGAAACACCTTCCCCACACACTGAAACACCTTCCCCACACACTGAAACCCCTTCCACACTCACTGAAACAGCTTCCCCAAACACTGAAACCCTTCCCCACACACTTAAACCCCTTCCCCACACACTGAAACCCTTCCCTTCACAGAGAAAGCCCTTCCCACACACTGACACACCTGCCCCACACACTGAAAAACCTTCCCCACACACTGAAACCCCTTCCCCACACACTGAAACACCTTCCCCACACACCGAAACACATTCCCCACAAAATGAAACACCTTCCCCACACACTGAAACACATCCCCACACCCTGAAACACCTTCCCCACACACTGAAACCCCTTCCCCACACTCTGAAGCACCTTCCCCACACACTGAATCCCCATCCCCACAAATTGCAACACATCCCCACACACTGAAACACCTTCCCCACACACTGAAACCCCTTCCCCACACACTGAAACCCTTCCCCAAACACTGAAACCCATTCACCACACACTGAAACACATTCCCCACACACTGAAACCCTTCCAAACACACAGAATCACAATCCCCACACACTGAAACCCCTTCCCCACACACTGAAACCCCTTCCCCACACACTGAAACACCTTCCCCACACACTGAAACCCCTTCCGCATGCAATGCAACTCATCCCCACTCACTGAAACCCATCGCCACACACTGAAACCCATCCCCACACACTGAAACAACTTCCCCACACACTGAAACACATCCCCACACACTGAAACACCTTCCCCACATACTGAAACCCTTCCCCACACACTAAAACACCTTCCCCACACACTGAAACACCTTCCCCACACACTGAAATACCATCCCCACACACTGATAAACCTTTCCCACACACTGAAACCCCTTCCCCACACACTGGAACACTACCCCACACACTGAAACACATTCCCCAAACACTGAAACCCCTTCACCACATACTGAAACAGCTTCCCCACACACTGAAACCCCTTCCCCACACACTGAAACACCTTCCCCACACACTGAAACACCTTCCCCACACACTGAAACCCCTTCCACACTCACTGAAACAGCTTCCCCAAACACTGAAACCCTTCCCCACACACTGAAACCCCTTCCCCACACACTGAAACCCTTCCCTTCACTCAGAAAGTCCTTCCCACACACTGACACACCTGCCCCACACACTGAAAAACCTTCCCCACACACTGAAACCCCTTCCCCACACACTGAAACACCTTCCCCACACACCAAAACACCTTCCTCACACAATGAAACCCTTCCCCGCACACAAACAGCTTCCCCACACACTGAAACTCTTCCCCACACACTGAAATACCTTACCCACACACTGGAAACCCTTCCCCACACACTGAAACCCCTTCCCCACACACTGAAACACCTTCCCCACACACTGAAACCCGTTCCCCACACACTGAAACCCCTTCCCCACACACTGAAGCACCATCCCCATACACTGAAACACCTTCCCCACACACCGAAACTTTACCCCACACACTGAAACACCTTCCCCACACACTGAAACACTTCCCCACACACTGAAACTCCTTCCGCAGACACTGGAGACCCTTCCCCACACACTGAAGCCCCTTTCCCACACTCTGAAACCCCTTCCGCACACACTGAAACACCTTCCCCACACACTGAAACACTTCCCCACACACTGAAACTCCTTCCGCAGACACTGGAGACCCTTCCCCACACACTGAAGCCCCTTCCCCACACTCTGAAACACCTTCCCCACACACTGAAACCCCATCCCCACAAACTGCAACACATCCCCACACACTGAAACACCTTCCCCACACACTGAAACCCCTTCCGCACACACTGAAACCCCTTCTGCACACACTGAAACACCTTCCCCACACACTGAAACCCCATCCACACACAGTTAAACAATTCCCCACACACTGAAACCCATTCCCCACACACTGAAACACCTTCCCTACACACGGCATCCCCTTCCGCACACAATGAAACACCTTCCCCACACAATGAAACACCTTCCCCACTCACTGACACCCCTTCCCCACACACTGAAACACCTTCCCCACACACTGAAACCCTTCCCCACACTCTGAAACCCGTTCCCCACACACTGAAACCCCTTCCCCACACACTGAAACAGCATCCCCAAACACTGAAATACTTCCCCACACACTGAAACCCCTTCTCCACACACTGAAACCCTTCCCTACACACTGAAAGCCCTTGCCACACACTGGCACACCTGCCCCACACACTGAAACACCTTCTCCACACACTGAAACCCCTTCCCCACACACTGAAACACCTTCCCCACACACCGAAACACCTTCACCTCACACTTAAACCCCTTCCGCACACACTGAAACACCTTCCCCACACACCGAAACCTTTCCCCTCACACTGAAACACCTTCCCCACACACTGAAACACATCCCCACACCCTGAAACTCCTTCCCCAGACACAGGAAACACTTCGCCACACACTGAAACCCCTTCCCCACACTCTGAAACACATTCCCCACACACTGAATCCACATCCTCACAAATTGCAACACATCCCCACACACTGAAACACCTTCCCCACACACTGAAACCCCTTCCCCACACACTGATACCCTTCCCCAAACACTGAAACCCATTCACCACACACTGAAACACATTCCCCACACACTGAAACCCTTCCAAGCACACTAAAACACATTCCCCACACACTGAAACCCCTTCCCCACACACTGAAACCCCTTCCCCACACACTGAAACACCTTCCCCACACACCGAAACCCCTTCCGCATGCAATGCAACTCATCCCCACTCACTGAAACCCATCGCCACACACTGAAACCCATCCCCAGACACTGAAACACCTTCCCCACATACTGAAACCCTTCCCCACACACTAATACACCTTCCCCACACACTGAAACACCTTCGCCACACACTGAAATACCATCCCCACACACTGAAACACCTTTCCCACACACTGAAACCCCTTCCCCACACACTGGAACACTACCCCACACACTGAAACACATTCCCCAAACACTGAAACCCCTTAAGCACACACTGAAACAGCTTCCCCACACACTGAAACCCCTTCCCCACACACTGAAACACCTTCCCCACACACTGAAACACCTTCCCCACACTCTGAAACCCCTTCCACACTCACTGAAACAGCTTCCCCAAACACTGAAACCCTTCCCCACACACTGAAACACCTTCCCCACACACTGAAACCCTTCCCTTCACACAGAAAGCCCTTCCCACACACTGACACACCTGCCCCACACACTGAAACACCTTCCCCACACACTGAAACCCCTTCCCCACACACTGAAACACCTTCCCCACACACCGAAACACCTTCCCCACACAATGAAACCCTTCCCCGCACACTGAAACAGCTTCCCCACACACTGAAACTCTTCCCCACACACTGAAACCCGTTCCCCACACACTGAAACCCATTCCCCACACACTGAAGCACCTTCCCCATACACTGAAACACCTTCCCAACACACTGAAACCCCTTCCGCACACACTGAAACACTTCCCCACACACTGAAACTCCTTCCGCAGAGACTGGAGACCCTTCCCCACACACTGAAGCCCCTTCCCCATACTCTGAAACACCTTCCCCACACACTGAAACCCCATCCCCACACACTGCAACACATCCCCACACACTGAAACACCTTCCCCACACACTGAAACCCCTTCCCCACACACTGAAACCCTTCCCCAAACACTGAATCCCATTCCCCACACACTGAAGCCCCTTCCCCACACTCTGAAACACCTTCCCCACACACTGAAACCCCATCCCCACACACTGCAACACATCCCCACACACTGAAACACCTTCCCCACACACTGAAACCCCTTCCCCACACACTGAAACCCTTCCCCAAACACTGAATCCCATTCACCACACACTGAAACACATTCCCCAAACGCTGAAACCCTTCCAAACACACAGAATCACAATCCCCATCAACTGAAACCCCTTCCCCACAAACTGAAACCCCTTCCCCACACACTGAAAAACCTTCCCCACACACCGAAACCCCTTCCGCATGCAATTCAACTCATCCCCACACACTGAAACCCATCGCCACACACTGAAACCCATCCCCACACACTGAAACACATCTCCACACACTGAAACACCTTCCCCACACAGTGAAACACCTTCCCCACATACTGAAACCCTTCCCCACACACTAAAACACCTTCCCCACACACTGAAACACCTTCCCCACACACTGAAATACCATCCCCACACACTGAAACACCTTTCCCACACACTGAAACCCCTTCCTCACGCACTGGAACCAGACGGCACACACTGAAACACCTTCCCCAAACACTGAAACCCCTTCCCCACACACTGTAACAGCTTCCCCACACACTGTAACCCCTTCCCCACACACTGAAACCCCTTCCCACACACTGAAACACATTCCCCCAACACTGAAACCCATTCCACACACACCGAAACACCTTCCCCAAATACTGAAACCCCTTCCCCACACTCTGAAACCGCTTCCCGACACACTGAAACCCCATCCGCACACTGAAACACCTTCCCGACACAATGAAACCCTTCCCCACACACTGAAAGAGCTTCCGCACACACTGAAACCCGTTCCCCACACACTGAAACACCTTCCCTACACACCGAAACGCCTTCACCACACACTGAAAACCCATCCCCACACACTGAAACCCATCCCCACACACTGAAACCCCTTCCCCACACACTGAAACACATCCCCACAAACTGAAACACCTTCCCCACACACTGAAACCCCTTCCGCATACAGTGAAACCCTTCCCCACACACTGAAACCCCTTCCCCACAAACTGAAACAATCCCCACACACTGAAACCCCTTCCCCACACACTGAAACCCCTTCTGCACACACTGAAACACATTCCCCACACACTGAAACCCCATCCCTACACACTGCATCCACTTCCGCACACAATGAAACCCCTTCCCCACACAATGAAACACCTTCCCCACTCACTGATACCCCTTCCCCACACACTGAAACACCTTCCCCACACACTGAAACCCTTCCCCACACTCTGAAACCCTTTCCCCACACACTGAAACCCCTTCCCCACACAGTGAAACCACTTCCCCACACACTGAAACACCTTCCCCACACACTGAAACCCCTTCCGCACACACTGAAACCCATCCACACACACTGAAACCCCTTCCCCACACACTGAAACACATCCCCACACTCTGAAACCCCTTCCCCACACACTGAAACCCCTTCCGCACATGCTGAAACACCTTCCCCACACACTGAAACCCCTTCCCCACACACTGAAACCCCTTCCGCACACACTGCTACCACTTCCCCACACATTGAAACCCCTTCCGCACACACAGAAAAACCTTCCCCAAACACTGAAACCCCTTCCCAGCATACGGAAACCCCTTCCGCACACAGTGAAACCTTTCCCCACACTCTGAAACCCCTTCCTCATCAGTGAAACTCATCCCCATACACTGAAACGCCTTCGCCACACACTAAATCCCCTTCCCCACACACTGAAACCCCTTCACCCACACTGAAACTCATCCCCACACTCTGAAACGCCTTCCTCACACACTGAAACACCTTCAACACACACTGAAACCCCTTCCCCACACTCTGAAACACCTTCCCCACACACTGAAACCCCTTCCGCGCACACTGAAAACCATCCCCGCACAATGAAACCCATCCCCACACAATGAAACCCGTCCCCACACACTGAAACCCCTTCCCCACACACTAAAACCCCTTCCACACACAGTGAAACCCATCCCCACACACTGAAACACCGTCCCCACACACTGAAACTCCTTCCACACACACTGATACCCATCCCCACACACTGAAACCCATCCCCACACACTGAAACCCATCCCCAAACACTGAAACACCTTCCCCACACACTGAAACCCTTCCCCACACACTGAAACACATCCCCACACATTGAATCACATCCCCTCACACTGAAACACCTTCCCCACACACTGTAACCCCTTCCCCACACACTGAAACCCTTCCCCACACACTGATACCCCTTCCCCACACACTGAAACACCTTCCCCACACACTGAAACACCTTCCCCACACACTGAAACGCCATCCGCACACAGCCAAACAATTCCCCATACACTGAAACCCCATCCCCACACACTGAAACCCCTTCCACAAACACTGAAACACCTTCCCAACACACTGAAACACCTTCAACACACACTGAAACCCCTTCCTCACACACTAAAACACCTTCGCCACACACTGAAACCACTTCCCCACACACTGTAACCCCTTCCGCACACAGTGAAACCCTTCCCCACACACTGAAACCCCTTCCCCACACGCTGAAAAACCTTCCCCACAAACTGAAACTCCTTCTGCATACCGTGAAACACTTCCCCGCACTCTGACACCCCTTCCCCACACACTGAAACACCTTCCCCACAAACTGAAACCCGTCCCCACACTATGAAAGACCTTCCCCACACACTGAAACTCCTTCCCCATGCACTGAAACCCCTTCCCACTCTCTGAAACACATCCCCAAACACTGAAACACCTTCCCCACACACTGAAACCCTTTCCGCACACACTGAAACCCATCCCCACACAATGAAACCCATCCCCACACACTGAAACTCCTTCCCCACACACTGAAACCGTTCCCCACACACTGAAACACCTTCCCCACACACTAAAACACCTTCCACACACACTGAAACTCCTTCACCATGCACTGAAACCCCTGCCCACTCACTGAAACACATCCCCACACACTGAAACACCTTCCCCACACACTGAAACCCCTTCCGCTCACAGTTAAACCCTTCCCCACACACTGAAATCCCCTCCCCACACACTGAAACCCCTTCCACAAACACTGAATACCCTTCCGCAGACAATGAAACACCTTCCCCACACAATGAAACAACTTCCCCACTCACTGAATCCCCTTCCCCACAAACTGAAACCCCATCCACACACAATGAAATACCTTCCCCACACACTGAAACCCCTTCCCCACACACTGAAACACCTTCCGCACACACTGAAACCCCTTTACCACACTGAAACACCTTCCCCACACACTGAAACCCCTTCCCCACACACTGAAACCCCTTCCACACACACTGAAACACCGTCCCCACACACTGAAACCCCTTCCCCACACACTGAATCCCCTTCCGCACACAGTGAAACCCTTCCCCACACACTGAAACCCATTCCCAAAACACTGAAACACATCCCCACACACTGAAACCCATTCCCCACACACTGAAACACCTTCCCCACACACTGAAACCCCTTCCCCACACACTGAAACCCTTCCCCAAACACTGAATCCCATTCACCACACACTGAAACACATTCCCCAAACGCTGAAACCCTTCCAAACACACAGAATCACAATCCCCATCAACTGAAACCCCTTCCCCACAAACTGAAACCCCTTCCCCACACACTGAAAAACCTTCCCCACACACCGAAACCCCTTCCGCATGCAATTCAACTCATCCCCACACACTGAAACCCATCGCCACACACTGAAACCCATCCCCACACACTGAAACACATCTCCACACACTGAAACACCTTCCCCACACAGTGAAACACCTTCCCCACATACTGAAACCCTTCCCCACACACTAAAACACCTTCCCCACACACTGAAACACCTTCCCCACACACTGAAATACCATCCCCACACACTGAAACACCTTTCCCACACACTGAAACCCCTTCCTCACGCACTGGAACCAGACGGCACACACTGAAACACCTTCCCCAAACACTGAAACCCCTTCCCCACACACTGTAACAGCTTCCCCACACACTGTAACCCCTTCCCCACACACTGAAACCCCTTCCCACACACTGAAACACATTCCCCCAACACTGAAACCCATTCCACACACACCGAAACACCTTCCCCAAATACTGAAACCCCTTCCCCACACTCTGAAACCGCTTCCCGACACACTGAAACCCCATCCGCACACTGAAACACCTTCCCGACACAATGAAACCCTTCCCCACACACTGAAACAGCTTCCGCACACACTGAAACCCGTTCCCCACACACTGAAACACCTTCCCTACACACCGAAACGCCTTCACCACACACTGAAATCCCATCCCCACACACTGAAACCCATCCCCACACACTGAAACCCCTTCCCCACACACTGAAACACATCCCCACAAACTGAAACACCTTCCCCACACACTGAAACCCCTTCCGCATACAGTGAAACCCTTCCCCACACACTGAAACCCCTTCCCCACAAACTGAAACAATCCCCACACACTGAAACACCTTCCCCACACACTGAAACCCCTTCCGCATACAGTGAAACCCTTCCCCACACACTGAAACACATTCCCCACACACTGAAACCCCATCCCTACACACTGCATCCACTTCCGCACACAATGAAACCCCTTCCCCACACAATGAAACACCTTCCCCACTCACTGATACCCCTTCCCCACACACTGAAACCCCTTCCGCGCACAGTGAAAACCATCCCCGCACAATGAAACCCATCCCCACGCAATGAAACCCGTCCCCACACACTGAAACCCCTTCCCCACACACTGAAACCCCTTCCACACACAGTGAAACCCATCCCCACACACTGAAACACCGTCCCCACACACTGAAACTCCTTCCACACACACTGATACCCATCCCCACACACTGAAACCCATCCCCACACACTGAAACCCATCCCCAAACACTGAAACACCTTCCCCACACACTGAAACCCTTCCCCACACACTGAAACACATCCCCACACATTGAATCACATCCCCTCACACTGAAACACCTTCCCCACACACTGTAACCCCTTCCCCACACACTGAAACCCTTCCCCACACACTGATACCCCTTCCCCACACACTGAAACACCTTCCCCACACACTGAAACACCTTCCCCACACACTGAAACGCCATCCGCACACAGCCAAACAATTCCCCATACACTGAAACCCCATCCCCACACACTGAAACCCCTTCCACAAACACTGAAACACCTTCCCAACACACTGAAACACCTTCAACACACACTGAAACCCCTTCCTCACACACTAAAACACCTTCGCCACACACTGAAACCACTTCCCCACACACTGTAACCCCTTCCGCACACAGTGAAACCCTTCCCCACACACTGAAACCCCTTCCCCACACGCTGAAAAACCTTCCCCACAAACTGAAACTCCTTCTGCATACCGTGAAACACTTCCCCGCACTCTGACACCCCTTCCCCACACACTGAAACACCTTCCCCACAAACTGAAACCCGTCCCCACACTATGAAAGACCTTCCCCACACACTGAAACTCCTTCCCCATGCACTGAAACCCCTTCCCACTCTCTGAAACACATCCCCAAACACTGAAACACCTTCCCCACACACTGAAACCCTTTCTGCACACACTGAAACCCATCCCCACACAATGAAACCCATCCCCACACACTGAAACTCCTTCCCCACACACTGAAACCGTTCCCCACACACTGAAACACCTTCCCCACACACTAAAACACCTTCCACACACACTGAAACTCCTTCACCATGCACTGAAACCCCTGCCCACTCACTGAAACACATCCCCACACACTGAAACACCTTCCCCACACACTGAAACCCCTTCCGCTCACAGTTAAACCCTTCCCCACACACTGAAATCCCCTCCCCACACACTGAAACCCCTTCCACAAACACTGAATACCCTTCCGCAGACAATGAAACACCTTCCCCACACAATGAAACACCTTCCCCACTCACTGAATCCCCTTCCCCACAAACTGAAACCCCATCCGCACACAATGAAATACCTTCCCCACACACTGAAACCCCTTCCCCACACACTGAAACACCTTCCGCACACACTGAAACCCCTTTACCACACACTGAAACACCTTCCCCACACACTGAAACCCCTTCCCCACACACTGAAACCCCTTCCACACACACTGAAACACCGTCCCCACACACTGAAACCCCTTCCCCACACACTGAATCCCCTTCCGCACACAGTGAAACCCTTCCCCACACACTGAAACCCATTCCCAAAACACTGAAACACATCCCCACACACTGAAACCCATTCCCCACACACTGAAACCGATCCCCACACACTGAAACCCCTTCCCCACACACTGAAACACATCCCACACACTGAAACACCTTCTCCACACACTGAAACCCCTTCCGCATTCAGTGAAACCCCTTCCCCACACACTGAAACCCCTTCCCCACACACTGAAACACATCTCCACACACTGAAACCCCTTTCCCACTCACTGAAACCCCTTCCACACACACTGAAACCCCTTCCCCACTCACTGAAACCCCTTCCGCACACACTGAAACACCTTCCCCACACACTGATACCCCATCCACACACATTAAACAATTCCACACACACTGAAACCCATTCCCCACACACTGAAACCCCTTCCCTACACACTGCATCCCCTTCCGCACACAATGAAACACCTTCCCCACACAATGAAACACCTTCCCCACTCACTGATACCACTTCCCCACACACTGAAACACCTTCCCCACACTCTGAAACCCTTCCCCACACTCTGAAACCCCTTCCCCACACACTGAAACCACTTCCCCACACACTGAAACACCTTCCCCACACAATGAAACCCCTTCCCCACACATTGAAACCACTTCCACACACACGGAAAAACCTTCCCCACACACTGAAACCCCTTCCCCACATACTGAAATCCCCTTCCGCACACAGTGAAACCCTTCCCCACGCTCTGAAACCCCTTCCCCACACACTGAAACCCCTTCCCCACACAGTGAAACACATCCCCACACACTGAAACGCCTTCCCCACACACTGAATCCCCTGCCCCACACACTGAAACCCCTTCCCCCACACTGAAACTCTTCCCCACACTCTGAAACCCCTTCCCCACACACTGAAACCCTTCCCCACACACTGATACCCCTTCCCCACAAACTGAAACACATACCGACACTCTGAAACCCCTTCCCCACACACTGAAACACCATCCACACATGCTGAAACACCTTCCCCACACACTGAAACCCCTTCCCCACACACTGAAACCCCTTCCGCTACACTGAAACCCCTTCCGCACACACTGAAACACCTTCCCCACACACTGAAACCCCTTCCCCACACACTGCTACACCTTCCCCACACATTGAAACACCTTCCGCACACACGGAAAAACCTTCCCCACACAGTGAAACCCCTTCCCCACATACTGAATCCCATCCCCACACAATGAAACACGTCCGCACACACTGAATCACATCCCCACACACTGAAACCCCTTCCACACACAGTGAAACCCATCCCCACACACTGAAACACCTTCCCCACACACTGAAACTCCTTCCACACACACTGAAACCCATCCCCACACACTGAAAACCATCCCCACACACTGAAACCCATCCCCAAACACTGAAACACCTTCCCCACACACTGAAACCCTTCCCCACACACTGAAACACATCCCCACACATTGAGTCACATCCCCACACACTGAAACACCTTCCCCACACACTGAAACACCTTCCCCACACACTGAAACACCTTCCCCACACACGGAAATGCCATCCGCACACAGCTAAACAATTCCCCACACACTGAAACCCCTTCCCCACCCACTGAAACCCCATCCCTACACTCTGAATCCCCTTCCGCACACAATGAAACACCTTCCCCACACAATGAAACACCTTCCCCACACACTGAATCCCCTTCCCCAAACACTGAAACCCCTTCCGCACACAATGAAACACCTTCCCCAAACACTGAAACCCCTTCCCCACGCACTGAATCACCTTCAGCACACACTGAAACCCCTTCCTCAAACACTGAAACACCTTCCCAACACACTGAAACCCCTTCAACACACACTGAAACCCCTTCCTCACACACTGAAACCCCTTCCGCACACACTGAAACCCCTTCCCCACACACTGAAACCACTTCCCCACACACTGAATCACATCCCCACACACTGAAACCCCTTCCCCACACACTGAATCACATCCCCACACACTGAAACCCCTTCCCCACACAATGATACACACGCCCACACACTGAAACCCCTTCCCCACACACTGAAACACATCCCCACACGCTGAAAAACCTTCCCCACAAACAGAAATCCCTTCCGCAGACCGTGAGATACTTCGCCTCACTCTGAAACCCCTTCCCCACTCACTGAAACACCTTCCCCACACTCTGAAACCCATCCCCACACTCTGAAACACCTTCCCCACACAATAAAACACCTTCCCCACACACTGAAACTCCTTTTCCATGCACTGAAACCCCTTCCCACTCACTGAAACACATCCCCACACACTGAAACACCTTCCGCAAACACTGAAACCCCTTCCGCACACACTGAAACCCATCCCCAAACAATGAAACCCATCCCCACAAACTGAAACACCTTCCCCACACACTGAAACCGTTCCCCACACACTGAAACACCTTCCCCACACACAAAAACACCTTCCCCACACACTGAAACTCCTTCCCCATGCACTGAAACCCCTTCCCACTCACTAAAACACATCCCCACACACTGAAACCCCTTCCCCACTCACTGAAATCCTTCCCTACACAGTGAAAGCCCTTCCCACACACTGACACACCTGCCCCACGCACTGAAACACCTTCCCCACACACTTAAACCCCTTCCCAAACACAGAACCACCTTCCCCACACACCGAAACACCTTCCCCACACAATGAAACCCTTCCCCGCACACTGAAACAGCTTCCCCACACACTGAAACACTTCCCCACACACTGAAATACCTTACCTACACACTGGAAACCCTTCCCCGCAAACTGAAACCCCTTCCCCACACACTGATACACCTTCCCCACACACTGAAACCCGTTCCCCACACACTGAAACCCATTCCCCACACACTGAAACACCTTCCCCATACACTGAAACACCTTCCCCACACACTGAAACCCCTTCCGCACACACTGAAACACCTTCCCCACACACCGAAACCATACCCCACACACTGAAACACCTTCCCCACACACTGAAACACTTCCACACACACTGAAACTCCTTCCGCAGACACTGGAAACCCTTCCCCACACTCTGAAGCCCCTTCCCCAAACTCTAAAACACCTTCCCCACACACTGAAACCCCATCCCCACAAACTGCAACACATCCCCACACACTGAAACACCTTCCCCACACACTGAAACCCCTTCCCCACACACTGAAACCCTTCCCCAAACACTGAAACCCATTCACCACACACTGAAACACATTCCCCAAACACTGAAACCCTTCCAAACACACAGAATCACAATCCCCATGCACTGAAACCCCTTCCCCACAAACTGAAACCCCTTCCCCACACACTGACACACCTTCCCCACACACCGAAACCCCTTCCGCATGGAATGCAACTCATCCCCACACACTGAAACCCATCGCCACACACTGAAACCCATCCCCACACACTGAAACACATCTCCACACACTGAAACACATCCCCACACACTGAAAAACATTCCCCACATACTGAAACCCTTCCCCACACACTAAAACACCTTCCCCACACACTGAAACACCTTCCCCACACACTGAAATACCATCCCCACACACTGCAACACCTTTCCCACACACTGAAACCACTTCCCCACACACTGGAACCCTATGGCACACACTGAAACACCTTCCCCAAACACTGAAACCCCTTCCCCACACACTGAAACACCTTCCCCACACACTGTAACCCCTTCCCAACACACTGAAACCCCTTCCCCACACACTGAAACACATTCCCCCAACACTGAAACCCATTCCACACACACCGAAACACCTTCCCCAAATACTGAAACCCCTTCCCCACACACTGAAACCCCTTCCCCACAAACTGAAACCCCTTCTGCACACACTGAAACACCTTCCCCACACACCGAAACACCTTCCCCACACACTGAAACCCCTTCCGCACACACTGAAACACCTTCCCGACACAATGAAACCCTTCCCCACACACTGAAACCCCTTCCCCACTCACTGAAACACTTCCCCACACACTGAAACACCTACCCCACACACTGGAAACCCTTCCCCACAAACAGAAACACCTTCCCCAAACACTGAAACCCCTTCCCCACACACTGAAACACCTTCCCCACACACTGTAACCCCTTCCCCACACACTGAAACCCCTTCCCCACACACTGAAACACATTCCCCCAACACTGAACCCCATTCCACACACACCGAAACACCTTCCCCAAATACTGAAACCCCTTCCCCACACACTGAAACCCCTTCCCCACACACTGTAACCCCTTCCGCACACACTGAAACACCTTCCCGACACAATGAAACCCTTCCCCACACACTGAAACAGCTTCCCCACACACTGAAACCCCTTCCCCACACACTGAAACACCTTCCCCACACACCGAAACACCTTCCCCACACACTGAAACCCCTTCCGCACACACTGAAACACCTTCCCGACACAATGAAACACCTTCCCCACACACTGAAACAGCTTCCCCACACACTGAAACACTTCCCCACACACTGAAACACCTACCCCACACACTGGAAACCCTTCCCCAGACACTGAAACACCTTCCCAACACACTGAAACCCCTTCAACACACACTGAAACCCCTTCCTCACACACTGAAACACCTTCGCCACAAACTGAAACCACTTCCCCACACACTGTATCCCCTTCCACACACAGTGAAACCCTTCCCCACACACTGAAACCCCTTCCCCACACGCTGAAAAACCTTCCCCACAAACTGAAACTCCTTCTGCATACCGTGAAACACTTCCCCGCACTCTGACACCCCTTCCCCACACACTGAAACACCTTCCCCACAAACTGAAACCCGTCCCCACACTATGAAAGACCTTCCCCACACACAAAAACACATTCCCCACACACTGAAACTCCTTCCCTATGCACTGAAACCCCTTCCCACTCACTGAAACACATCCCCAAACACTGAAACACCTTCCCCACACACTGAAACCCTTTCTGCACACACTTAAACCCATCCCCACACAATGAAACCCATCCCCACACACTGAAACACCTTCCCCACACACTGAAACCGTTCCCCACACACTGAAAAACCTTCCCCACACACTAAAACACCTTTCACACACACTGAAACTCCTTCACCATGCACTGAAACCCCTGCCCACTCACTGAAACACATCCCCACACACTGAAACACCTTCCCCACACACTGAAACCCCTTCCACTCACAGTTAAACCCTTCCCCACACACTGAAATCCACTCCCCACAGACTGAAGCCCCTTCCAGAAACACTGAATACCCTTCCGCAGACAATGAAACACCTTCCCCACACAATGAAACACCTTCCCCACTCACTGAATCCCCGTCCCCACAAACTGAAACCCCTTCCGCACAAAATGAAATACCTTCCCCACACACTGAAACCCCTTCCCCACACACTGAAACAACTTCCGCACACACTGAAACCCCTTCCGCACACACCGAAACACCTTCCCCACACACTGAAACCACTTCCCCACACACTGAAACCCCTTCCACACACACTGAAACACCGTCCCCACACACTGAAACCCCTTCCCCACACACTGAAACCCCTTCCGCACACAGTGAAACCCTTCCCCACACACTGAAACCCATTCCCAAAACACTGAAACACATCCCCACACACTGAAACACATTCCCCACACACTGAAACCGATCCCCACACACTGAAACCCCTTCCCCACACACTGAAACACATCCCACACACTGAAACACCTTCTCCACACACTGAAACCCCTTCCGCATTCAGTGAAACCCCTTCCCCACACACTGAAACCCCTTCCCCACACACTGAAACACATCCCCACACACTGAAACCCCTTCCCCACTCACTGAAACCCCTTCCGCACACACTGAAACCCCTTCCCCACTCACTGAAACCCCTTCCGCACACACTGAAACACCTTCCCCACACACTGAAACCCCATCCACACACATTAAACAATTCCACACACACTGAAACCCATTCCCCACACACTGAAACCCCTTCCCTACACACTGCATCCCCTTCCGCACACAATGAAACACCTTCCCCACACAATGAAACACCTTCCCCACTCACTGATACCCCTTCCCCACACACTGAAACACCTTCCCCATACTCTGAAACCCTTCCCCACACTCTGAAACCCCTTCCCCACACAATGAAACCACTTCCCCACACACTGAAACACCTTCCCCACACAATGAAACCCCTTCCCCACACACTGAAACACATCCCCACACTCTGAAACCCCTTCCCCACACACTGAAACACTTCCCCACACACTGAAACCCCTTCCGCACACACTGAAACCCCTTCCGCACACACTGAAATACCTTCCCCACACACTGAAACCCCTTCCCCACACACTGCTACATCTTCCCCACACATTGAAACCACTTCCACACACACGGAAAAACCTTCCCCACACACTGAAACCCCTTCCCAACATACTGAAACCCCTTCCGCACACAGTGAAACCCTTCCCCACGCTCTGAAACCCCTTCCCCACACACTGAAACCCCTTCCCCACACAGTGAAACACATCCCCACACACTGAAACGCCTTCCCCACACACTGAATCCCCTGCCCCACACACTGAAACCCCTTCCCCCACACTGAAACTCTTCCCCACACTCTGAAACCCCTTCCCCACACACTGAAACCCTTCCCCACACTCTGAAACCCTTTCCCCACACACTGAAACACCTTCCACACATGCTGAAACACCTTCCCCACACACTGAAACCCCTTCCCCACACACTGAAACCCCTTCCGCTACACTGAAACCCCTTCCGCACACACTGAAACACCTTCCCCACACACTGAAACCCCTTCCCCACACACTGCTACACCTTCCCCACACATTGAAACCCCTTCCGCACACACGGACAAACCTTCCCCACACACTGAAACCCCTTCCCCTCATACTGAAACCCATCCCCACACAATGAAACAAGTCCGCACACACTGAATCACATTCCCACACACTGAAACCCCTTCCACACACAGTGAAACCCATCCCCACACACTGAAACACCTTCCCCACTCACTGAAACTCCTTCCACACACACTGAAACCCATCCCCACACACTGAAAATCATCCCCACACACTGAAACCCATCCCCAAACACTGAAACACCTTCCCCACACACTGAAACCCTTCCCCACACACTGAAACACATACCCACACATTGAATCACATCCCCACACACTGAAACACCTTCCCCACACACTGATACCCCTTCCCCACACACGGAAATGCCATCCGCACACATCTAAACAATTCCCCACACACTGAAACCCCTTCCCCACCCACTGAAACCCCTTCCCTACACTCTGAATCCCCTTCCGCACACAATGAAACACCTTCCCCACACAATGAAACACCTTCCCCACACACTGAATCCCCTTCCCCAAACACTGAAACCCCTTCCGCACACAATGAAACACCTTCCCCAAACACTGAAACCCCTTCCCCACGCACTGAATGACCTTCAGCACACACTGAAACCCCTTCCTCAAACACTGAAACACCTTCCCAACACACTGAAACCCCTTCAACACACACTGAAACCCCTTCCTCACACACTGAAACCCCTTCCGCACACACTGAAACACCTTCCCCACACACTGAAACCACTTCCCCACACACTGAATCACATCCCCACACACTGAAACCCCTTCCCAACACACTGAATCACATCCCCACACACTGAAACCCCTTCCCCACACAATGATACACACGCCCACACACTGAAACCCCTTCCCCACACACTGAAACACATCCCCACACGCTGAAAAACCTTCCCCACAAACTAAAACCCCTTCCGCAGACCGTGAGACACTTCGCCTCACTCTGAAACCCCTTCCCCACTCACTGAAACACCTTCCCCACACACTGAAACCCATCCCCACACTCTGAAACACCTTCCCCACACACTAAAACACCTTCCCCACACACTGAAACTCCTTTCCCATGCACTGAAACCCCTTCCCACTCACTGAAACACAGCCCCACACACTGAAACACCTTCCCCACACACTGAAACCCCTTCCACACACACTGAAACCCATCCCCACACAATGAAACCCATCCCCACACACTGAAACACCTTCCCCAAACACTGAAACCCCTTCCCCACACACTGAAACGCCTTCCGCACACACTGAAACCCCTTCCGCACACACTGAAACCCCTTCCCCACACACTGCTACATCTTCCCCACACATTGAAACCACTTCCACACACACGGAAAAACCTTCCCCACACACTGAAACCCCTTCCCCACATACTGAAACCCCTTCCGCACACAGTGAAACCCTTCCCCACGCTCTGAAACCCCTTCCCCACACACTGAAACCCCTTCCCCACCCAGTGAAACACATCCCCACACACTGAAACGCCTTCCCCACACACTGAATCCCCTGCCCCACACACTGAAACCCCTTCCCCCACACTGAAACTCTTCCCCACACTCTGAAACCCCTTCCCCACACACTGAAACCCTTCCCCACACACTGATACCCCTTCCCCACACACTGAAACACATCCCCACACTCTGAAACCCTTTCCGCACACACTGAAACACCTTCCACACATGCTGAAACACCTTCCCCACAGACTGAAACCCCTTCCCCACACACTGAAACCCCTTCCGCTACACTGAAACCCCTTCCGCACACACTGAAACACCTTCCCCACACACTGAAACCCCTTCCCCACACACTGCTACACCTTCCCCACACATTGAAACCCCTTCCGCTCACACGGAAAAACCTTCCCCACACACTGAAACCCCTTCCCCTCATACTGAAACCCATCCCCACACAATGAAACACGTCCGCACACACTGAATCACATCCCCACACACTGAAACCCCTTCCACACACAGTGAAACCCATCCCCACACACTGAAACACCTTCCCCACACACTGAAACTCCTTCCACACACACTGAAACCCATCCCCACACACTGAAAATCATCCCCACACACTGAAACCCATCCCCAAACACTGAAACACCTTCCCCACACACTGAAACCCTTCCCCACACACTGAAACACATCCCCACACATTGAATCACATCCCCACACACTGAAACCCCTTCCCCACAGACTGATACCCCTTCCCCACACACTGAAACACCTTCCCCACACACTGAAACACCTTCCCCACACACGGAAATGCCATCCGCACACATCTAAACAATTCCCCACACACTGAAACCCCTTCCCCACCCACTGAAACGCCTTCCCTACACACTGAATCGCCTTCCGCACACAATGAAACACCTTCCCCACACAATGAAACACCTTCCCCACACACTGAATCCCCTTCCCCAAACACTGAAACCCCTTCCACACACAATGAAACACCTTCCCCAAACACTGAAACCCCTTCCCCACGCACTGAATGACCTTCAGCACACACTGAAACCCCTTCCTCAAACACTGAAACACCTTCCCAAAACACTGAAACCCCTTCAACACACACTGAAACCCCTTCCTCACACACTGAAACCCCTTCCGCAAACACTGAAACACCTTCCCCACACACTGAAACCACTTCCCCACACACTGAATCACATCCCCACACACTGAAACCCCTTCCCCACACACTGAATCACATCCCCACACACTGAAACCCCTTCCCCACACAATGATACACACGCCCACACACTGAAACCCCTTCCCCACACACTGAAACACATCCCCACACGCTGAAAAACCTTCCCCACAAACTAAAACCCCTTCCGCAGACCGTGAGACACTTCGCCTCACTCTGAAACCCCTTCCCCACACACTGAAACCCATCCCCACACTCTGAAACACCTTCCCCACACACTAAAACACCTTCCCCACACACTGAAACGCCTTTCCCATGCACTGAAACCCCTTCCCACTCACTGAAACACATCCCCACACACTGAAACACCTTCCCCACACACTGAAACCCCTTCCACACACACTGAAACCCATCCCCACACAATGAAACCCATCCCCACACACAGAAACACCTTCCCCAAACACTGAAACCCCTTCCCCACGCACTGAATGACCTTCAGCACACACTGAAACCCCTTCCTCAAACACTGAAACACCTTCCCAACACACTGAAACACCTTCAACACACACTGAAACCCCTTCCTCACACACTGAAACCCCTTCCGCACACACTGAAACACCTTCCCCACACACTGAAACCACTTACCCACACACTGAATCACATCCCCACACACTGAAACCCCTCCCCCACACACTGAATCACATCCCCACACACTGAAACCCCTTCCCCACACAATGATACACACGCCCACACACTGAAACCCCTTCCCCACACACTGAAACACATCCCCACACGCTGAAAAACCTTCCCCACAAACTAAAACCCCTTCCGCAGACCGTGAGAAACTTCGCCTCACTCTGAAACCCCTTCCCCACTCACTGAAACACCTTCCCCACACACTGAAACCCATCCCCACACTCTGAAACACCTTCCCCACACACTAAAACACCTTCCCCACACACTGAAACTCCTTTCCCATGCACTGAAACCCCTTCCCACTCACTGAAACACAGCCCCACACACTGAAACACCTTCCCCACACACTGAAACCCCTTCCACACACACTGAAACCCATCCCCACACAATGAAACCCATCCCCACACACTGAAACACCTTCCCCAAACACTGAAACCCCTTCCCCACACACTGAAACGCCTTCCGCACACACTGAAACCCCTTCCGCACACACTGAAACCCCTTCCCCACACACTGAAACCCCTTCCCCACACACTGCTACATCTTCCCCACACATTGAAACCACTTCCACACACACGGAAAAACCTTCCCCACACACTGAAACCCCTTCCCCACATACTGAAACCCCTTCCGCACACAGTGAAACCCTTCCCCACGCTCTGAAACCCCTTCCCCACACACTGAAACCCCTTCCAAACACAGTGAAACACATCCCCACACACTGAAACGCCTTCCCCACACACTGAATCCCCTGCCCCACACACTGAAACCCCTTCCCCCACACTGAAACTCTTCCCCACACTCTGAAACCCCTTCCCCACACACTGAAACCCTTCCCCACACACTGATACCCCTTCCCCACACACTGAAACACATCCCCACACTCTGAAACCCTTTCCGCACACACTGAAACACCTTCCACACATGCTGAAACACCTTCCCCACACTCTGAAACACCTTCCCCACACACTAAAACACCTTCCCCACACACTGAAACTCCTTTCCCATGCACTGAAACCCCTTCCCACTCACTGAAACACATCCCCACACACTGAAACACCTTCCCCACACACTGAAACCCCTTCTACACACACTGAAACCCATCCCTACACAATGAAACCCATCCCCACACGCTGAAACACCTTCCCCATACACTGAAACCGTTCCCCACACACTGAAACACCTTCCCCACACACTAAAACACCTTCCCCACACACTGAAACTCCTTCCCCATGCACTGAAACCCCTTCCCACTCACTAAAACGCATCCCCACACACTGAAACCCCTTCCCCACTCACTGAAACCCTTCCCTACACACTGAAAGTCCTTCCCACACACTGACACACCTGCCCCACGCACTGAAACACCTTCCCCACACACTGAAACCCCTTCCCAAACACAGAACCACCTTCCCCACACACCGAAACACCTTCCCCACACAATGAAACCCTTCCCCGCACACTGAAACAGCTTCCCCACACACTGAAACACTTCCCCACACACTGAAATACCTTACCCACACACTGGAAACCCTTCCCCGCAAACTGAAACCCCTTCCCCACACACTGAAACACCTTCCCCACACACTGAAACCCGTTCCCCACACACTGAAACCCATTCCCCACACACTGAAACACCTTCCCCATACACTGAAACACCTTCCCCACACACTGAAATCCCTTCCGCACACACTGAAACACCTTCCCCACACACCGAAACCTTACCCCACACACTGAAACACCTTCCCACACACTGAAACACTTCCACACACACTGAAACTCCTTCTGCAGACACTGGAAACCCTTCCCCACACATTGAAGCCCCTTCCCCACACTCTAAAACACCTTCCCCACACACTGAAACCCCATCCCCACAAACTGCAACACATCCCCACACACTGAAACACCTTCCCCACACACTGAAACCCCTTCCCCACACACTGAAACCCTTCCCCAAACACTGAAACCCATTCACCACACACTGAAACACATTCCCCAAACACTGAAACCCTTCCAAACACACAGAATCACAATCCCCACACACTGAAACCCCTTCCCCACAATCTGAAACCCCTTCCCCACACACTGACACACCTTCCCCACACACCGAAACCCCTTCCGCATGGAATGCAACTCATCCCCACATACTGAAACCCATCGCCACACACTGAAACCCATCCCCACACACTGAAACACCTTCCCAACACACTGAAATACCATCCCCACACACTGAAACACCTTTCCCACACACTGAAGCCACTTCCCCACACACTGGAACCCTATGGCACACACTGAAACACCTTCCCCAAACACTGAAACCCCTTCCCCACACACTGAAACACCTTCCCCACACACTGTAACCCCTTCCCCACACACTGAAACCCATTCCCCACACACTGAAACACATTCCCCCAACACTGAAACCCATTCCACACACACCGAAACACCTTCCCCAAATACTGAAACCCTTCCCCACATACTGAAACCCCTTCCCCACACACTGAAACCCCTTCCGCACACACTGAAACACCTTCCCGACACAATGAAACCCTTCCCCACACACTGAAACAGCTTCCCCACACAATGAAACCCCTTCCGCACACACTGAAACACCTTCCCCACACACGGAAACACCTTCCCCACACACTGAAACCCCTTCCGCACACACTGAAACACCTTCCCGACACAATGAAACCCTTCCCCACACACTGAAACAGCTTCCCCACACACTGAAACACTTCCCCACACACTGAAACACCTACCCCACACACTGGAAACCCTTCCCCACTCACTGAAACCCCTTCCCCACACATTGAAACACCTTCCCCACACACTGAAAACCCATCCCCACACAATGCAACACATCCCCACACACTGAAACCCATTCCCCACACACTGAAACCCATCCCCACACACTGAAACCCCTTCCCCACACACTGAAAAACATCCCCACAAACTGAAATACCTTCCCCATACACTGAAACCACTTCCGCATACAGTGAAACCCTTCCCCACACACTGAAACCCCTTCCCCACACACTGAAACCCCTTCTGCACACACTGAAACACCTTCCCCACACACTGAAACCCCATCCACACACAGTTAAACAATTCCCCACACACTGAAACACATTCCCCACACACTGAAACCCCTTCCCTGCACACTGCATCCCCTTCCGCACACAATGAAACACCTTCCCCACTCACTGATACCCCTTCCCCACACACTGAAACACCTTCCCCACACACTGAAACCCTTCCCCACACTCTGAATCCCGTTCCCCACACACTGAAACCCCTTCCCCACACAGTGAAACCACTTCCCCACACACTGAAACACCTTCCCCACACACTGAAACCTCTTCCGCACACACTGAAACCCATCCCCACACACTGAAACCCCTTCCCCACACACTGAAACACATCCCCACACTCTGAATCCCCTTCCCCACACACTGAAACCCCTTCCGCACACGCTGAAACACCTTCCCCACACACTGAAACCCCTTCCCCACACATTGAAACCCCTTCCGCACACACGGAATAACCTTCCCCACACACTGAAACCCCTTCCCCACATACTGAAACCCCTTCGCACACAGTGAAACCCTTCCCCACACTCTGAAACCCCTTCCCCACACAGTGAAACACATCCCCACACACTGAAACGCCTTCCCCACACACTGAATCCCCTTCCCCACACACTGAAACCCCTTCACCCACACTGAAACTCTTCCCCACACTCTGAAACCCCTTCCTCACACAGTGAAACACCTTCAACACACACTGAAACCCCTTCCCCACTCTCTGAAACACCATCCCCACACACTGAAACCCCTTACGCGCACACTGAAAACCATCCCCGCGCAATGAAACCCATCCCCAAACAATGAAACCCGTCCCCACACACTGAAACCCTTCCCCACACACTAAAACCCCTTCCACACACAGTGAAACCCATCCCCACACACTGAAACCCATCCCCAAACACTGAAATACCTTCCCCACGCACGGAAACCCTTCCCCACACACTGAAACACATCCCCACACATTGAATCACATCCGCACACACTGAAACACCTTCCCCACACACTGTAACCCCTTCCCCACACACTGAAACCCTGCCCCACACACTGATACCCCTTCCCCACACACTGAAACACCTTCCCCACACACTGAAACACCTTCCCCACACACTGAAACGCCATCCGCACACATCCAAACAATTCCCCACACACTGAAAACCCATCACCACACACTGAAACCCCTTCCCTACACACTGAATCCCCTTCCGCACACAATGAAACACCTTCCTCACACAATGAAACACCTTCCCCACACACAGAAACCCCTTCCCCAAACACTGAAACCCCTTCCGCACACTCTGAAACACCTTCCCGACACAATGAAGCCCTTCCCCACACACTGAAACAGCTTCCCCACACACTGAAACCCCTTCCCCACACACTGAAACACCTTCCCCACACACCGAAACACCTTCCCGACACAATGAAATCCTTCCCCACACACTGAAACAGCTTCCCCACACACTGAAACACTTCCCCACACACTGAAACACCTACCCCACACCTGGAAACCCTTCCCCACACACTGAAACCCCTTCCCCACACATTGAAACACCTTCCCCACACACTGAAAACCCATCCCCACACAATGCAACACATCCCCACACACTGAAACCCATTCCCCACACACTGAAACCCATCCCCACACACTGAAACCCCTTCCCCACACACTGAAACACATCCCCACAAACTGAAACACCTTCCCCATACACTGAAACCACTTCCGCATACAGTGAAACCCTTCCCCACACACTGAAACCCCTTCCCCACACACTGAAACCCCTTCTGCACACACTGAAACACCTTCCCCACACACTGAAACCCCATCCACACACAGTTAAACAATTCCCCACACACTGAAACACATTCCCCACTCACTGAAACCCCTTCCCTACACACTGCATCCCCTTCCGCACACAATGAAACACCTTCCCCACACAATGAAACACCTTCCCCACTCACTGACACCCCTTCCCCACCCACTGAAACACCTTCCCCACACACTGAAACCCTTCCCCACACTCTGAAACCCCTTCCCCACACAGTGAAACCACTTCCCCACACACTGAAACACCTTCCCCACACACTGAAACCTCTTCCGCACACACTGAAACCCATCCCCACACACTGAAACACATCCCCACACTCTGAAACCCCTTCCCCACACACTGAAACCCCTTCCACACACGCTAAAACACCATCCCCACACACAGAAACCCCTTCCCCACACACTGAAACCCCTTCCGCACACACTGCTACCCCTTCCCCACACATTGAAACCCCTTCCGCACACAGGGAAAAACCTTCCCCACACACTGAATCCCCTTCCCCACATACTGAAACCCCTTCTGCACACAGTGAAACCCTTCCCCACACTCTGAAACCCCTTCCCCACTCAGTGAAACACATCCCCACACACTGAAACGCCTTCCCCACACACTGAATCCCCTTCCCCACACACTGAAACCCCTTCACCCACACTGAAACTGTTCCCCACTCTCTGAAACCCCTTCCTCACACACTGAAACACCTTCAACACACACTGAAACCCCTTCCCCACTCTCTGAAACACCTTCCCCACACACTGAAACCACTTCCGCGCACACTTAAAACCATCCCCGCACAATGAATCCCATCCCCACACAATGAAACCCGTCCCCACACACTGAAACCCCTTCCACACACACTGAAACCCCTTCCACACACAGTGAAACCCATCCCCACACACTGAAACCCATCCCCAAACACTGAAACACCTTCCCCACACACGGAAACCCTTCCCCACACATTAAAAGACATCCCCACACATTGAATCACATCCGCACACACTGAAACACCTTCCCCACACACTGTAACCCCTTCCCCACACACTGAAACCCTTCCCCATGCACTGAAACCCCTTCCCACTCACTAAAACGCATCCCCACACACTGAAACCCCTTCCCCACTCACTGAAACCCTTCCCTACACACTGAAAGCCCTTCCCACACACTGACACACCTGCCCCACGCACTGAAACACCTTCCCCACACACTGAAACCCCTTCCCAAACACAGAACCACCTTCCCCACACACCGAAACACCTTCCCCACACAATGAAACCCTTCCCCGCACACTGAACCAGCTTCCCCACACACTGAAACACTTCCCCGCACACTGAAATACCTTACCCACACACTGGAAACCCTTCCCCGCAAACTGAAACCCCTTCCCCACACACTGAAACACCTTCCCCACACACTGAAACCCGTTCCCCACACACTGAAACCCATTCCCCACACACTGAAACACCTTCCCCATACACTGAAACACCTTCCAAACACACTGAAATCCCTTCCGCACACACTGAAACACCTTCCCCACACACCGAAACCTTACCCCACACACTGAAACACCTTCCCCACACACTGAAACACTTCCACACACACTGAAACTCCTTCCGCAGACACTGGAAACCCTTCCCCACACACTGAAGCCCCTTCCCCACACTCTAAAACACCTTCACCACACACTGAAACCCCATCCCCACAAACTGCAACACATCCCCACACACTGAAACACCTTCCCCACACACTGAAACCCCTTCCCCACACACTGAAACCCTTCCCCAAACACTGAAACCCATTCACCACACACTGAAACACATTCCCCAAACACTGAAACCCTTCCAAACACACAGAATCACAATCCCCATGCACTGAAACCCCTTCCCCACAATCTGAAACCCCTTCCCCACACACTGACACACCTTCCCCACACACAGAACCACCTTCCCCACACACCGAAACACCTTCCCCACACAATGAAACCCTTCCCCGCACACTGAAACAGCTTCCCCACACACTGAAACACTTCCCCACACACTGAAATACCTTACCCACACACTGGAAACCCTTCCCCGCATACTGAAACCCCTTCCCCACACACTGAAACACCTTCCCCACACACTGAAACCCGTTCCCCACACACTGAAACCCATTCCCCACACACTGAAACACCTTCCCCATACACTGAAACACCTTCCCCACACACTGAAATCCCTTCCGCACACACTGAAACACCTTCCCCACACACTGAAACCTTACCCCACACACTGAAACACCTTCCCCACACACTGAAACACTTCCACACACACTGAAACTCCTTCCGCAGACACTGGAAACCCTTCCCCACACACTGAAGCCCCTTCCCCACACTCTAAAACAGCTTCACCACACACTGAAACCCCATCCCCACAAACTGCAACACATCCCCACACACTGAAACACCTTCCCCACACACTGAAACCCCTTCCCCAAACACTGAAACCCATTCACCACTCACTGAAACACATTCCCCAAACACTGAAACCCTTCCAAACACACAGAATCACAATCCCCATGCACTGAAACCCCTTCCCCACAATCTGAAACCCCTTCCCCACACACTGACACACCTTCCCCACACACCGAAACCCCTTCCGCATGGAATGCAACTCATCCCCACATACTGAAACCCATCGCCACACACTGAAACCCATCCCCACACACTGAAACACCTTCCCCACACACTGAAATATCATCCCCACACACTGAAACACCTTTCCCACACACTGAAACCACTTCCCCACACACTGGAACCCTATGGCACACACTGAAACACCTTCCCCAAACACTGAAACCCCTTCCCCACTCACTGAAACACCTTCCCCACACACTGTAACCCCTTCCCCACACACTGAAACCCATTCCCCACACACTGAAACACATTCCCCCAACACTGAAACCCATTCCACACACACCGAAACACCTTCCCCAAATACTGAAACCCCTTCCCCACACACTGCAACCCCTTCCCCACACACTGAAACCCCTTCCGCAGACACTGAAACACCTTCCCGACACAATGAAACCCTTCCCCACACACTGAAACAGCTTCCCCACACAATGAAACCCCTTCCCCACACACTGAAACACCTTCCCCACACATGGAAACACCTTCCCCACACACTGAAACACCTTCCGCACACACTGAAACACCTTCCCGACACAATGAAACCCTTCCCCACACACTGAAACAGCTTCCCCACACACTGAAACACCTACCCCACACACTGGAAACCCTTCCCCACACACTGAAACCCCTTCCCCACACATTGAAACACCTTCCCCACACACTGAAAACCCATCCCCACACAATACAACACATCCCCACACACTGAAACCCATTCCCCACACACTGAAACCCATCCCCACACACTGAAACCCCTTCCCCACACACTGAAACACATCCCCACAAACTGAAACACCTTCCCCACACACTGAAACCACTTCCGCATACAGTGAAACCCTTCCCCACACACTGAAACCCCTTGCCCACACACTGAAACCACTTCTGCACACACTGAAACACCTTCCCCACACACTGAAACCCCATCCACACACAGTTAAACAATTCCCCACACACTGAAACACATTCCCCACACACTGAAACCCCTTCCCTACACACTCCATCCCCTTCCGCACACAATGAAACACCTTCCCCACACAATGAAACACCTTCCCCACTCACTGATACCCCTTCCCCACACACTGAAACACCTTCCCCACACACTGAAACCCTTCCCCACACTCTGAAACCCGTTCCCCACACACTGAAACCCCTTCCCCACACAGTGAAACCACTTCCCCACACACTGAAACACCTTCCCCACACATTGAAACCTCTTCCGCACGCACTGAAACCCATCCCCACACACTGAAACCCCTTCCCCACACACTGAAACACATCCCCACACTCTGAAACCCCTTCCCCACACACTGAAACCCCTTCCGCACACGCTGAAACACCTTCCCCACACACTGAAACCCCTTCCCCACACACTGAAACCCCTTCCGCACACACTGCTACCCCTTCCCCACACATTGAAACCCCTTCCGCACACACGGAAAAACCTTCCCCACACACTGAAACCCCTTCCCCACATACTGAAACCCCTTCCGCACACAGTGAAACCCTTCCCCACACTCTGAAACCCCTTCCCCACACAGTGAAACACATCCCCACACACTGAAACGCCTTCCCCACACACTGAATCCCTTTCCCCACACACTGAAACCCCTTCTCCCACACTGAAACTCTTCCCCACACTCTGAAACCCCTTCCTCACTCACTGAAACACCTTCAACACACACTGAAACCCCTTCCCCACTCTCTGAAACACCTTCCCCACACACTGAAACCCCTTCCGCGCACACTGAAACACATCCCCACACGTTGAATCACATCCGCACACACTGAAACAACTTCCCCACACACTGTAACCCCTTCCCCACACACTAAAACCCTTCCCCACACACTGATACCCCTTCCCCACACACTGAAACACCTTCCCCACACACTGAAACGCCATCCGCACACAGCCAAACAATTCCCCACACACTGAAAACCCATCCCCACACACTGAAACGCCTTCCCTACACACTGAATCCCCTTCCGCACACAATGAAACACCTTCCTCACACAATGAAACACCTTCCCCACACACTGAATCCCCTTCCCCAAACACTGAAACCCCTTCCGCACACTCTGAAACACCTTCCCGACACAATGAAACCCTTCCCCACACACTGAAACACCTTCCCCACACACCGAAACACCTTCCCGACACAATGAAACCCTTCCCCACACACTGAAACAGCATCCCCACACACTGAAACACTTCCCCACACACTGAAACACCTACCCCACACACTGGAAACCCTTCCCCACACACTGAAACCCCTTCCCCACACATTGAAACACCTTCCCCACACACTGAAAACCTATCCCCACACAAGGCAACACATCCCCACACACTGAAACCCATTCCCCACACACTGAAACCCATCCCCACACACTGAAACCCCTTCCCCACACACTGAAACACATCCCCACAAACTGAAACACCTTCCCCATACACTGAAACCACTTCCGCATACAGTGAAACCCTTCCCCACATACTGAAACCCCTTCCCCACACACTGAAACACATTCCCCAAACACTGAAACCCTTCCAAACACACAGAATCACAATCCCCATGCACTGAAACCCCTTCCCCACAATCTGAAACCCCTTCCCCACACACTGACACACCTTCCCCACACATCGAAACCCCTTCCGCATGGAATACAACTCATCCCCACATACTGAAACCCATCGCCACACACTGAAACCCATCCCCACACACTGAAACACCTTCCCCACACACTGAAATATCATCCCCACACACTGAAACACCTTTCCCACACACTGAAACCACTTCCCCACACACTGGAACCCTATGGCACACACTGAAACACCTTCCCCAAACACTGAAACCCCTTCCCCACTCACTGAAACACCTTCCCCACACACTGTAACCCCTTCCCCACACACTGAAACCCCTTCCCCACACACTGAAACACATTCCCCCAACACTGAAACCCATTCCACACACACCGAAACACCTTCCCCAAATACTGAAACCCCTTCCCCACACACTGAAACCCCTTCCCCACACACTGAAACCCCTTCCGCAGACACTGAAACACCTTCCCGACACAATGAAACCCTTCCCCACACACTGAAACAGCTTCCCCACACAATGAAACCCCTTCCCCACACACTGAAACACCTTCCCCACACATGGAAACACCTTCCCCACACACTGAAACACCTTCCGCACACACTGAAACACCTTCCCGACACAATGAAACCCTTCCCCACACACTGAAACAGCTTCCCCACACACTGAAACACTTCCCCACACACTGAAACACCTACCCCACACACTGGAAACCCTTCCCCACACGCTGAAACCCCTTCCCCACACATTGAAACACCTTCCCCACACACTGAAAACCCATCCCCACACAATGCAACACATCCCCACACACTGAAACCCATTCCCCACACACTGAAACCCATCCCCACACACTGAAACCCCTTCCCCACACACTGAAACACATCCCCACAAACTGAAACACCTTCCCCATACACTGAAACCACTTCCGCATACAGTGAAACCCTTCCCCACACACTGAAACCCCTTGCCCACACACTGAAACCACTTCTGCACTCACTGAAACACCTTCCCCACACACTGAAACCCCATCCACACACAGTTAAACAATTTCCCACACACTGAAACACATTCCCCACACACTTAAACCCCTTCCCTACACACTCCATCCCCTTCCGCACACAATGAAACACCTTCCCCACACAATGAAACACCTTCCCCACTCACTGATACCCCTTCCCCACACACTGAAACACCTTCCCCACACACTGAAACCCTTCCCCACACACTGAAACCCCTTCCCTACACACTGAATCCCCTTCCGCACACAATGAAACACCTTCCTCACACAATGAAACACCATCCCCACACACTGAATCCCCTTCCCCAAACACTGAAACCCCTTCCGCACACTCTGAAACACCTTCCCGACACAATGAAACCCTTCCCCACACACTGAAACACCTTCCCCACACACCGAAACACCTTCCCGACACAATGAAACCCTTCCCCACACACTGAAACAGCATCCCCACACACTGAAACACTTCCCCACACACTGAAACACCTACCCCACACACTGGAAACCCTTCCCCACACACTGAAACCCCTTCCCCACACATTGAAACACCTTCCCCACACACTGAAAACCCATCCCCACACAAGGCAACACATCCCAACACACTGAAACCCATTCCCCACACACTGAAACCCATCCCCACACACTGAAACCCCTTCCCCACACACTGAAACACATCCCCACAAACTGAAACACCTTCCCCATACACTGAAACCACTTCTGCATACAGTGAAACCCTTCCCCACATACTGAAACCCCTTCCCCACACACTGAAACCCCTTCTGCACACACTGAAACAACTTCCCCACACACTGAAACCCCATCCACACACAGTTAAACAATTCCCCACACACTGAAACACATTCCCCACACACTGAAACCCCTTCCCTACACACTGCATCCCCTTCCGCACACAATGAAACACCTTCCCCACACAATGAAACACCTTCCCCACTCACTGACACCCCTTCCCCACACACTGAAACACCTTCCCCACACACTGAAACCCTTCCCCACACTCTGAAACCCTTTCCCCACACACTGAAACCCCTTCCCCACACAGTGAAACCACTTCCCCACACACTGAAACACCTTCCCCACACACTGAAACCTCTTCCGCACACACTGAAACCCATCCCCACACACTGAAACCCCTTCCCCACACACTGAAACACATCCCCACACTCTGAAACCCCTTCCCCACACACTGAAACCCCTTCCGCACACGCTGAAACACCTTCCCCACACACTGAAACCCCTTCCCCACACACTGAAACCCCTTCCGCACACACTGTTACCCCTTCCACACACATTGAAACCCCTTCCGCACACAGGGAAAAACCTTCCCCACACACTGAAACCCCTTCCCCACATACTGAAACCCCTTCCGCACACTGTGAAACCCTTCCCCACACTCTGAAACCCCTTCCCCACACAGTGAAAAACATCCCCACACACTGAAACGCCTTCCCCACACACTGAATCCCCTTCCCCACACACTGAAACCCCTTCACCCACACTGAAACTCTTCCCCACACTCTGAAACCCCTTCCTCACACACTGAAACACCTTCAACACACGCTGAAACCCCTTCCCCACTCTCTGAAACACCTTCCCCACACACTGAAACCCCTTCCGCGCACAATTAAAACCATCCCCGCACAATGAAACCCATCCCCACACAATGAAACCCGTCCCCACAAACTGAAACCACTTCCCACCACACTGAAACGCCTTCCACACACAGTGAAACCCATCCCCACACACTGAAACCCATCCCCAAACACTGAAACACCTTCCCCACACACGGAAACCCTTCCCCACACATTGAAACACATCCCCACACATTGAATCACATCCGCACACATTGAAACACC
Organism: Heterodontus francisci; assembly: GCF_036365525.1. NCBI lineage: Eukaryota > Metazoa > Chordata > Chondrichthyes > Heterodontiformes > Heterodontidae > Heterodontus > Heterodontus francisci. Next base: position 745,586 of record NW_027140954.1, on the reverse strand, counting down.
TTCCCCACACACTGTAACCCCTTCCCCACACACTGAAACCCTTCCCTACAAACTGATACCCCTTCCCCACACACTGAAACACCTTCCCCACACACTGAAACGCCTTCCCCACACACTGAAACGCCATCCGCACACAGCCAAACAATTCCCCACACACTGAAACCCCATCCCCACACACTGAAACCCCTTCCCTAAACACTGAATCCCCTTCCGCACACAATGAAACACCTTCCCTACACAATGAAACACCTTCCCCACACACTGAATCCCCTTCCCCAAACACTGTAACCCCTTCTGCACACTCTGAAACACCTTCCCCAAATACTGAAACCCCTTCCCCACGCTCTGAAACACCTTCCGCACACACTGAAACCCCTTCCACAAACACTGAAACAGCTTCCCAACACACTGAAACCCCTTCAACACACACTGAAACCCCTTCCTCACACACTGAAACCCCTTCCGCACACACTGAAACACCTTCCCCACACACTGATACCACTTCCCCACACACTGTAACCCCTTCCGCACACAGTGAAACCCTTCCCCACACACTGAAACCCCTTCCCCACACACTGAAACTCCTTCCCCACACAATGATACACACGCCCACACACTGAAACCCACTTCCCCACACACTGAAACACATCCCCACACGCTGAAAAACCTTCCCCACAATCTGAAAATCCTTCTGCATACCGTGAAACACTTCCCCGCACTCTGACACCCCTTCCCCACACACTGCAACACCTTCCCCACACACTGAAACCCGTCCCCACACTCTGAAACCCTTTCCCCACACACTGAAACCCCTTCCCCACACAGTGAAACCACTTCCCCACACACTGAAACACCTTCCCCACACACTGAAACCTCTTCCGCACACACTGAAACCCATCCCCACACACTGAAACCCCTTCCCCACACACTGAAACACATCCCCACACTCTGAAACCCCTTCCCCACACACTGAAACCCCTTCCGCACACGCTGAAACACCTTCCCCACACACTGAAACCCCTTCCCCACACACTGAAACCCCTTCCGCACACACTGTTACCCCTTCCACACACATTGAAACCCCTTCCGCACACAGGGAAAAACCTTCCCCACACACTGAAACCCCTTCCCCACATACTGAAACCCCTTCCGCACACAGTGAAACCCTTCCCCACACTCTGAAACCCCTTCCCCACACAGTGAAAAACATCCCCACACACTGAAACGCCTTCCCCACACACTGAATCCCCTTCCCCACACACTGAAACCCCTTCACCCACACTGAAACTCTTCCCCACACTCTGAAACCCCTTCCTCACACACTGAAACACCTTCAACACACGCTGAAACCCCTTCCCCACTCTCTGAAACACCTTCCCCACACACTGAAACCCCTTCCGCGCACAATTAAAACCATCCCCGCACAATGAAACCCATCCCCACACAATGAAACCCGTCCCCACAAACTGAAACCACTTCCCACCACACTGAAACGCCTTCCACACACAGTGAAACCCATCCCCACACACTGAAACCCATCCCCAAACACTGAAACACCTTCCCCACACACGGAAACCCTTCCCCACACATTGAAACACATCCCCACACATTGAATCACATCCGCACACACTGAAACACCTTCCCCACACACTGTAACCCCTTCCCCACACACTGAAACCCTTCCCTACACACTGATACCCCTTCCCCACACACTGAAACACCTTCCCCACACACTGAAACGCCTTCCCCACACACTGAAACGCCATCCGCACACAGCCAAACAATTCCCCACACACTGAAACCCCATCCCCACACACTGAAACCCCTTCCCTAAACACTGAATCCCCTTCCGCACACAATGAAACACCTTCCCTACACAATGAAACACCTTCCCCACACACTGAATCCCCTTCCCCACGCACTGAAACACCTTCCGCACACACTGAAACCCCTTCCACAAACACTGAAACAGCTTCCCAACACACTGAAACCCCTTCAACACACACTGAAACCCCTTCCTCACACACTGAAACCCCTTCCGCACACACTGAAACACCTTCCCCACACACTGATACCACTTCCCCACACACTGTAACCCCTTCCGCACACAGTGAAACCCTTCCCCACACACTGAAACCCCTTCCCCACACACTGAAACTCCTTCCCCACACAATGATACACACGCCCACACACTGAAACCCACTTCCCCACACACTGAAACACATCCCCACACGCTGAAAAACCTTCCCCACAATCTGAAAATCCTTCTGCATACCGTGAAACACTTCCCCGCAGTCTGACACCCCTTCCCCACACACTGCAACACCTTCCCCACACACTGAAACCCGTCCCCACACTATGAAAGACCTTCCCCACACACTAAAACACCTTCCCCACACACTGAAACTCCTTCCCCATGCACTGAAACCGCTTCCCACTCACTGAAACACATCCCCACACACTGAAACCCCTTCCCCACACATTGAAACACCTTCCCCACACACTGAAAACCCATCCCCACACAATGCAGCACATCCCCACACACTGAAACCCATTCCCCACACACTGAAACCCATCCCCACACACTGAAACCCCTTCCCCACACACTGAAACACATCCCCACAAACTGAAACACCTTCCCCATACACTGAAACCACTTCCGCATACAGTGAAACCCTTCCCCACACACTGAAACCCCTTCCCCACACACTGAAACCCCTTCTGCACACACTGAAACACCTTCCCCACACACTGAAACCCCATCCACACACAGTTAAACAATTCCCCACACACTGAAACACATTCCCCACTCACTGAAACCCCTTCCCTACACACTGCATCCCCTTCCGCACACAATGAAACACCTTCCCCACACAATGAAACACCTTCCCCACTCACTGACACCCCTTCCCCACCCACTGAAACACCTTCCCCACACACTGAAACCCTTCCCCACACTCTGAAACCCTTTCCCCACACACTGAAACCCCTTCCCCACACAGTGAAACCACTTCCCCACACACTGAAACACCATCCCCACACACTGAAACCTCTTCCGCACACACTGAAACCCATCCCCACACACTGAAACACATCCCCACACTCTGAAACCCCTTCCCCACACACTGAAACCCCTTCCGCACACGCTGAAACACCATCCCCACACACTGAAACCCCTTCCCCACACACTGAAACCCCTTCCGCACACACTGCTACCCCTTCCCCACACATTGAAACCCCTTCCGCACACAGGGAAAAACCTTCCCCACACACTGAAACCCCTTCCCCACATACTGAAACCCCTTCCGCACACAGTGAAACCCTTCCCCACACTCTGAAACCCCTTCCCCACACAGTGAAACACATCCCCACACACTGAAACGCCTTCCCCACACACTGAATCCCCTTCCCCACACACTGAAACCCCTTCACCCACACTGAAACTCTTCCCCACACTCTGAAACCCCTTCCTCACACACTGAAACACCTTCAACACACACTGAAACCCCTTCCCCACTCTCTGAAACACCTTCCCCACACACTGAAACCACTTCCGCGCACACTTAAAACCATCCCCGCACAATGAATCCCATCCCCACACAATGAAACCCGTCCCCACACACTGAAACCCCTTCCACACACACTGAAACCCCTTCCACACACAGTGAAACCCATCCCCACACACTGAAACCCATCCCCAAACACTGAAACACCTTCCCCACACACGGAAACCCTTCCCCACACATTAAAAGACATCCCCACACATTGAATCACATCCGCACACACTGAAACACCTTCCCCACACACTGTAACCCCTTCCCCACACACTGAAACCCTTCCCCATGCACTGAAACCCCTTCCCACTCACTAAAACGCATCCCCACACACTGAAACCCCTTCCCCACTCACTGAAACCCTTCCCTACACACTGAAAGCCCTTCCCACACACTGACACACCGGCCCCACGCACTGAAACACCTTCCCCACACACTGAAACCCCTTCCCAAACACAGAACCACCTTCCGCACACACCGAAACACCTTCCCCACACAATGAAACCCTTCCCCGCACACTGAACCAGCTTCCCCACACACTGAAACACTTCCCCGCACACTGAAATACCTTACCCACACACTGGAAACCCTTCCCCGCAAACTGAAAACCCTTCCCCACACACTGAAACACCTTCCCCACACACTGAAACCCGTTCCCCACACACTGAAACCCATTCCCCACACACTGAAACACCTTCCCCATACACTGAAACACCTTCCAAACACACTGAAATCCCTTCCGCACACACTGAAACACCTTCCCCACACACCGAAACCTTACCCCACACACTGAAACACCTTCCCCACACACTGAAACACTTCCACACACACTGAAACTCCTTCCGCAGACACTGGAAACCCTTCCCCACACACTGAAGCCCCTTCCCCAAACTCTAAAACACCTTCACCACACACTGAAACCCCATCCCCACAAACTGCAACACATCCCCACACACTGAAACACCTTCCCCACACACTGAAACCCCTTCCCCACACACTGAAACCCTTCCCCAAACACTGAAACCCATTCACCACACACTGAAACACATTCCCCAAACACTGAAACCCTTCCAAACACACAGAATCACAATCCCCATGCACTGAAACCCCTTCCCCACAATCTGAAACCCCTTCCCCACACACTGACACACCTTCCCCACACACAGAACCACCTTCCCCACACACCGAAACACCTTCCCCACACAATGAAACCCTTCCCCGCACACTGAAACAGCTTCCCCACACACTGAAACACTTCCCCACACACTGAAATACCTTACCCACACACTGGAAACCCTTCCCCGCATACTGAAACCCCTTCCCCACACACTGAAACACCTTCCCCACACACTGAAACCCGTTCCCCACACACTGAAACCCATTCCCCACACACTGAAACACCTTCCCCATACACTGAAACACCTTCCCCACACACTGAAATCCCTTCCGCACACACTGAAACACCTTCCCCACACACCGAAACCTTACCCCACACACTGAAACACCTTCCCCACACACTGAAATATCATCCCCACACACTGAAACACCATTCCCACACACTGAAACCACTTCCCCACACACCGAAACCCCTTCCGCATGGAATGCAACTCATCCCCACATACTGAAACCCATCGCCACACACTGAAACCCATCCCCACACACTGAAACACCTTCCCCACACACTGAAATATCATCCCCACACACTGAAACACCATTCCCACACACTGAAACCACTTCCCCACACACTGGAACCCTATGGCACACACTGAAACACCTTCCCCAAACACTGAAACCCCTTCCCCACTCACTGAAACACCTTCCCCACACACTGTAACCCCTTCCCCACACACTGAAACCCCTTCCCCACACACTGAAACACATTCCCCCAACACTGAAACCCATTCCACACACACCGAAACACCTTCCCCAAATACTGAAACCCCTTCCCCACACACTGAAACCCCTTCCCCACACACTGAAACCCCTTCCGCACACACTGAAACACCTTCCCGACACAATGAAACCCTTCCCCACACACTGAAACAGCTTCCCCACACAATGAAACCCCTTCCCCACACACTGAAACACCTTCCGCACACACTGAAACACCTTCCCGACACAATGAAACCCTTCCCCACACACTGAAACAGCTTCCCCACACACTGAAACGCTTCCCCACACACTGAAACACCTACCCCACACACTGGAAACCCTTCCCCACACACTGAAACCCCTTCCCCACACATTGAAACACCTTCCCCACACACTGAAAACCCATCCCCACACAATGCAACACATCCCCACACACTGAAACCCATTCCCCACACACTGAAACCCATCCCCACACACTGAAACCCCTTCCCCACACACTGAAACACATCCCCACAAACTGAAACACCTTCCCCATACACTGAAACCACTTCCGCATACAGTGAAACCCTTCCCCACACACTGAAACCCCTTCCCCACACACTGAAACCACTTCTGCACACACTGAAACACCTTCCCCACACACTGAAACCCCATCCACACACAGTTAAACAATTCCCCACACACTGAAACACATTCCCCACACACTGAAACCCCTTCCCTACACACTCCATCCCCTTCCGCACACAATGAAACACCTTCCCCACACAATGAAACACCTTCCCCACTCACTGATACCCCTTCCCCACACACTGAAACACCTTCCCCACACACTGAAACCCTTCCCCACACTCTGAAACCCGTTCCCCACACACTGAAACCCCTTCCCCACACAGTGAAACCACTTCCCCACACACTGAAACACCTTCCCCACACATTGAAACCTCTTCCGCACGCACTGAAACCCATCCCCACACACTGAAACCCCTTCCCCACACACTGAAACACATCCCCACACTCTGAAACCCCTTCCCCACACACTGAAACCCCTTCCGCACACGCTGAAACACCTTCCCCACACACTGAAACCCCTTCCCCACACACTGAAACCCCTTCCGCACACACTGCTACCCCTTCCCCACACATTGAAACCCCTTCCGCACACACGGAAAAACCTTCCCCACACACTGAAACCCCTTCCCCACATACTGAAACCCCTTCCGCACACAGTGAAACCCTTCCCCACACTCTGAAACCCCTTCCCCACACAGTGAAACACATCCCCACACACTGAAACGCCTTCCCCACACACTGAATCCCTTTCCCCACACACTGAAACCCCTTCACCCACACTGAAACTCTTCCCCACACTCTGAAACCCCTTCTCACTCACTGAAACACCTTCAACACACACTGAAACCCCTTCCCCACTCTCTGAAACACCTTCCCCACACACTGAAACCCCTTCCGCGCACACTGAAACACATCCCCGCACGTTGAATCACATCCGCACACACTGAAACAACTTCCCCACACACTGTAACCCCTTCCCCACACACTGAAACCCTTCCCCACACACTGATACCCCTTCCCCACACACTGAAACACCTTCCCCACACACTGAAACACCTTCCCCACACACTGAAACGCCATCCGCACACAGCCAAACAATTCCCCACACACTGAAAACCCATCCCCACACACTGAAACCCCTTCCCTACACACTGAATCCCCTTCCGCACACAATGAAACACCTTCCTCACACAATGAAACACCTTCCCCACACACTGAATCCCCTTCCCCAAACACTGAAACCCCTTCCGCACACTCTGAAACACCTTCCCGACACAATGAAACCCTTCCCCACACACTGAAACACCTTCCCCACACACCGAAACACCTTCCCGACACAATGAAACCCTTCCCCACACACTGAAACAGCATCCCCACACACTGAAACACTTCCCCACACACTGAAACACCTACCCCACACACTGGAAACCCTTCCCCACACACTGAAACCCCTTCCCCACACATTGAAACACCTTCCCCACACACTGAAAACCCATCCCCACACAAGGCAACACATCCCCACACACTGAAACCCATTCCCCACACACTGAAACCCATCCCCACACACTGAAACCCCTTCCCCACACACTGAAACACATCCCCACAAACTGAAACACCTTCCCCATACACTGAAACCACTTCCGCATACAGTGAAACCCTTCCCCACATACTGAAACCCCTTCCCCACACACTGAAACCCCTTCTGCACACACTGAAACAACTTCCCCACACACTGAAACCCCATCCACACACAGTTAAACAATTCCCCACACACTGAAACACATTCCCCACACACTGAAACCCCTTCCCTACACACTGCATCCCCTTCCGCACACAATGAAACACCTTCCCCACACAATGAAACACCTTCCCCACTCACTGACACCCCTTCCCCACACACTGAAACACCTTCCCCACACACTGAAACCCTTCCTCACACTCTGAAACCCTTTCCCCACACACTGAAACCCCTTCCCCACACAGTGAAACCACTTCCCCACACACTGAAACACCTTCCCCACACACTGAAACCTCTTCCGCACACACTGAAACCCATCCCCACACACTGAAACCCCTTCCCCACACACTGAAACACATCCCCACACTCTGAAACCCCTTCCCCACACACTGAAACCCCTTCCGCACACGCTGAAACACCTTCCCCACACACTGAAACCCCTTCCCCACACACTGAAACCCCCTTCCGCACACACTGCTACCCCTTCCACACACATTGAAACCCCTTCCGAACACAGGGAAAAACCTTCCCCACACACTGAAACCCCTTCCCCACATACTGAAACCCCTTCCGCACACAGTGAAACCCTTCCCCACACTCTGAAACCCCTTCCCCACACAGTGAAAAACATCCCCACACACTGAAACGCCTTCCCCACACACTGAATCCCCTTCCCCACACACTGAAACCCCTTCACCCACACTGAAACTCTTCCCCACACTCTGAAACCCCTTCCTCACACACTGAAACACCTTCAACACACGCTGAAACCCCTTCCCCACTCTCTGAAACACCTTCCCCACACACTGAAACCCCTTCCGCGCACAATTAAAACCATCCCCGCACAATGAAACCCATCCCCACACAATGAAACCCGTCCCCACAAACTGAAACCACTTCCCCACACACTGAAACCCCTTCCACACACAGTGAAACCCATCCCCACACACTGAAACCCATCCCCAAACACTGAAACACCTTCCCCACACACGGAAACCCTTCCCCACACATTGAAACACATCCCCACACATTGAATCACATCCGCACACACTGAAACACCTTCCCCACACACTGTAACCCCTTCCCCACACACTGAAACCCTTCCCTACACACTGATACCCCTTCCCCACACACTGAAACACCTTCCCCACACACTGAAACACCTTCCCCACACACTGAAACGCCATCCGCACACAGCCAAACAATTCCCCACACACTGAAACCCCATCCCCACACGCTGAAACCCCTTCCCTAAACACTGAATCCCCTTCCGCACACAATGAAACACCTTCCCTACACAATGAAACACCTTCCCCACACACTGAATCCCCTTCCCCAAACACTGTAACCCCTTCTGCACACTCTGAAACACCTTCCCCAAATACTGAAACCCCTTCCCCACGCACTGAAACACCTTCCGCACACACTGAAACCCCTTCCACAAACACTGAAACAGCTTCCCAACACACTGAAACCCCTTCAACACACACTGAAACCCCTTCCTCACACACTGAAACCCCTTCCGCACACACTGAAACACCTTCCCCACACACTGATACCACTTCCCCACACACTGTAACCCCTTCCGCACACAGCGAAACCCTTCCCCACACACTGAAACCCCTTCCCCACACACTGAAACTCCTTCCCCACACAATGATACACACGCCCACACACTGAAACCCACTTCCCCACACACTGAAACACATCCCCACACGCTGAAAAACCTTCCCCACAATCTGAAAAGCCTTCTGCATACCGTGAAACACTTCCCCGCACTCTGACACCCCTTCCCCACACACTGCAACACCTTCCCCACACACTGAAACCCGTCCCCACACTATGAAAGACCTTCCCCACACACTAAAACACCTTCCCCACACACTGAAACTCCTTCCCCATGCACTGAAACCGCTTCCCACTCACTGAAACACATCCCCACACACTGAAACACCTTCCCCACAAACTGAAACCCTTTCCGCACACACTGAAACCCATCCCCACACAATGAAACCCATCCCCACATACTGAAACACCTTCCCCACACACTGAAACCGTTCCAAACAAACTGAAACACCTTCCCCACACACTAAAACACCTTCCACACACACTGAAACTCCTTCACCATGCACTGAAACCCCTTCCCACTCACTGAAACACATCCCACACACTGAAACACCTTCCCCACACACTGAAACCCCATCCGCACACAGTTAAACCCTTCCCCACACACTGAAATCCCCTCCCCAGACACTGAAACCCCTTCCCCAAACACAGAATACCCTTCCGCAGACAATGAAACACCTTCCCCACACAATGAAACACCTTCCCCACTCACTGAATCCCCTTCCCCACAAACTGAAACCCCTTCCGCACACAATGAAACACCTTCCCCACACACTGAAACCCCTTCCCCACACACTGAAACACCTTCCGCACACACTGAAACCCCTTCCGCACACACTGCAACAACTTCCCCACACTTTGAAATCCCTGCCCCACACACTGAAACCCCTTCCACACACACTGAAACACCATCCCCACACACTGAAACCCCTTCCCCACACACTGAAACCTATTCTGCACACAGTGAAACCCTTCCCCACACACTGAAACCCATTCCCAAAACACTGAAACACATCCCCACACACTGAAATCCAATCCCCACACACTGAAACACATCCCCACAATCTGAAACACCTTCTCCACACACTGAAACCCCTTCCGCATTCAGTGAAACCCCTTCCCCACACACTGAAACCCCTTGCCCACACACTGAAACACATCCCCACACACTGAAACCCCTTCACCACACACTGAAACCGCTTCCGCACACACTGCAACACCTTCCCCACACACTGAAACCCCATCCACACACATTAAACAATTCCCCACACACTGAAACCCATCCCCCACACACTGAAACCCCTTCCCTACACACTGCATCCCCTTCCGCACACAATGAAACACCTTCCCCACACAATGAAACACCTTCCCCACTCACTGATACCCCTTCCCCACACACTGAAACACCTTCCCCACACACTGAAACCCTTCCCCACACTCTGAAACCCCATCCCCACACACTGAAACACCTTCCCACACACTGAAACCACTTCCCCACACACTGAAACGCCTTCCCCACACACTGAATCCCTTTCCCCACACACTGAAACCCCTTCACCCACACTGAAACTCTTCCCCACACTCTGAAACCCCTTCCTCACTCACTGAAACACCTTCAACACACACTGAAACCCCTTCCCCACTCTCTGAAACACCTTCCCCACACACTGAAACCCCTTCCGCGCACACTGAAACACATCCCCACACGTTGAATCACATCCGCACACACTGAAACAACTTCCCCACACACTGTAACCCCTTCCCCACACACTGATACCCCTTCCCCACACACTGAAACACCTTCCCCACACACTGAAACACCTTCCCCACACACTGAAACGCCATCCGCACACAGCCAAACAATTCCCCACACACTGAAAACCCATCCCCACACACTGAAACCCCTTCCCTACACACTGAATCCCCTTCCGCACACAATGAAACACCTTCCTCACACAATGAAACACCATCCCCACACACTGAATCCCCTTCCCCAAACACTGAAACCCCTTCCGCACACTCTGAAACACCTTCCCGACACAATGAAACCCTTCCCCACACACTGAAACACCTTCCCCACACACCGAAACACCTTCCCGACACAATGAAACCCTTCCCCACACACTGAAACAGCATCCCCACACACTGAAACACTTCCCCACACACTGAAACACCTACCCCACACACTGGAAACCCTTCCCCACACACTGAAACCCCTTCCCCACACATTGAAACACCTTCCCCACACACTGAAAACCCATCCCCACACAAGGCAACACATCCCCACACACTGAAACCCATTCCCCACACACTGAAACCCATCCCCACACACTGAAACCCCTTCCCCACACACTGAAACACATCCCCACAAACTGAAACACCTTCCCCATACACTGAAACCACTTCCGCATACAGTGAAACCCTTCCCCACATACTGAAACCCCTTCCCCACACACTGAAACCCCTTCTGCACACACTGAAACAACTTCCCCACACACTGAAACCCCATCCACACACAGTTAAACAATTCCCCACACACTGAAACACATTCCCCACACACTGAAACCCCTTCCCTACACACTGCATCCCCTTCCGCACACAATGAAACACCTTCCCCACACAATGAAACACCTTCCCCACTCACTGACACCCCTTCCCCACACACTGAAACACCTTCCCCACACACTGAAACCCTTCCCCACACTCTGAAACCCTTTCCCCACACACTGAAACCCCTTTCCCACACAGTGAAACCACTTCCCCACACACTGAAACACCTTCCCCACACACTGAAACCTCTTCCGCACACACTGAAACCCATCCCCACACACTGAAACCCCTTCCTCACACACTGAAACACATCCCCACACTCTGAAACCCCTTCCCCACACACTGAAACCCCTTCCGCACACGCTGAAACACCTTCCCCACACACTGAAACCCCTTCCCCACACACTGAAACCCCTTCCGCACACACTGCTACCCCTTCCACACACATTGAAACCCCTTCCGCACACAGGGAAAAACCTTCCCCACACACTGAAACCCCTTCCCCACATACTGAAACCCATTCCGCACACAGTGAAACCCTTCCCCACACTCTGAAACCCCTTCCCCACACAGTGAAAAACATCCCCACACACTGAAACGCCTTCCCCACACACTGAATCCCCTTCCCCACACACTGAAACCCCTTCACCCACACTGAAACTCTTCCCCACACTCTGAAACCCCTTCCTCACACACTGGAACACCTTCAACACACGCTGAAACCCCTTCCCCACTCTCTGAAACACCTTCCCCACACTCTGAAACCCCTTCCGCGCACAATTAAAACCATCCCCGCACAATGAAACCCATCCCCACACAATGAAACCCGTCCCCACAAACTGAAACCACTTCCCCACACACTGAAACCCCTTCCACACACAGTGAAACCCATCCCCACACACTGAAACCCATCCCCAAACACTGAAACACCTTCCCCACACACGGAAACCCTTCCCCACACATTGAAACACATCCCCACACATTGAATCACATCCGCACACACTGAAACACCTTCCCCACACACTGTAACCCCTTCCCCACACACTGAAACCCTTCCCTACACACTGATACCCCTTCCCCACACACTGAAACACCTTCCCCACACACTGAAACACCTTCCCCACACACTGAAACGCCATCCGCACACAGCCAAACAATTCCCCACACACTGAAACCCCATCCCCACACACTGAAACCCCTTCCCTAAACACTGAATCCCCTTCCGCACACAATGAAACACCTTCCCTACACAATGAAACACCTTCCCCACACACTGAATCCCCTTCCCCAAACACTGTAACCCCTTCTGCACACTCTGAAACACCTTCCCCAAATACTGAAACCCCTTCCCCACGCACTGAAACACCTTCCGCACACACTGAAACCCCTTCCACAAACACTGAAACAGCTTCCCAACACACTGAAACCCCTTCAACACACACTGAAACCCCTTCCTCACACACTGAAACCCCTTCCGCACACACTGAAACACCTTCCCCACACACTGATACCACTTCCCCACACACTGTAACCCCTTCCGCACACAGTGAAACCCTTCCCCACACACTGAAACCCCTTCCCCACACACTGAAACTCCTTCCCCACACAATGATACACACGCCCACACACTGAAACCCACTTCCCCACACACTGAAACACATCCCCACACGCTGAAAAACCTTCCCCACAATCTGAAAATCCTTCTGCATACCGTGAAACACTTCCCCGCACTCTGACACCCCTTCCCCACACACTGCAACACCTTCCCCACACACTGAAACCCGTCCCCACACTATGAAAGACCTTCCCCACACACTAAAACACCTTCCCCACACACTGAAACTCCTTCCCCATGCACTGAAACCGCTTCCCACTCACTGAAACACATCCCCACACACTGAAACACCTTCCCCACAAACTGAAACCCTTTCCGCACACACTGAAACCCATCCCCACACAATGAAACCCATCCCCACATACTGAAACACCTTCCCCACACACTGAAACCGTTCCAAACAAACTGAAACACCTTCCCCACACACTAAAACACCTTCCACACACACTGAAACTCCTTCACCATGCACTGAAACCCCTTCCCACTCACTGAAACACATCCCCACACACTGAAACACCTTCCCCACACACTGAAACCCCATCCGCACACAGTTAAACCCTTCCCCACACACTGAAATCCCCTCCCCAGACACTGAAACCCCTTCCCCAAACACTGAATACCCTTCCGCAGACAATGAAACACCTTCCCCACACAATGAAACACCTTCCCCACTCACTGAATCCCCTTCCCCACAAACTGAAACCCCTTCCGCACACAATGAAACACCTTCCCCACACACTGAAACCCCTTCCCCACACACTGAAACACCTTCCGCACACACTGAAACCCCTTCCGCACACACTGCAACAACTTCCCCACACTTTGAAATCCCTGCCCCACACACTGAAACCCCTTCCACACACACTGAAACACCATCCCCACACACTGAAACCCCTTCCCCACACACTGAAACCTATTCTGCACACAGTGAAACCCTTCCCCACACACTGAAACCCATTCCCAAAACACTGAAACACATCCCCACACACTGAAACCCATTCCCCACACACTGAAACACATCCCCACACTCTGAAACACCTTCTCCACACACTGAAACCCCTTCCGCATTCAGTGAAACCCCTTCCCCACACACTGAAACCCCTTCCCCACACACTGAAACACATCCCCACACACTGAAACCCCTTCCCCACACACTGAAACCGCTTCCGCACACACTGCAACACCTTCCCCACACACTGAAACCCCATCCACACACATTAAACAATTCCCCACACACTGAAACCCATTCCCCACACACTGAAATCCCCTCCCCAGACACTGAAACCCCTTCCCCAAACACAGAATACCCTTCCGCAGACAATGAAACACCTTCCCCACACAATGAAACACCTTCCCCACTCACTGAATCCCCTTCCCCACAAACTGAAACCCCTTCCGCACACAATGAAACACCTTCCCCACACACTGAAACCCCTTCCCCACACACTGAAACACCTTCCGCACACACTGAAACCCCTTCCGCACACACTGCAACAACTTCCCCACACTTTGAAATCCCTGCCCCACACACTGAAACCCCTTCCACACACACTGAAACACCATCCCCACACACTGAAACCCCTTCCCCACACACTGAAACCTATTCTGCACACAGTGAAACCCTTCCCCACACACTGAAACCCATTCCCAAAACACTGAAACACATCCCCACACACTGAAATCCAATCCCCACACACTGAAACACATCCCCACAATCTGAAACACCTTCTCCACACACTGAAACCCCTTCCGCATTCAGTGAAACCCCTTCCCCACACACTGAAACCCCTTGCCCACACACTGAAACACATCCCCACACACTGAAACCCCTTCACCACACACTGAAACCGCTTCCGCACACACTGCAACACCTTCCCCACACACTGAAACCCCATCCACACACATTAAACAATTCCCCACACACTGAAACCCATTCCCCACACACTGAAACCCCTTCCCTACACACTGCATCCCCTTCCGCACACAATGAAACACCTTCCCCACACAATGAAACACCTTCCCCACTCACTGATACCCCTTCCCCACACACTGAAACACCTTCCGCACACACTGAAACCCTTCCCCACACTCTGAAACCCCATCCCCACACACTGAAACACCTTCCCCACACACTGAAACCACTTCCCCACACACTGAAACGCCTTCCCCACACACTGAATCCCTTTCCCCACACACTGAAACCCCTTCACCCACACTGAAACTCTTCCCCACACTCTGAAACCCCTTCCTCACTCACTGAAACACCTTCAACACACACTGAAACCCCTTCCCCACTCTCTGAAACACCTTCCCCACACACTGAAACCCCTTCCGCGCACACTGAAACACATCCCCACACGTTGAATCACATCCGCACACACTGAAACAACTTCCCCACACACTGTAACACCTTCCCCACACACTGAAACCCTTCCCCACACACTGATACCCCTTCCCCACACACTGAAACACCTTCCCCACACACTGAAACACCTTCCCCACACACTGAAACGCCATCCGCACACAGCCAAACAATTCCCCACACACTGAAAACCCATCCCCACACACTGAAACCCCTTCCCTACACACTGAATCCCCTTCCGCACACAATGAAACACCTTCCTCACACAATGAAACACCTTCCCCACACACTGAATCCCCTTCCCCAAACACTGAAACCCCTTCCGCACACTCTGAAACACCTTCCCGACACAATGAAACCCTTCCCCACACACTGAAACACCTTCCCCACACACCGAAACACCTTCCCGACACAATGAAACCCTTCCCCACACACTGAAACAGCATCCCCACACACTGAAACACTTCCCCACACACTGAAACACCTACCCCACACACTGGAAACCCTTCCCCACACACTGAAACCCCTTCCCCACACATTGAAACACCTTCCCCACACACTGAAAACCCATCCCCACACAAGGCAACACATCCCCACACACTGAAACCCATTCCCCACACACTGAAACCCATCCCCACACACTGAAACCCCTTCCCCACACACTGAAACACATCCCCACAAACTGAAACACCTTCCCCATACACTGAAACCACTTCCGCATACAGTGAAACCCTTCCCCACATACTGAAACCCCTTCCCCACACACTGAAACCCCTTCTGCACACACTGAAACAACTTCCCCACACACTGAAACCCCATCCACACACAGTTAAACAATTCCCCACACACTGAAACACATTCCCCACACACTGAAACCCCTTCCCTACACACTGCATCCCCTTCCGCACACAATGAAACACCTTCCCCACACAATGAAACACCTTCCCCACTCACTGACACCCCTTCCCCACACACTGAAACACCTTCCCCACACACTGAAACCCTTCCCCACACTCTGAAACCCTTTCCCCACACACTGAAACCCCTTTCCCACACAGTGAAACCACTTCCCCACACACTGAAACACCTTCCCCACACACTGAAACCTCTTCCGCACACACTGAAACCCATCCCCACACACTGAAACCCCTTCCTCACACACTGAAACACATCCCCACACTCTGAAACCCCTTCCCCACACACTGAAACCCCTTCCGCACACGCTGAAACACCTTCCCCACACACTGAAACCCCTTCCCCACACACTGAAACCCCTTCCGCACACACTGCTACCCCTTCCACACACATTGAAACCCCTTCCGCACACAGGGAAAAACCTTCCCCACACACTGAAACCCCTTCCCCACATACTGAAACCCATTCCGCACACAGTGAAACCCTTCCCCACACTCTGAAACCCCTTCCCCACACAGTGAAAAACATCCCCACACACTGAAACGCCTTCCCCACACACTGAATCCCCTTCCCCACACACTGAAACCCCTTCACCCACACTGAAACTCTTCCCCACACTCTGAAACCCCTTCCTCACACACTGAAACACCTTCAACACACGCTGAAA
Organism: Heterodontus francisci; assembly: GCF_036365525.1. Lineage (NCBI taxonomy): Eukaryota > Metazoa > Chordata > Chondrichthyes > Heterodontiformes > Heterodontidae > Heterodontus > Heterodontus francisci. Next base: position 728,117 of record NW_027140954.1, on the reverse strand, counting down.
CCCCTTCCCCACTCTCTGAAATACCTTCCCCACACTCTGAAACCCCTTCCGCGCACAATTAAAACCATCCCCGCACAATGAAACCCATCCCCACACAATGAAACCCGTCCCCACAAACTGAAACCACTTCCCCACACACTGAAACCCCTTCCACACACAGTGAAACCCATCCCCACACACTGAAACCCATCCCCAAACACTGAAACACCTTCCCCACACACGGAAACCCTTCCCCACACATTGAAACACATCCCCACACATTGAATCACATCCGCACACACTGAAACACCTTCCCCACACACTGTAACCCCTTCCCCACACACTGAAACCCTTCCCTACACACTGATACCCCTTCCCCACACACTGAAACACCTTCCCCACACACTGAAACACCTTCCCCACACACTGAAACGCCATCCGCACACAGCCAAACAATTCCCCACACACTGAAACCCCATCCCCACACACTGAAACCCCTTCCCTAAACACTGAATCCCCTTCCGCACACAATGAAACACCTTCCCTACACAATGAAACACCTTCCCCACACACTGAATCCCCTTCCCCAAACACTGTAACCCCTTCTGCACACTCTGAAACACCTTCCCCAAATACTGAAACCCCTTCCCCACGCACTGAAACACCTTCCGCACACACTGAAACCCCTTCCACAAACACTGAAACAGCTTCCCAACACACTGAAACCCCTTCAACACACACTGAAACCCCTTCCTCACACACTGAAACCCCTTCCGCACACACTGAAACACCTTCCCCACACACTGATACCACTTCCCCACACACTGTAACCCCTTCCGCACACAGTGAAACCCTTCCCCACACACTGAAACCCCTTCCCCACACACTGAAACTCCTTCCCCACACAATGATACACACGCCCACACACTGAAACCCACTTCCCCACACACTGAAACACATCCCCACACGCTGAAAAACCTTCCCCACAATCTGAAAATCCTTCTGCATACCGTGAAACACTTCCCCGCACTCTGACACCCCTTCCCCACACACTGCAACACCTTCCCCACACACTGAAACCCGTCCCCACACTATGAAAGACCTTCCCCACACACTAAAACACCTTCCCCACACACTGAAACTCCTTCCCCATGCACTGAAACCGCTTCCCACTCACTGAAACACATCCCCACACACTGAAACACCTTCCCCACAAACTGAAACCCTTTCCGCACACACTGAAACCCATCCCCACACAATGAAACCCATCCCCACATACTGAAACACCTTCCCCACACACTGAAACCGTTCCAAACAAACTGAAACACCTTCCCCACACACTAAAACACCATCCACACACACTGAAACTCCTTCACCATGCACTGAAACCCCTTCCCACTCACTGAAACACATCCCCACACACTGAAACACCTTCCCCACACACTGAAACCCCATCCGCACACAGTTAAACCCTTCCCCACACACTGAAATCCCCTCCCCAGACACTGAAACCCCTTCCCCAAACACTGAATACCCTTCCGCAGACAATGAAACACCTTCCCCACACAATGAAACACCTTCCCCACTCACTGAATCCCCTTCCCCACAAACTGAAACCCCTTCCGCACACAATGAAACACCTTCCCCACACACTGAAACCCCTTCCCCACACACTGAAACACCTTCCGCACACACTGAAACCCCTTCCGCACACACTGCAACAACTTCCCCACACTTTGAAATCCCTGCCCCACACACTGAAACCCCTTCCACACACACTGAAACACCATCCCCACACACTGAAACCCCTTCCCCACACACTGAAACCTATTCTGCACACAGTGAAACCCTTCCCCACACACTGAAACCCATTCCCAAAACACTGAAACACATCCCCACACACTGAAACCCATTCCCCACACACTGAAACACATCCCCACACTCTGAAACACCTTCTCCACACACTGAAACCCCTTCCGCATTCAGTGAAACCCCTTCCCCACACACTGAAACCCCTTCCCCACACACTGAAACACATCCCCACACACTGAAACCCCTTCCCCACACACTGAAACCGCTTCCGCACACACTGCAACACCTTCCCCACACACTGAAACCCCATCCACACACATTAAACAATTCCCCACACACTGAAACCCATTCCCCACACACTGAAACCCCATCCCTACACACTGCATCCCCTTCCGCAGACAATGAAACACCTTCCCCACACAATGAAACACCTTCCCCACTCACTGATACCCCTTCCCCACACACTGAAACACCTTCCCCACACACTGAAACCCTTCCCCACACTCTGAAACCCCTTCCCCACACACTGAAACCCCTTCCCCACACACTGAAACCACTTCCCTACACACTGAAACACCTTCCCCACACACTGAAACCACTTCCGCACACACTGAAACCAAACCCCACACACTGAAACCCCTTCCCCACACACTGAAACACATCCCCACACTCTGAAACCCCTTCTCCACTCACAGAAACCCCGTCCCCACACACTGAAACCCCTTCCGCACACACTGAAACCCCTTCCGCACACACTGAAACACCTTCCCCACATACTGAAACCCCTTCCCCACACACTGCTACAACTTCCCCACACATTGAAACCCCTTCCACACACACGGAAAAACCTTCCCCACACACTGAAACCCCTTCCCACATACTGAAACCCCTTCCGCACACAGTGAAACCCTTCCCCACGCTCTGAAACCCCTTCCCCACACACTGAAACCCCTTCCCCACACAGTGAAACACATCCCCACACACTGAAACGCCTTCCCCACACACTGAATCCCCTGCCCCACACACTGAAACACCTTCAACACACACTGAAACCCCTTCCCCACACACTAAAACACATCCCCGCACTCTGAAACCCCTTCCCCACACACTGAAACACCTTCCGCACATGCTGAAACACCTTCCCCACACACTGAAACCCCTTCCACACACACTGAAAACCCTTCCACTACACTGAAACCCCTTCCGCACACACCGAAACACCTTCCCCACACACTGAAACCCCTTCCCCACACAATACTACACCTTCCCCACACATTGAAACCCCTTCCGCACACACGGAAAAACCTTCCCCACACACTGAAACCCCTTCCCCACATACTGAAACCCATCCCCACACAATGAAACCCGTCCCCACACACTGAAATCCCTTCCCCACACACTGAAACCCCTTCCACACACAGTGAAACCCATCCCCACACACTGAAACACCTTCCCCAAACACACTGAAACTCCTTCCAAACACACTGAAACCCATCCCCACACACTGAAAACCATCCCCACACACTGAAACCCATCCCCAAACACTGAAACACCTTCCTCACCCACTGAAACCCTTCCCCACACACTGAAACACATCCCCACACATTGAATCACATCCCCACACACTGAAACACCTTCCCCACACACTGAAACCCCTTCCCCACACACTGAAACCCTTCCCCACACACGGATACCCCTTCCCCACACACTGAAACACCTTCCCCACACACTGAAACACCTTCCCCACACACTGAAACGCCATCCGCACACAGCTAAACAATTCCCCACACACTGAAACCCCTTCCCCACACACTGAAACCCCTTCCCTACACACTGAATCCCCTTCCGCTCACAATGAAACACCTTCCCCACACAATGAAACACCTTCCCCACACACTGAATCCCCTTCCCCAAACACTGAAACCACTTCCGCACACGATGAAACACCTTCCCCAAACACTGAAACCCCTTCACCACGCACTGAATCACCTTCCGCACACACTGAAACCCCTTCCACAAACACTGAAACACCTTCCCAACACATTGAAACCCCTTCAACACACACTGAAACCCGTTCCTCACACCATGAAACCCCTTCCGCACACACTGAAACACCTTCCCCACACACTGAAACCACTTCCCCACACACTGAATCACATCCCCACACACTGAAACCCCTTCCCCACAGACTGAATCACATCCCTGCACACTGAAACCCCTTCCCCACACAATGATACACACGCCCACACACTGAAACCCCTTCCCCACACACTGAAACACATCCCCACACGCTGTAAAACCTTCCCCACAAACTGAAACCCCTTCCGCAGACCGTGAAACACATCGCCACACTCTGAAACCCCTTCCCCACTCACTGAAACACCTTCCCGACACACTGAAACCCATCCCCACACTCTGAAACACCTTCCCCACACACTAAAACACCTTCCCCACACACTGAAACTCCTTCCCCATGCACTGAAACCCCTTCCCACTCACTGAAACACATCCCCACACACTGAAACACCTTCCCCACACACTGAAACCCCTTCTGCACACACTGAAACCCATCCCCACACAATGAAACCCTTCCCCACACACTGAAACACCTTCCCCACACACTGAAACCGTTCCCCACACACAGAAACACCTTCCCCACACACTAAAACACCTTCCCCACACACTGAAAGTCCTTCCCCATGCACTGAAACCCCTTCCCACTCACTAAAACACATCCCCACACACTGAAACACCTTCCCCACACACTGAAACCCCTTCTGCCCACACTGAAACCCATTCCCACACAAGGAAACCCATCCCCACACACTGAAACACCTTCCCCACACACTGAAACCGTTCCCCACACACTGAAACACATCCCCACAAACTGAAACCCATCCCCATACACTGAAACACCTTCCCCACACACTGAAACCCTTCCCCACATACTGAAATACATCCCCACACACTGAAACACATCACCACACACTGAAACGCCTTCCCCACACACTGAAACCCTTTCCACACACACTGAAAAAACTTCCCCACACACTGAAACCCCTTTCCCACACACTGAAACCACGTCCCCACACACTGTAACCCTTCCCCACACACTGAAACACTACCCCACAGACTGAAACCCCTTCCCCACAAACTGAAACGCCTTCCCCACACACTGAAACCCCTTCTGCACACACTGAAACCCTTCCCCACATACTGAAACCCCTTCCACACACACTGAAACCCTTCCCCACAAACTGAAAACCTTCCCCACACACTGAAACCCTTCCCCATACACTGAAAACCCATCCGCACACCGTTAAACAATTCCCCACACACTGAAACCTCTTCCTCACAAACTGAAACCCCTTCCCTACACATTGAATCCCCTTCCGCACACAATGAAACACCTTCCCCAGACAATGAAACACCTTTCCCACACACTGACTCCACTTCTCCACACACTGAAACCCCTTCCGCACACAATGAAAAAACTTCCCCAAACACTGAAACCCCTTTCCCACAAACTGAAACACCTTCCGCACACACTGAAACCCCTTCCGCAAACACTGAAACACCTTCCCAACACTCTGAAACCCCTTCAACTCACACTGAAACCCCTTCCTCACACACTGAAACCCCTTCCGCACACACTGAAGCACCTTCCCCACAAACTGAAACCACTTCCCCACACACTGAAACCCCTTCCGCACACGCTGAAACCCCTTCCGCACACACTGAAACACCTTCCCCACACACTGAAACCCCTTCCTCACCCTCTGAAACCCCTTTCCCACAAACTGAAACCCCTTCCTCACACACTGAAACCCCTTCCCCACACACTGAAACACATCCCCACGCACTGAATCCCCTTCCCCACACACTGAAACTCATCCCCACACACTGAAACCCCTTCCCCACACACTGAAACACATCCCCACACACTGAAACACCTTCGCCACAAACTGAAACGCCTTCCGCATACCGTGAAACCCTTCCCCACACACTGAAATCCCTTCCCCACACTCTGAAAAACATCCCCACACACAGAAGCCCCTTCCCCACACACTGAAACCCCTTCCGCACATACTGAAACACCTTCCCCACACACTGAAACCCATTCCCCACACACTGAAACACATCCCCACACACTGAAACACCTTCTCCACACACTGAAACCACTTCCGAATTCAGTGAAACCAGTTCCCCACACACTGAAACCCCTTCCCCACAAACTGAAACACATCCCCACACACTGAAACCCCTTCCCCACACACTGAAACCGCTTCCGCACACACTCAAACACATTCTCCACACACTGAAACCCCATCCACACACATTAAACAATTCCCCACACACTGAAACCCATTCCCCACACACTGAAACCCCTTCCCTGCACACTGCATTCCCTTCCGCACACACTGAAACCAAACCCCACACACTGGAACCCCTTCCCCACACACTGAAACACATCCCCACACACTAAAACCCCTTCTCCACACACTGAAACCCCTTCCCCACACACTGAAACCCCTTCCGCACACACTGAAACCCCTTCCGCACACACTGAAACACCTTCCCCACACACTGAAACCCCTTCCCCACACACTGCTACACCTTCCCCACACATTGAAACCCCTTCCACACACACGGAAAAACCTTCCCGACACACTGAAACCCCTTCCCCACATACTGAAACCCCTTCCGCACACAGTGAAACCCCTTCCCCACACAGTGAAACACATCCCCACACACTGAAACGCCTTCCCCACACACTGAATCCCCTGCCCCACACACTAAAACCCCTTTCCCCACACTGAAACTCTTCCCCACACTCTGAAACCCCTTCCTCACACACTGAAACACCTTCAACACACACTGAAACCCCTTCCCCACACACTGAAACACATCCCCACACTCTGAAACCCCTTCCCCACACACTGAAACACCTTCCGCACATGCTGAAACACCTTCCCCACACACTGAAACCCCTTCCCCACACACTGAAACCCCTTTCGCTACACTGAAACCCCTTCCGCACACACTGAAACACCTTCCCCACACACTGAAACCCCTTCCCACACAATGCTACACCCTCCCCACACATTGAAACCCCTTCCACACACACGGAAAAACCTTCCCCACACACTGAAACCCCTTCCCCACATACTGAAACCCATCCCCACACAATGAAACCCGTCCCCACACACTGAAAACCCTTCCCCACACACTGAAACCCCTTCCACACACAGTGAAACCCATCCCCACACACTGAAACACCTTCCCCACACACTGAAACTCCTTCCACACACACTGAAACCCATCCCCACACACTGAAAACCATCCCCAAACACTGAAACCCATCCCCAAACACTGAAACACCTTCCCCACCCACTGAAACACCTTCCCCACACACTGAAACCCCTTCCCCACACATTGAATCACATCCCCACACATTGAAACCCCTTCCACACACACGGAAAAACCTTCCCCACACACTGAAACCCCTTCCCCACATAGTGATACCCATCCCCACACAATGAAACCGTCCCCACACACTGAAACCCCTGCCCCACACACTGAAACCCCTTCCCCACATACTGAAACCCATCCCCACACAATGAAACCCGTCCCCACACACTGAAACCCCTTCCCCACACACTGAAACCCCTTCCACACACAGTGAAACCCATCCCCACACACTGAAACACCTTCCCCACACACTGAAACTCCTTCCACACACACTGAAACCCATCCCCACACACTGAAAACCATCCCCACACACTGAAACCCATCCCCAAACACTGAAACACCTTCCCCACCCACTGAAACCCTTCCCCACACACTGAAACACATCCCCACTCATTGAATCACATCCCCACACACTGAAACACCTTCCCCACACACTGAAACCCCTTCCCCACACACTGAAACCCTTCCCCACACACTGATACCCCCTCCCCACACACTGAAACACCTTCCCCACACACTGAAACACCTTCCCCACACACTGAAACGCCATCCGCACACAGCTAAACAATTCCCCACACACTGAAACATCTTCCCCACACACTGAAACCCCTTCCCTACACACTGAATCCCCTTCCGCTCACAATGAAACACCTTCCCCACACAATGAAACACCTTCCCCACACACTGAATCCCCTTCCCCAAACACTGAAACCACTTCCGCACACGATGAAACACCTTCCCCAAACACTGAAACCCCTTCCCCACGCACTGAATCACCTTCCGCACACACTGAAACCACTTCCACAAACACTGAAACACCTTCCCAACACACTGAAACCCCTTCAACACACACTGAAACCCGTTCCTCACACACTGAAACCCCTTCCGCACACACTGAAACACCTTCCCCACACACTGAAACCACTTCCCCACACACTGAATCACATCCCCACACACTGAAACCCCTTCCCCACACACTGAATCACATCCCCACACACTGAAAACCCTTCCCCACACAATGATACACACGCCCACACACTGAAACCCCTTCCCCACACACTGAAACACATCCCCACACGCTGAAAAACCTTCCCCACAAACTGAAACCCCTTCCGCAGACCGTGAAACACTTCGCCACACTCTGAAACCCCTTCCCCACTCACTGAAACACCTTCCCCACACACTGAAACCCATCCCCACACTCTGAAACACCTTCCCCACACACTAAAACACCTTCCCCACACACTGAAACTCCTTCCCCATGCACTGAAACCCCTTCCCACTCACTGAAACACATCCCCACACACTGAAACACCTTCCCCACACACTGAAACCCCTTCTGCACACACTGAAACCCATCCCCACACAATGAAACCCTTCCCCACACACTGAAACACCTTCCCCACACACTGAAACCGTTCCCCACACACAGAAACACTTTCCCCACGCACTAAAACACCTTCCCCACACACTGAAACTCCTTCCCCATGCACTGAAACCCATTCCCACTCACTAAAACACATCCCCACACACTGAAACACCTTCCCCACACACGGAAACCCCTTCTGCCCACACTGAAACCCATCCCCACACAAGGAAACCCATCCCCACACACTGAAACACCTTCCCCACACACTGAAACAGTTCCCCACACACTGAAACACATCCCCACAAACTGAAACCCATCCCCATACACTGAAACACCTTCCCCACACACTTAAACCCTTCCCCACATACTGAAATACATCCCCACACACTGAAACACATCCCCACACACTGAAACGCCTTCCCCACACACTGAAACCCCTTCCACACACACTGAAAAAACTTCCCCACACACTGAAACCCCTTTCCCACACACTGAAACCACGTCCCCACACACTGTAACCCTTCCCCACACACTGAAACACTACCCCACAGACTGAAACCCCTTCCCCACAAACTGAAACGCCTTCCCCACACACTGAAACCCCTTCTGCACACACTGAAACCCTTCCCCACATACTGAAACCCCTTCCACACACACTGAAACCCTTCCCCACAAACTGAAAACCTTCCCCACACACTGAAACCCTTCCCCATACACTGAAAACCCATCCGCACACCGTTAAACAATTCCCCACACACTGAAACCTCTTCCCCACAAACTGAAACCCCTTCCCTACACATTGAATCCCCTTCCGCACACAATGAAACACCTTCCCCAGACAATGAAACACCTTCCCCACACTCTGACTCCACTTCTCCACACACTGAAACCCCTTCCGCACACAATGAAACAACTTCCCCAAACACTGAAACCCCTTTCCCACAATCTGAAACACCTTCCGCACACACTGAAACCCCTTCCGCAAACACTGAAACACCTTCCCAACACTCTGAAACCCCTTCAACTCACACTGAAACCCCTTCCTCACACACTGAAAACCCTTCCGCACACACTGAAGCACCTTCCCCACATACTGAAACCACTTCCCCACACACTGAAACCCCTTCCGCACACACTGAAACCCCTTCCGCACACACTGAAACACCTTCCCCACACACTGAAACCCCTTCCCCACCCTCTGAAACCCCTTTCCAACAAACTGAAACCCCTTCCTCACACACTGAATCCCCTTCCCCACACACTGAAACACATCCCCACGCACTGAATCCCCTTCCCCACACACTGAAACTCATCCCCACACACTGAAACCCCTTCCCCACACACTGAAACACATCCCCGCACACTGAAACACCTTCGCCACAAACTGAAACGCCTTCCGCATACCGTGAAACCCTTCCCCACACACTGAAACCCCTTCCCCACACTCTGAAACACATCTCCACACACAGAAGCCCCTTCCCCACACACTGAAACCCCTTCCGCACATACTGAAACACCTTCCCCACACACTGAAACCCATTCCCCACACACTGAAACACATCCCCACACACTGAAACACCTTCTCCACACACTGAAACCCCTTCCGCATTCAGTGAAACCAGTTCCCCACAAACTGAAACCCCTTCCCCACACACTGAAACACATCCCCACACACTGAAACCCCTTCCCCACTCACTGAAACCTCTTCCGCACACACTCAAACACATTCCCCACACACTGAAACCCCATCCACACACATTAAACAATTCCCCACACACTGAAACCCATTCCCCACACACTGAAACCCCTTCCCTGCACACTGCATTCCCTTCCGCACACACTGAAACCAAACCCCACACACTGAAACCCCTTCCCCACACACTGAAACACATCCCCACACTCTGAAACCCCTTCTCCACACACTGAAACCCCTTCCCCACACACTGAAACCCCTTCCGCACACACTGAAACCCCTTCCGCACACACTGAAACACCTTCCCCACACACTGAAAACCCTTCCCCACACACTGCTACACCTTCCCCACACATTGAAACCCCTTCCACACTCACGGAAAAACCTTCCCCACACACTGAAATCCCTTCCCCACATACTGAAACCCCTTCCGCACACAGTGAAACCCTTCCCCACGCTCTGAAACCCCTTCCCCACACACTGAAACCCCTTCCCCACACAGTGAAACACATCCCCACACACTGAAACGCCTTCCCCACACACTGAATCCCCTGCCCCACACACTGAAACCCCTTCCCCCACACTGAAACTCTTCCCCACACTCTGAAACCCCTTCCTCACACACTGAAACACCTTCAACACACACTGAAACCCCTCCCCCACACACTGAAACACATCCCCACACTCTGAAACCCCTTCCCCACACACTGAAACACCTTCCGCACATGCTGAAACACCTTCCCCACACACTGAAACCCCTTCCCCACACACTGAAACCCCTTTCGCTGCACTGAAACCCCTTCCGCACACACTGAAACAGCTTCCCCACACACTGAAACCCCTTCCCCACACAATGCTACACCCTCCCCACACATTGAAACCCCTTCCACACACACGGAAAAACCTTCCCCACACACTGAAACCCCTTCCCCACATACTGAAACCCATCCCCACACAATGAAACCCGTCCCCACACACTGAAACCCCTTCCCCACACACTGAAACCCCTTCCACACACAGTGAAACCCATCCCCACACACTGAAGCACCTTCCCCACACACTGAAACTCCTTCCACACACACTGAAACCCATCCCCACACACTGAAAACCATCCCCACACACTGAAACCCATCCCCAAACACTGAAACACCTTCCCCACCCACTGAAACCCTTCCCCACACACTGAAACACATACCCACACATTGAATCACATCCCCACACACTGAAACACCTTCCCCACACACTGAAACCCCTTCCCCACACACTGAAACCCTTCCCCACGCACTGATACCCCTTCCCCACACACTGAAACACCTTCCCCACACACTGAAACACCTTCCCCACACACTGAAACGCCATCCGCACACAGCTAAACAATTCCCCACACACTGAAACCCCTTCCCCACACACTGAAACCCCTTCCCTACACACTGAATCCCCTTCCGCTCACAATGAAACAAATTCCCCACACAATGAAACACCTTCCCCACACACTGAATCCCCTTCCCCAAACACTGAAACCCCTTCCGCACACAATGAAACACCTTCCCCAAACACTGAAACCCCTTCCCCACGCACTGAATCACCTTCCGCACACACTGAAGCCCCTTCCACAAACACTGAAACACCTTCCCAACACAATGAAACCCCTTCAACACACACTGAAACCCGTTCCTCACACACTGAAACCCCTTCCGCACACACTGAAACACCTTCCCCACACACTGAAACCACATCCCCACACACTGAATCACATCCCCACACACTGAAACCCCTTCCCCACACACTGAATCACATCCCCACACACTGAAACCCCTTCCCCACACAATGATACACACGCCCACACACTGAAACCCCTTCCCCACACACTGAAACACATCCCCACACGCTGAAAAACCTTCCCCACAAACTGAAACCCCTTCCGCAGACCGTGAAACACTTCGCCACACTCTGAAACCCCTTCCCCACTCACTGAAACACATTCCGCACACACTGAAACCCATCCCCACACAATGAAACCCATCCCCACACACTGAAACACCTTACCCACACACTGAAACCGTTCCCCACACACAGAAGCACCTTCCCCACACACTAAAACACCTTCCCCACACACTGAAACTCCTTCCCCATGCACTGAAAACCCTTCCCACTCACTAAAACACATCCCCACACACTGAAACCCATCCCCACACAAGGAAACCCATCCCCACACACTGAAACACCTTCCCCACACACTGAAACCGTTCCCCACACACTGAAACACATCCCCACATACTGAAATACATCCACACACACTGAAACACCTTCCCCACACACTGAAACCCCTTCCACACACACTGAAAAAACTTCCCCACACACTGAAACCCCTTCCCCACACACTGAAACCACGTCCCCACACACTGTAACCCTTCCCCACACACTGAAACACTACCCCACACACTGAAACCCCTTCCCCACAAACTGAAACGCCTTCCCCACACACTGAAACCCCTTCTGCACACACTGAAACCATTCCCCACATACTGAAACCCCTTCCACACACACTGAAACCCTTCCCCACAAACTGAAAACCTTCCCCACACACTGAAACCCTTCCCCATACGCTGAAAACCCATCCGCACACCGTTAAACAATTCCCCACACACTGAAACCTCTTCACCACAAACTGAAACGCCTTCCCTACACATTGAAACCCCTTCCGCACACAATGAAACACCTTCCCCAGACAATGAAACACCTTCCCCACACAATGACTCCACTTCTCCACACACTGAAACCCCTTCCGCACACAATGAAACAACTTCCCCAATCACTGAAACCCCTTTCCCACAATCTGAAACACCTTCCGCACACACTGAAACCGCTTCCGCAAACACTGAAACACCTTCCCAACACTCTGAAACCCCTTCAACTCAAACTGAAACCCCTTCCTCACACACTGAAACCCCTTCCGCACACACTGAAGCACCATCCCCACATACTGAAACCACTTCCCCACACACTGAAACCCCTTCCGCACACACTGAAACCCCTTCCGCACACACTGAAACACCTTCCCCACACACTGAAACCCCTTCCCCACCCTCTGAAACCCCTTTCCCACAAACTGAAACCCCTTCCTCACACACTGAAACCCCTTCCCCACAAACTGAAACGCCTACCCCACACACTGAAACCCCACTGCACACACTGAAACCCTTCCCCACACACTGAAACACATCCCCACGCACTGAATCCCCTTCCCCACACACTGAAACTCATCCCCACACACTGAAACCCCGTCCCCACACACTGAAACACATCCCCACACACTGAAACACCTTCGCCACAAACTGAAACGCCTTCCGCATACCGTGAAACGCTTCCCCAAACACTGAAACACCTTCCCCACACACTGAAACGCCATCCGCACACAGCTAAACAATTCCCCACACACTGAAACCCCTTCCCCACACACTGAAACCCCTTCCCGACACACTGAATCCCCTTCCGCTCACAATGAAACACCTTCCCCACACAATGAAACACCTCCCCCCACACACTGAATCCCCTTCCCCAAACACTGAAACCCCTTCCGCACACAATGAAACACCTTCCCCAAACACTGAAACCCCTTCCCCATGCACTGAATCACCTTCCGCACACACTGGAACCCCTTCCACAAACAATGAAACACCTTCCCAACACACTGAAACCCCTTCCTCACACACTGAAACCCCTTCCTCACACACTGAAACCCCTTCCGCACACACTGAAACACCTTCCCCACACACTGAAACCACTTCCCCACACACTGAATCACATCCCCACACACTGAAACCCCTTCCCCACACACTGAATCACATCCCCACACACTGAAACCCCTTCCCCACACAATGATACACACGCCCACACACTGAAACCCCTTCCCCACATACTGAAACACATCCCCACACGCTGAAAAACCTTCCCCACAAACTGAAACCCCTTCCGCAGACCGTGAAACACTTCGCCACACTCTGAAACCCCTTCCCCACTCACTGAAACACCTTCCCCACACACTGAAACCCATCCCCACACTCTGAAACACCTTCCCCACACACTAAAACACCTTCCCCACACACTGAAACTCCTTCCCCGTGCACTGAAACCCCTTCCCACTCACTGAAACACATCCCCACACACTGAAACACCTTCCCCACACACTGAAACCCCTTCCGCACACACTGAAACCCATCCCCACACAATGAAACCCATCCCCACACACTGAAACACCTTCCCCACACACTGAAACCGTTCCCCACACACAGAAACACCTTCCCCACACACTAAAACAACTTCCCCACACACTGAAACTCCTTCCCCATGCACTGAAACCCCTTCCCACTCACTAAAACACATCCCCACACACTGAAACACCTTCCCCACACACGGAAACCCCTTCTGCCCACACTGAAACCCATCCCCACACAAGGAAACCCATCCCCACACACTGAAACACCTTCCCCACACACTGAAACCGTTCCCCACACACTGAAACACATCCCCACAAACTGAAACCCATCCCCATACACTGAAACACCTTCCCCACACACTGAAACCCTTCCCCACATACTGAAATACATCCCCACACACTGAAACACATCCCCACACACTGAAACACCTTCCCCACACACTGAAACCCCTTCCACACACACTGAAAAAACTTCCCCACACACTGAAACCCCTTCCCCACACACTGAAACCCCTTCCCCACAAACTGAAACGCCTTCCCCACACACTGAAACCCCTTCTGCACACACTGAAACCCTTCCCCACATACTGAAACCCCTTCCACACACACTGAAACCCTTCCCCACAAACTGAAAACCTTCCCCACACACTGAAACCCTTCCCCATACACTGAAAACCCATCCGCACACCGTTAAACAATTCCCCACACACTGAAACCTCTTCCCCACAAACTGAAACCCCTTCCCTACACATTGAATCCCCTTCCGCACACAATGAAACACCTTCCCCAGACAATGAAACACCTTCCCCACACACTGACTCCACTTCTCCACACACTGAAACCCCTTCCGCACACAATGAAACAACTTCCCCAAACACTGAAACCCCTTTCCCACAAACTGAAACACCTTCCGCACACACTGAAACCCCTTCCGCAAACACTGAAACACCTTCCCAACACACTGAAACCCCTTCAACTCACACTGAAACCCCTTACTCACACACTGAAATCCCTTCTGCACACACTGAAGCACCTTCCCCACATACTGAAACCACTTCCCCACACACTGAAACCCCTTCCGCACACACTGAAACCCCTTCCGCACACACTGAAACACCTTCCCCACACACTGAAACCCCTTCCCCACCCTCTGAAACCCCTTTCCCACAAACTGAAACCCCTTCCTCACACACTGAAACCCCTTCCCCACACACTGAAACACATCCCCACGCACTGAATCCCTTTCCCCACACACTGAAACTCATCCCCACACACTGTAACCCCTTCCCCACACACTGAAACACATCCCCACACACTGAAACCCCTTCCACACACACTGAAAAAACTTCCCCACACACTGAAACCACTTCCCCACACACTGAAACCACGTCCCCACACACTGTAACCCTTCCCCACACACTGAAACACTACCCCACACACTGAAACCCCTTCCCCACAAACTGAAACGCCTTCCCCACACACTGAAACCCCTTCTGCACACACTGAAACCCTTCCCCACATACTGAAACCCCTTGCACACACACTGAAACCCTTCCCCACAAACTGAAAACCTTCCCCACACACTGAAACCCTTCCCCATACACTGAAAACCCATCCGCACACCGTTAAACAATTCCCCACACACTGAAACCTCTTCCCCACAAACTGAAACCCCTTCCCTACACATTGAATCCCCTTCCGCACACAATGAAACACCTTCCCCAGACAATGAAACACCTTCCCCACACACTGACTCCACTTCTCCACACACTGAAACCCCTTCCGCACACAATGAAACAACTTCCCCAAACACTGAAACCCCTTTCCCACAAACTGAAACACCTTCCGCACACACTGAAACCCCTTCCGCAAACACTGAAACACCTTCCCAACACTCTGAAACCCCTTCAACTCACACTGAAACCCCTTCCTCACACACTGAAAACCCTTCCGCACACACTGAAGCACCTTCCCCACATACTGAAACCACTTCCCCACACACTGAAACCCCTTCCGCACACACTGAAACCCCTTCCGAACACACTGAAACACCTTCCCCACACACTGAAACCCCTTCCCCACCCTCTGAAACCCCTTTCCCACAAACTGAAACCCCTTCCTCACACACTGAAACCCCTTCCCCACACACTGAAACACATCCCCACGCACTGAATCCCTTTCCCCACACACTGAAACTCATCCCCACACACTGAAACCCCTTCCCCACACACTGAAACACATCCCCACACACTGAAACCCCTTCCACACACACTGAAAAAACTTCCCCACACACTGAAACCACTTCCCCACACACTGAAACCACGTCCCCACACACTGTAACCCTTCCCCACACACTGAAACACTACCCCACACACTGAAACCCCTTCCCCACAAACTGAAACGCCTTCCCCACACACTGAAACCCCTTCTGCACACACTGAAACCCTTCCCCACATACTGAAACCCCTTGCACACACACTGAAACCCTTCCCCACAAACTGAAAACCTTCCCCACACACTGAAACCCTTCCCCATACACTGAAAACCCATCCGCACACCGTTAAACAATTCCCCACACACTGAAACCTCTTCCCCACAAACTGAAACCCCTTCCCTACACATTGAATCCCCTTCCGCACACAATGAAACACCTTCCCCAGACAATGAAACACCTTCCCCACACACTGACTCCACTTCTCCACACACTGAAACCCCTTCCGCACACAATGAAACAACTTCCCCAAACACTGAAACCCCTTTCCCACAAACTGAAACACCTTCCGCACACACTGAAACCCCTTCCGCAAACACTGAAACACCTTCCCAACACTCTGAAACCCCTTCAACTCACACTGAAACCCCTTCCTCACACACTGAAATCCCTTCCGCACGCACTGAAGCACCTTCCCCACATACTGAAACCACTTCCCCACACACTGAAACCCCTTCCGCACACACTGAAACCCCTTCCGCACACACTGAAACCCCTTCCGCACACACTGAAACACCTTCCCCACAAACTGAAACCCCTTCCCAACCCTCTGAAATCCCTTTCCCACAAACTGAAACCCCTTCCTCACACACTGAAACCCCTTCCCCACACACTGAAACACATCCCCACGCACTGAATCCCTTTCCCCACACACTGAAACTCATCCCCACACACTGAAACCCCTTCCCCACACACTGAAACACATCCCCACACACTGAAACACCTTCGCCACACTCTGAAACACATCCCCACACACAGAAGCCCCTTCCCCACACACTGAAACCCCTTCCACACATACTGAAACACCTTCCCCACACACTGAAACCCCTTCCCCACACACTGAAACACCTTCCCCACACATTGAAACACCTTCCCCACGCACTGATACTCCTTCCCCACACCCTGAAACCACTTTCCATTCACTGAAACCCATCTCCACACACTGAAACCCATCCCCACACACTGAAACCCCTTCCCCACAAACAGAAACCCCTTCCCCACACCCTCAAACACATCCCCACAAACTGAAACACCTTCCCCACACACTGAAACCCCTTCCGCACACACTGAAACCCATCCACACACACTGAAACCCATCCCAACACGCTGAAACACCTTCCACACACACTGAAACCGTTCCCCACACACTGAAACACATCCCCACACACTGAAACCCATCCCCACACACTGAAACACATTCCCCACGCAAAGACACCCTTCCCCACACACTGAAACACATCCCCACACACTGAAACCCCTTCCCCACACACTGAAACACCTTCCCCTCACACTGAAATACCTTCCTCACACACTGAAACACCTTCCCCACACACTGAAACCCCTTCCCCACACACTGAAACCCCTTCCCCACACACTGAAACACCTTCCCCACACACTGAACCAACTTCCCCACACACTGAAACACCTTCCGCACACGCTGAATTCCTGTCCCCACACACTGCAACACTTCCCCACACACTGAAACACATCCCCACATTCTGAAACCCCTTCCCCACTAACTGAAACCCCTTCCCCACACACTGAGACCCCTTCCGCACACACTGTAAACCTTCCCCACAGACTGAAACCCCTTCCACACACACTGAAACCTCTTCCCCACAAACTGAAAACCATCCCCACACACTGAAACCGTTCCCCACACACTGAAGCCCCTTCACCACATTTTGAAAACCCTTCCCCACACACTGAAACACCTTCCCCACACACTGAAACCCCATCCACACACTCTTAAAGAATTCCCCACACACTGAAACCCCTTCCCCACACACTGAAACACCTTCCCTACACACTGAATCCCCTTCCGCACACAATGAAACACCTTCCCCACACAATGAAACACCTTCTCTACACACTGAATCCCCTTCCCCACTCACTGAAACCCCTTCCCCACACGATGAAACCCCTTCCGCACACACTGAAACCCCTTCCGCACACACTGAAACACCTTCCCAACACACTGAAACCCCTTCAACAGACACTGAAACCCGTTCCTCACACACTGAAACCCCTTCCGCACACACTGAAACACATCCCCACACACTGAAGCACATCCCCACGCACTGAAACACCTTCCCCACACACTGAAACCCCTTCCCAACACACTGAAACACCTTCCACACACACTGAAATCCCTTCCGCACACACTGAAACCCTTTCCCACACACTGAAACATTTACCCCACCCTCTGAAACACCTTCCCCACACACTGAAACCCCTTCCCCACACACTGAAACACCTTCCAAACACACTGAATCAATTTCCCACACAATGCAGCAACTTCCCTACACACTGAAACCCATCCCCACCAGTTGAAACCATCCCCACAAACTGAAACCCCTTCCCCACAAACTGAAACCCCTTCCCCACACACTGAAACACCTCCCCACACACTGAAACAACTTCCCCACACACTGAAACACATTCTGCACACACTGAAACCCATCCCCACACACTGAAACCCCTTCAGACACACTGAAGACCATCCCCACACACTGAAACACCTTCCCCACACACTGAAACCCCTTCCCCACACACTCAAACACCTTCTGCACAAACTGAAACACGTCCCCACACACTGAAACACCTTCCCCACACACTGAAACCCCTTCAACACAAACACTGAAACACCTTCCCCACACACTGAAACACCTTCCCCACACACTGAAATGCCATCCCCACACACTGAAACACCTTTCCCACACACTGAAACCCCTTCCCCAGACACTGGAACCCTTCCCCTCACACTGAAACAACTTACTCAAACACTGAAACATCTTCCCTACACACTGAAACATCTTCACCACACACTGAAACACCTTCCTGACACACACTGAAACCCTTTCCCCACACACTGAAACACTACCCCACACACTGAAACACCTTCCCCACACACTGAAACCCCTTCCCCACACACTGAAACCCCTTACCCACACAATGAAACAACTTCCCCACACACTGAAACCCCATCCCCACCCACTGAAACACATCCCCACACACTGAAACACATTCCCCACACACTGAAACCCCTTCCCCACAGACTGAAACCCTCTCCCAAACACTGCAACCCATTCACCACACACTGAAACACATTCCCCACACACTGAAAACATTCCCCTCACTCTGAAACAAATTCCCCACACACTGAAACCCCTTCCGCACACACTGAAACCCATTCCCCAAACACTGAAACACCTTCCCCACACACTGAAACACATCCCCACACACTGAAACCCCTTCCACACACCCTGAAACCCCTTCCCACTCACTGAAACCCATCCCCACACACTGAAACCCAACCCCACACACTGAAACCCCTTCCCCACACAATGAAGTCCCTTCCCCACACCCTTAAACAAATCCCCACACACTGACACACTTCCCAACACACTGAAACACATCCCCACACACTGAAACTCCTTCCCCACGCACTGAAACCCCTTCCCCACACACTGAAACACCTTCCCCACACTCTGAAACACGTTCCCCACACATTGCAATACCTTCCCCACACACTGAATCTCCTTCCCCACAAACTGAAACCCCTTCCCCACACACTGAAACATCTTCCCCACACACTGAAAAATCTTCCCCGCACACTGAAACCCCTTCCCCAGTCAGTGAAACCCCGTCCCCACACAGTGTAACCCTTCCCCACATACTGAAGCCCCTTCCGCACACAATGAAACACCTTGCCCACACAATGAAACACCTTCCCCACACACTGAAACACCTTCCCCACATACTGAAGCCCCTTCCGCACACAATGAAACACCTTCCCCAAACACTGAAACCCCTTCCCCACACACTGAAACACCTTCCGCACACACTGAAACCCCTTCCGCAAACACTGAAACACCTTCCCAACACACGGAAACCCCTTCAACTCACACTGAAACACCTTCCCCACACACAGAAACACCTTCCCCACACTCTGAAACACCTTCCGCACACATTGCAATACCTTCCACACACACTGAAACACCTTCCCCACACACTGAAACCCCTTCCCCACACACTGAAACATCTTCCACACACACTGAAAAATCTTCCCCACACACTGAAACCCCTTCCCCACACAGTGAAACCCCGTCCCCACACAGTGTAACCCTTCCCACACACTGAAACACTACCCCACACACTGAAACCCCTTCCCCACAAACTGAAACCCCTTCCCCACACACTGAAACCCCTTACGTACACACTGAAACCCATCCCCACATACTGAAACCCCTTCCACATACACTGAAACCCCTTCCCCACAAACTGAAAACCTTCCCCACACACTGAAACCCTTCCCCACACACTGAAACCCCATCAGCACACCGTTAAACAATTCCCCACACACTGAAACCCCTTCCGCACAAACTGAAACCCCTTCCCTACACATTGATCCCCTTCCGCACACAATGAAACACCTTCCCCACACAATGAAACACCTTCTCCACACACTGAATCCCCTTCCCCACACACTGAAACCCTTTCCGCACACAATGAAACACCTTCCCCAAACACTGAAACCCCTTCCCCACATACTGAAACACCTTCCGCACAAACTGAAACCCCTTCCGCAAACACTCAAACACCTTCCCAACACACGGAAACCCCTTCAACTCACACTGAAACCCCTTCCACACACACTGAAACCCCTTCCGCACACACTGAAGCACCTTCCCCACACACTGAAACCACTTCCCCACACACTGAAACCCCTTCCGCAGACACTGAAACCCCTTCCGCACACACTGAAACACCTTCCCCACACACTGAAACCCCTTCCTCACACACTGAAACCCCTTCCCCACACACTGAAACACATCACCACGCACTGAAAGCCCTTCCCCACACACTGAAACTCATCCCCACACACTGAAACCCCTTCCCCACACACTGAAACACATCCCCACACACAGAAACACCTTCCCCACAAACTGATACCCCTTCCGCATACCGTGAAACCCTTCCCCACACACTGAAACCCCTTCCCCACACACTGAAACACATCCCCACACACAGAAGCCCCTTCCCCACATACTGAAATCCCTTCCGCACGTACTGAAACACCTTCCCCACACACGGAAACCCCTTCCCCAAACACTGAAACCCCTGCCGCACACACTGAAAAACCTTCCTCACACACTGAAACCCCTTCCCCACACTCTGAAACCTCTTCCCCACAAACTGAAACCCCTTCCGCACACACTGAAACACTGTCCCCACAAACTGCAACACCTTCCCCACACACTGAAACCGCTTCCCCACACACTGAAACCCCTTCTGCACACAGTGAAACCCGTCCCCACACACTGAAACTCATTCCCCACACACTGAAACCCATTACGCAAACACTGAAAAACATTGCCACACACTGAAACCCCTTCCCCCACACTGAAAGTCCTTCCCCACACTCTGAAACCCCTTCCCCGCAAACTGAAACCCCTTCCGCACACACTGAAACACCGTCCCCACACTCTGAAACCCCTTCCCCGCACACTGAAACCACTTCCCCACACACTGAAACCCATCCCCACAATCTGAAACACCTTCCCCATACACTGAAACACCTTCCCCACACACTGAAACACCTTCCCCACACACTGATACTCCTTCCCCACACCCTGAAACCCCTTCCCATTCACTGAAAGCCATCTTCACACACTGAAACCCATCACCACACACTGAAACACATCCTCACACACTGAAACACCTTCCCCACATACTGAAACCCCTTCCGCACACACTGAAACCCATCCCCACACACTGAAACCCATCCCCACACACTGAAACACCTTCCCCACACACTGAAACCGTTCTGCACACACTGAAACACATCCCCACACACGGAAACCCATCCCCACACACTGAAACACATTCCCCACACAAAGAAACCCTTCCCCACACACTGAAACACATCCCCACACACTGAAACCCCTTCCCCACACACTGAAACACCTACCCCACACTCTGAAACACCTTACCCACACACTGAAATACCTTCCTCACACACTGAAACTCCTTCCGCACACACTGAAACCCCTTCCCCACACACTGAGACCCCTTCCGCACACACTGAAAACCTTCCCCACATACTGAAACCCCTTCCCCACAAACTGAAACCCCTTCCCCACACACTGAGACCCCTTCCGCACACACTGAAAACCTTCCCCACATACTGAAACCCCTTCCACACACACTGAAACCTCTTCCCTACAAACTGAAAACCTTCCCCACACACTGAAACCGTACCCCACACACTGAAACCCCTTCACCACATATTGAAACCACTTCCCCACACTCTGAAACACCTTCCCCACACACTGAAACCCATTCACCACTTACTGAAACACATTCCCCGCACACTGAAAACCTTCCCCACACACTGAAACAAATTCCCCACACACTGAAACCCCTTCTGCACACAGTGAAACCCTTTCCCCAAACACTGAAACACCTTCCCCACCCACTGAAACACATCCCCACACACTGAAAACCCTTCCCCACACCCTGAAAACCCCTTCCCAACACCCTGAAACACATCCCCACACACTGAAACACTTTGCAACACACTGAAACCCCTTCCGCACACACTGAAACCCATCCCAACACACTGAAACCCATCCCCACACACTGAAACACCTTCCCCACACACTGAATCCCTTCCCCACACACTGAAACACATCCCCAGACACTGAAGCACATCCCCACGCACAGAAACACCTTCCCCCCACACTGAAACCCCTTCCCCACACACTGAAACAGCTTCCCCACACACTGAGACACCTTCCCCACACACAGAAATCCCTTCCACACACACTGAAACCCTTCCACACAATGTGAAACCCATCCCCCACCCACTGAAACACATTCCCCACACACTGAAACCCCTTCAGCACACAATGAAACCCATTCCCACAAACTGAAACCCATCCCCACACAATGAGACCCCTTCCCCACACACTGAAACACATCCCCACACACTGAAATACATCCCCACACACTGAAACACCTTCCCCACATACTGAAACCCCATCCCCAGACACTTAAACACCTTCCACACATACTGAAACTCCTTCCCCACACACTGAAATACCATCTCAAACACTGGAACACCTATCCCACACACTGAAACCCCTTCCCCACACACTGGAACCCTACCCCACACAGTGAAACACCATCCCCAAACACTGAAACCCCTTCCCCACACACTGAAACAGCTTCCCCACACACTGAAACCCCTTCCCCACACACTGAAACACCTTCCCCACACTCTGAAAAACCTTCCCCACACATCGAAACACCTTCCCCACACACTGAAACTCCTTCCGCACTCACTGAAACACCTTCCCCACACACTGAAACCCATCCCCACACACTGAAACACCTTCCCCACAAGCTGAAACCCTTCCCCACACACTGAAACCCCTTCCCCACACACTGAAACACCTTCACCACACACTGAAACAGCTTCCCCACACACTGAAACCCCTTCCCCACACACTGAAACACCTTCCCCATACACTGAAACACCTTCCCCACACACTAAAACCCCTTCTGCACGCACTGAAACAGCTTCCCGACACACCAAAACCCTTCCCCACACACTGAAACACCTTCCCCACACACTGAAACACTTCCCCACACACTGAAACGCCTACCCCAGACACTGGAGACCCTTCCCCACACACTGAAACCCCTTCCCCACACACTGAAACAGGTTCCCCACACACTGAAACCCCATCCCCACACACTGCAACACATCCACACACACTGAAACACCTTCCCCACACACTGAAACCCCTACCCCACACAGTGAAACCCATCCCCAAACACTGAAACCCATTCACCACACACTGAAACACATTCCCCACACACTGAAACCCTTCCAAGCACACTAAAACACATTCCCCACACACTGAAACCCCTTCCCCACACACTGAAACCCCTTCCCCACACACTGAAACCCCTTCCCCACACACTGAAACTCCTTCCGCATACAATGAAACCCATCCCCACACACTGAAACCCATCCACACACACTGAAAACCATCCCCACACACTGAGACACCTTCCCCACACACTGAAACCCTTCCCCACACACTGAATCTCATCCCCACACACTGAAACACATCCCCACACACTAAAACACCTTCACCACGCACTGAAACCCCTTCCCCACACACTGAAACACCTTCCCCACACACTGAAACACCTTCCACACACGCGGAAATACCATCCCCACACACTGAAACGCCTTTCCCACATACTGGAACCCCTTCCCCTCACACTGGAACCCTACCCCACACACTGAAACACCATCCCCATCAAACTGAAACCCCTTCCCCACACACTGAAACAGCTTCCGCACACACTGAAACACCAACCCCACACACGGAAACACCTTCCCCACAGACTGAAACACCTTCCCCACACACTGAAACCCCTTCCGCACACACTGAAACCCCTTCCCCACACAGTGAAACCACTTCCCCACACACTGAAACCCTTCCCCACACACTGAATCTCATCCCCACACACTGAAACACATCCCCACACACTAAAACACCTTCACCACGCACTGAAACCCCTTCCCCACACACTGAAACAGCTTCCCCACACACTGAAACACCAACCCCACACACGGAAACACCTTCCCCACAGACTGAAACACCTTTCCCACACACTGAAACCCCTTCCGCACACACTGAAACACCTTCCCCACACACTGAAACTCTTCCCCATACTCTGAAACCCCTTCCCCACACACTGAAACCCTTCCCCACACTCTGAAACCCATTCCCACACATTGAAACACCTTCCCCACACACTGAAACACCTTCCCCACACACTGAAACTCCTTCCCCGGACACTGGAATCCCTTCCGCACACACTGAAACCCCTTCCCCACACACTGAAACCCCTTCCCCACACACTGAAACCCTTCCCCAAACATTGAAACCCATTCACCACACACTGAAACACGTTCCCCACACACTGAAACCCTTCCAAACACACAGAATCACAATTCCCACACACTGACACCCCTCCCCTGTCACTGAAACGCCTTCCCCACACACTGAAACACCTTCCCCACAAACTGAAAACCCTTCCGCATACAATGCAACTCATCCCCACACACTGAAACACATCGCCACACACTGAAACCCATCGCCACACACTGAAACACATTCCCCACACACGGAAACCCTTCCCCACCATCTGAAACCCATCGCCACACACTGAAACCCATCCCCACACACTGAAAGACCTTCCCCACACACGGAAACCCTTCCGCACACACTGAAACACATCCCCACACACTGAAACACATCCCCACACACTAAAACACCTTCCCAACACACTGAAACCCCTTCCCCACACACTGAAACACCTTTGCCACACACTGAAACACCTTCCCCACACACAGAAATACCATCCCCACACACTGAAACGCCTTTCCCACACACTGGAACACCTTCCCCACACACTGGAACCCTACCCCACACACTGAAACACCTTCCCCATAAAACTGAAACCCCTTCCCCACACACTGAAACAGCTTCCCCACACACTAAAACCGCTTCCCCACACACTGATACACCAACCCCACAAACTGAAACACCTTCCCCACAGACTGAAACCCCTTCCCCACACACTGAAACCCTTCCCCACACACTAAAAACCCTTTCCCACACACTGAAACTCTTCCCCACACACTGAAACCCCTTCCCACACATTGAAACACCTTCCCCACACACTGAAACACCTTCCCCACACACTGAAACACTTCCCCACACACTGAAACGCCTACCCCTGACACTGGAGACCCTTCCCCACACACTGAAACCCCTTCCCCACACACTGAAACAGGTTCCCCACACACTGAAACCCCATCCCCACACACTGCAACACATCCACACACACTGAAACACCTTCCCCACACACTGAAACCCCTACCCCACACAGTGAAACCCATCCCCAAACACTGAAACCCATTCACCACACACTGAAACACATTCCCCACACACTGAAACCCTTCCAAGCACACTAAAACACATTCCCCACACACTGAAACCCCTTCCCCACACACTGAAACCCCTTCCCCACACACTGAAACCCCTTCCCCACACACTGAAACTCCTTCCGCATACAATGAAACCCATCCCCACACACTGAAACCCATCCACACACACTGAAAACCATCCCCACACACTGAGACACCTTCCCCACACACTGAAACCCTTCCCCACACACTGAATCTCATCCCCACACACTGAAACACATCCCCACACACTAAAACACCTTCACCACGCACTGAAACCCCTTCCCCACACACTGAAACACCTTCCCCACACACTGAAACACCTTCCACACACGCGGAAATACCATCCCCACACACTGAAACGCCTTTCCCACATACTGGAACCCCTTCCCCTCACACTGGAACCCTACCCCACACACTGAAACACCATCCCCATCAAACTGAAACCCCTTCCCCACACACTGAAACAGCTTCCCCACACACTGAAACACCAACCCCACACACGGAAACACCTTCCCCACAGACTGAAACACCTTCCCCACACACTGAAACCCCTTCCGCACACACGGAAACACCTTCCCCACACACTGAAACTCTTCCCCATACTCTGAAACCCCTTCCCCACACACTGAAACCCTTCCCCACACTCTGAAACCCATTCCCACACATTGAAACACCTTCCCCACACACTGAAACACCTTCCCCACACACTGAAACCCATTCCCCACACACTGAAACACCTTCCCCACGCAACAAAACACCTTCCTCACACACTGAAACACCTTCCCCACACACTGAAACACTTCCAACACACTGAAGCACCTTCCCCACACACTGGAAACCCTTCCCCACACCCTGAAACCCCTTCCACACACACTGAAATACCTTCCCCACACACTGAAACGCCATCCACACACACTGCAACACATCACGCTCATTGAAACACCTTCCCCACACGCTGAAACCCTTTCCCCAAAGACTGTAAC
Organism: Heterodontus francisci; assembly: GCF_036365525.1. Classification (NCBI taxonomy): domain Eukaryota; kingdom Metazoa; phylum Chordata; class Chondrichthyes; order Heterodontiformes; family Heterodontidae; genus Heterodontus; species Heterodontus francisci. The sequence goes on along the minus strand of NW_027140954.1, from coordinate 700,042 downwards.
CCTTCCCCAAACACAGATACCCATTCACCACAGACTGAAACACATTCCCCACACATTGAAACCCTTCCAAACACACTGAAACACATTCCCCACACACTGAAACCCCTTCCCCACACACTGAAACCCCTTCTGCACTCACTGAAAGACCTTCCCCACACACTGAAACCCCTTCCCCACAAACTGAAACCCCTTCTGCACATACTGATAAATCTTCCCCACACACTGAAACTCCTTCCCCACACACTGAAACCCCTTCCGCACACAGTTAAAACCTTCCCCACACACTGAAACACCTTCCCCACACACTGAAACCCTTCCCCACATACTGAAACCCCTTCCACACACACTGAAACCTCTTCCCCACAAACTGAAAACCTTCCCCACACACTGAAACCGTACCCCACACACTGAAACCCCTTCCCCACAAACTGAAACCCCTTCTGCACATACTGATAAATCTTCCCCACACACTGAAACTCCTTCCCCACACACTGAAACCCCTTCCGCACACAGTTAAAACCTTCCCCACACACTGAAACACCTTCCCCACACACTGAAACCCTTCCCCACATACTGAAACCCCTTCCACACACACTGAAACCTCTTCCCCACAAACTGAAAACCTTCCCCACACACTGAAACCGTACCCCACACACTGAAACCCCTTCCCCACAAACTGAAACCCCTTCTGCAAATACTGACAAATTCTTCCCCACACACTGAAACTCCTTCCCCACACACTGAAACCCCTTCCGCACACAGTTAAAACCTTCCCCACACACTGAAACACCTTTCCCGCACACTGAAACACATCCCCACACACTGAAACCCCTTCCCCACACACTGAAACAATTCCCCACACACTGAAACCCCTTCCCCACACACACTGAAACACCTTCCCCACACACTGAAACACCTTCCCCACACACTGAAACCCCTTCCACACACAGTGAAACCCTTCCCCACACACTGAAACCCCTTCCCCACACACTGAAACATATCCCCACACACTGAAACCCCATCCCCACACACTGAAGCACCTTCCCCACACACTGAAACACCTTCCCCACACACTGAACCCCTCCAAACACACTGAAACATCTTCCCCACACACTGAAAACATTCCCCACACACTGAAACACCTTCCCCACACACTGAAACCCATCCCCACACACTGAAACCGCTTCCCCATACACTGAAACACCTTCCCCACACTCTGAAACCCCTTCCGCACACTCTGAAACACCTTCCCCACACTCCGAAACCATTCCCCACACACTGAAACACCTTCCCCTCACACTGAAACACTTCCCCACACACTGAAACTCCTTCCCCGGACACTGGAATCCCTTCCCCACACACTGAAACCCCTTCCCCACACACTGAAACCCCTTCCCCACACACTGAAACCCTTCCCCAAACATTGAAACCCATTCACCACACACTGAAACACGTTCCCCACACACTGAAACCCTTCCAAACACACAGAATCACAATTCCCACACACTGACACCCCTCCCCTGTCACTGAAACGCCTTCCCCAAACACTGAAACCCCTTCCCCACACACTGAAACAGCTTCCCCACACACTGAAACCCCTTCCCCACACACTGAAACACCTTCCCCACACTCTGAAAAACCTTCCCCACACATCGAAACACCTTCCCCACACACTGAAACTCCTTCCGCACTCACTGAAACACCTTCCCCACACACTGAAACCCATCCCCACACACTGAAACACCTTCCCCACAAGCTGAAACCCTTCCCCACACACTGAAACCCCTTCCCCACACACTGAAACACCTTCACCACACACTGAAACAGCTTCCCCACACACTGAAACCCCTTCCCCACACACTGAAACACCTTCCCCATACACTGAAACACCTTCCCCACACACTAAAACCCCTTCTGCACGCACTGAAACAGCTTCCCGACACACCAAAACCCTTCCCCACACACTGAAACACCTTCCCCACACACTGAAACACTTCCCCACACACTGAAACGCCTACCCCAGACACTGGAGACCCTTCCCCACACACTGAAACCCCTTCCCCACACACTGAAACAGGTTCCCCACACACTGAAACCCCATCCCCACACACTGCAACACATCCACACACACTGAAACACCTTCCCCACACACTGAAACCCCTACCCCACACAGTGAAACCCATCCCCAAACACTGAAACCCATTCACCACACACTGAAACACATTCCCCACACACTGAAACCCTTCCAAGCACACTAAAACACATTCCCCACACACTGAAACCCCTTCCCCACACACTGAAACCCCTTCCCCACACACTGAAACCCCTTCCCCACACACTGAAACTCCTTCCGCATACAATGAAACCCATCCCCACACACTGAAACCCATCCACACACACTGAAAACCATCCCCACACACTGAGACACCTTCCCCACACACTGAAACCCTTCCCCACACACTGAATCTCATCCCCACACACTGAAACACATCCCCACACACTAAAACACCTTCACCACGCACTGAAACCCCTTCCCCACACACTGAAACACCTTCCCCACACACTGAAACACCTTCCACACACGCGGAAATACCATCCCCACACACTGAAACGCCTTTCCCACATACTGGAACCCCTTCCCCTCACACTGGAACCCTACCCCACACACTGAAACACCATCCCCATCAAACTGAAACCCCTTCCCCACACACTGAAACAGCTTCCGCACACACTGAAACACCAACCCCACACACGGAAACACCTTCCCCACAGACTGAAACACCTTCCCCACACACTGAAACCCCTTCCGCACACACTGAAACCCCTTCCCCACACAGTGAAACCACTTCCCCACACACTGAAACCCTTCCCCACACACTGAATCTCATCCCCACACACTGAAACACATCCCCACACACTAAAACACCTTCACCACGCACTGAAACCCCTTCCCCACACACTGAAACAGCTTCCCCACACACTGAAACAC